>NC_071353.1:82699078-83035553 GCF_943734655.1 Sabethes cyaneus
AATCATATTATCTACGAGTTTCAACTTGAAAGCCCCTGTCGAGCGAAAATACTTTCGATCAACGCCGTAGTTAACGCCAAATGGGAGGGTAGCTCCATTAATCAATATTTTCAACACGTTAAACGGATGCACGACCCTTTACATGGATACATGTGTATTCAAAACTGTGGTCGTTTACTTACGTCGCTGACTAGCCCACGGAATCACGTATCGCTTTGCAGAGAAAAAAACAACCTCAAAAACATGCCACAGAGTGTACAATCAATGATTTTAAACCACTATATAAAAACAATGATCATATTGGATTCGAAGTTGAGAATCATAACCATTTCAGAGAAAATAATACAAATGATATAAACCTCGATAGTCAGCCCTCTAGTTCTACTGTATAGTTAGCAACTGTTGATGCAAGCAGATTAAGCATGAGCATGACATTAAAGTGGTTGAGCGAAAATGGGTTGACAAGAAAAGTAGCATTTAACATAAATAAAGATATCAAGCAGAATATTATTCAGCCACTTAGTTCAATAATTAATAATTTACATATGACTGGAAATATGGCTAGTGAGTGTAGGGAGGTACTCGATATGGTGCTTGGAAATTTTGATTGTACATCAGAATACAAATTTATTCAGCAACTGAAAAAAATGAGTTATATGAAGACCCAACTTTCTTTAGTTTTAATAAGGCATTGTTATCTGCTGAACTGGCTAATGAAACAGTAATGTTTTGTGTATGCATCAGGGTTGTAAAGTAACTAATGTTTTTACCTTTGTTATACTATAACAAAGGTTTAAAAATTGGTCGAAAAACACGAAATTGATCCGAGGCCCGGAGGGCCAAGTCACATATACCAATCGATAGGGTTCGACGATTTGAGCAATGTCTGTGTGTGTGTGTGTGTGTGTGTATGTATGTAATAATTTTTTCTATCGCCTGTTTCTCAGAGATGGCTGAACCGAATGGTTCGCTATTACTTTTGTTTGAAAGGTGTTATTGTCTAGTAGATCACTATTGAGTTGTTTCGTGATACGATGTTTCGTTTAAAAGTTATAAGCAAAAATGTAAAAAATACGTGACACGGGTTTCTTCGGAACTACATGACCGATTTCAACGATCTTAGTATCAAATGAAAGCCCTTATTAAAGCTAAATTGTTCAGGAATTTTTAATTGAAAACAAACAAGTAGTTTAAAAGTTATGCTTAAAAAACCTGTTTTGACAAGGTAATAATTATCGCCTGTTTCTTAGAGATGGCCAAACCGATTTATGCGCTATTAGTCTCATTTGAAAGATAATATATCCTAATAGATCACTATTGAATGGTTTTTTGATTGGACGTTTAATTTGAAAGTTATGAGCAACCGTATACACCACACCAAAATAAACAATAATTTATAATGATTTTAACCAAGATAATTTACCTAATTTGAATTATTTTAATATCAAACGAAAGGTTTTGACACTATGAATATATATGCAAAATTTCATAAGAATTGGTTTTACCGGTTAAAAGATATTACCCCTCGAACACTCGCGCCAACTTTTGTAACACAGTTACTCGCGCGCACAATAGCCCCAAACCAAAGAAAACGTGTGCACTAGGGTTTTGACTGGGAAAACTTGGTTTTAGGTTTATCGAACCTTTGGAAGAGTTTCTTGAAATTAAAAGCTCGATCGTCTGGTGGATTTTAAATTTTGATTAATCCCCCTAAAAGTGAAATAAAAAAATTATTTTTCTTCAGTGTCAATATAACACATTGATGTGTTCTGCAAAGTTATAGAGCATATTATTACAAGATATTTTGCTGAAGACAGTAACCTTCTATCTCTGCAACGAAGATAGAAAAATCTTATTTATTGTATATGAATTTGTAAAATCAGTTTTTCTATTTTTGCTCTTTTTGTAATTGTTGTATGACTTTTTCATGTACTACAAAATTGTACAAATAGTAAAAATACACAACTTTGATGAAAACAGTATACCTGTATGTTTGCTTGTTTAGGACTGTAGAACTTTGATTATAAAGAATACCCTAATTTTGACTCCGAATTACTCGACTACTTACGACTTACATTTGCTGATTGTTTTGCTGCATACATTTTCCCAACAATTTAAATTATTAATGCATTGAATAATTATGACATTTTGCGCACAATAAGTTTGTTGAAGAATATACGTTAGTTAAACAACGTTTTGTAACTTTATTACAATATGGCGTTGAAACCTACAAGTGTTGTACAAAACATAACAGCGTGAGTAACCGAAGGTTAATAAAAATTGATGAAAATTATTCTAGAAAACTCTATTGATGTGATTCAAATAGAATGGCATTACAGGAAACTATGCATAGCTCAAAAACCTATAAACTAGATCTTTACTAGATAATGTATATGTTAAAGAATAAGATTTACTCTTACAACTTACTTTTATTTGCACTTACTCAGGTTAATAACAACTTACTTGTCCTTACTCAGCAATTTCATGAAAAAAGGATCTATCAAAATTTAAATTTAAAAATTTGTTCAAATTTTGTAAACTTATTCAATTTTCAAAAATTTTATGTAAACCAACGCACTACGCAACGATAACCAATAGATGAATTATGTTCCGAAGACGATTTCGATTTCTATCTCAAATAGCAAGTAAGACCGTATAACAAAGGTTCCTTTCACCACTAGGTGGATTAAATCGGGTTTTTTATATCATTTTAGGCTCATGAGAAAATACAAGGAGTACTTATGCCAGTGAAGTTTATGCTGAAAGCTTACTTAGAGTGTGAGGGAGTATACAATGCTATTATCATCAACCTAAAGCTGTCGAATGACGGAGTGATCCGCTCATTGACTGATAGATCCATCTGGCAGGAGCGAACTGCAGAAATGTGTTGCAGAACCGTTATTCCAATCAACATCTATTTTGACGATTTTACAACAAGCGATACATCCTCTTGCCATTCCAAGTCGACCTCTATTTGCGCCATTTATCTGAATGTACCCTGTTTCCCTGCATACCTATTATCAAAACTACATAACATTTTGACCGTAGGATTCGTCAAAAGCGAAGATAGAAAAAAGTTATGTGCTTTTCTATAGCCGTTAAAGCTAACTTCAAATTTGCACATGATTGTATCACTAACAGCTTCATTTTCCCAAAAGTTACATACGACGAAAATGCAACATGTTTGAATCAATTCCAGTGTCAATATAATCAGTACATTGATTTCAATTATCATAATATTGATACAAAATCCATAGTATTTCTAAAATCTTTTGTCAAGTGTGAAGCAATATATAAAAGAGGATCAATGTTTGTTTTGATTTCGAAAGAGATAGCCAAAATTTTGGAAATCTTTTTGAACATTGATAGTAAACTATTGATCCTATGTGAAAAGTTCCAAGTTGTCGGCTTTAAAGAGCATTTTCAGTCATATGAATTACGTGCACATACTTTAACTGAGCTGGTCAATAATATTGAATTCGCTGATTCAGAGCTTGTTAATTTACATAGTGTAAATGGTATAACTTATTTAAGGCTATGTAACTACTATAAAATATGAAAAAAAAAACTTTATTACATGTGTAATGTCAATAATTTCATACACAGATAGAGATAATATACCAGTGTCACCTTAAAAATATCAAATTAATTTTTGAATCTGCGTTACATGGACGAAAAAAAGAAAAGACGACCAACATTTCAATAGAGTCCAAGTCCAACATGTAAACAAACCAAGTAATGGTTCTTTTTTGTATGCTGGCCACTGACCTAGCAAAAACGAATCCGCACTCGGTTTGTTTACATGTTGGACTTGGACCCTATTGAAATGTTAGTCGTCAAAAAGAAAATAGTGCCGATCTACTAAAATCCTTTATTTGTTCAATAAGTTTATTGGTTGTTTCAAATAACATCATGGGTTACATCCAACGTTTCAATGTTCAATTCAAAAAACAATATTAATTTGTTTCAGTAAAATTGTTGGTTGTTTCAAACAACATTGTTGGTTACGTCTAACGCTGCAAGGTTTATTTCAAAAACCAATATTAGTTTGTTTTAAACGTTTCAATGTTCAACTTAAAAGACGAATCAGTTTGTTTAAAACTAAAATCTGTTTAGATCAAACTATACAGTTTAGTTGATATTACCTAAAAGATATCAGCTGTCAAAATTAAACAACCAAGATTCTGGTTACTTCAAACAAATATTTGTTGAATTGAAGTTAATTCCTAAAGCAAAAACAACCTAATATTTTAGTTAATTTCAAACATCGCGGTTTGTCAAAGTAACCAAATATATATTTACGCAAATTTCAATTTGAAAATCTGGTTGTAACAACCTAAAATATGGTTGTTTTTAGCATACATTTTTCTCCGTGAAAGCTGAAGTTGTAACTACTCTCTTATCAAAATCAGTTGGACCTAGCCCCGATGATGGGTAACATCTACCCGAAACCGGTTGGCGAATAAGGTAAATGTTTATTTTATTTTGTAAGAACAACAAGTGATAGTGTCCAGTATATACATCACATTATTAGTTCAATAGTTCTTACGTTCCACGAAGATACGAAAGTGAAAGTGATACGTGTTTGTGTCTTGTCCACCAATTTTATTATTGTGGTGCTCTTACGGTGGCGCGAAAGCAAGAAAAAGTCACAATAGTCACTCTACATTACACCACACCAAAGGAGCCGTTCAAATATCACGTAACACAAAAAAGCCATTTTCACGAGTCCCCCACCATCGTGTATCCAGCTTTTTACGAGCCATAATGGCGGACGTGTTCGTAATATTTGAACAGCATTTTTGACATTTCCCTAATACATCGCACGTTTTCTTTCCGTACATTCCTTTAATTTTACCGCGAACACGCGGAAAGAAAACGTGCAACGTATTGGGGAAATGTCAAAAATGCTGTTCAAATATTACGAGCACGCCCGCCATTATGGCTCGTAAAAAGCTGGATTGTACGCGCATTCCCTTACTGGACACGACGGTTGAAACAGTCATGCTTCTGAATGTAAGAACTACGGATTGTGATATACGGGAGTATAGATCCGAAACACGTGTTTACCGTTTGACATAACGTAGAAGAAGAAATATTATATGCTATGTAAGAAATAGCACAGATAACAGATCAACAGGCTCGAAGGAAGTACAGTGGACCCCCGTTCGTTTGAACGATTCCTCATGCAAACTAACGGGGTTCGTTTTTAATTTGAACAACTAGCAACCCTAAATATGCCGAAACTTGTATGAACTGGCCGCCCTGCTCTTTGTTATTGTTTTGATGGTTTGATTTAGCCTCGATTAGTTGGTATTTGCAAGCAGCGAATATGTTATTCTCCGATCGGATTTCTAAGTATAATCAATATATATAGAATGCCAGTGTCGCTGCAGTGCGCGTGGTAAACATTACACATGCTCAGATAATGTACATACATTATATATGCATGTGTGTGTGCCTGAGATTCATCAAAAGAGGAATCTCATTGTCAAACTTTGACAACCAGTTTAAAATTTCAAATATGGCTGCCAAGTAATGTGATTGGAAACTTCGCTTGCTTCAAATTTCTGAAAAAGTCGGTGCTAAAGGGCGCAGTTGTGGGATTCAATTCATCCGGACGAAAAGAAAAAGAACGTTTAAAACCATTTCACGGGCATAAAAACACAGCGGAGAACGCACTGATGACAGCACCAACCAGCGCACAGATAAAGAACAGATAAATAACAATGAGCAACTTTGACAATGAAGCTCCCGATTCATAGACTTGATACAGATTGTTAGCATCATGTTTACCACCATGAGTCTTGTAGAAAAACAGCGACACTGGCATTCTATCTTATATATAAAAATGGAAGTGAAAAAGTTCGACCGCGCATCACTTGAGAACGGAGCGCCCGATTTGAGCCGTCTTTTCTTTATTGTGTTCGTTTCTACCACCGCTATGTTTTTACGGCGAGAAAAGTTGAAAAATTTACTGGGAAGATAGGAAAACTCGAAATATTATTTTTCCATATAAAACCCGCAACGCATTGTATGCGCCGTGTCATTGGCTGCTATGATCATCATACGATTTTTTGCAGCACCGTTGTCGTATTCAAACAAACACGTGGTTACCTTCATTGAAATCGCCACATCTAACAATGCTATTAAACATTTTGGGAGTTTACAATTTCAGAAAATAACCAATCAATAGGTCCAACTTATGAATCAACCTAAACCCGAGCCTAAAGCGTCAGCAATAAAATTCGTTAATTTCATTCATTCGTTCATTCATTTATCAAATTTATGAAACAAACACCAATCATTTTTATTCCTTTTTACATCGGATGCGTAGCCAGAAGATCCAGTGCAGGTTAACAAAAGGTTTAAGCACTAAATTCACTAAATTGCCACTTCCCAATCGTCAAATGAAGAATACATTTTGCATATGTTAACGGATTATGAGCATATTCGGTTTAACTGAATATCAAGCTAATATATCAACAGTAAGAGCATATGATTTAGAATTTTTTTAAAAATAGTGAACGAAGCAACTATTATACATCGTATTTAAGGGATCAGTCCCGGCGTAGTGGTTAGTATTCACGCCTTTCACGCCGAGGACCCGGGTTCAAATCCCAACCCCGCAGAAGTCACGAATGACCCAAGCTGGTTAAAGTGACTATAATCAAAACAAAAAAAATCGTATTTAACTTTCAGTCGATTTCATTTCGTATTAGACTCTTTAGAAGTGTAAAAAGGTTTATAAAATGACGCTTTTATGTTAAATTGTTTTAGTGCGTAAATTACCAAAGGAACAATACAGCGATCAATTGATTTTGTGGAATAATAAAATTTAGTTTGTTTTGAGAATAACAGTTATCGAGATTCAGCAATGCAATTCCTTTGGGTAATTCTTATCAATAGATTTATGAATCATAAAAAAAAATAAAAATCTGATGACTATTGATATTGAATACGTATCAGAATATAAAATTGACCTAAGGTCTTTTCGAGAAATTCCAAAGTTGCAGCAGACGATATTAGCCGTCGTACCAAATTTTACAACAAATGTATTAACATCCAGTATTACTATTTTTAACCAGCAGAGTTTATAAAACAAGACTCGATGCAACTACCACCAACACGACTGTTGATATTGCGGGGATTGGCCCAACCAACTTTTACACCGATATGCATTTCTTACTAATGACTTAATACAGTTGTTAAATTTAGACATTCTCTGAAATCCCAGCGTTTAATAAACCAAACGCAGAACTCCTAAACGGCAAAACTTGACGTATACATAGAAAATATCCCTTTTTATAAAACGCAGCAGGAGTTCATCTGAAGTTTACATATCGTATATTTAGTCCAATTTGTGGCAGTACGAAGTTTGCCGGGTCTTCTAGTATATATATATATATATATATATATATATATATATATATATATATATATATATATATATATATATATATATATATATATATATATATACATCCGTCAGTGCGTCTTACCTCCAGGTTGGTCGGCGATCGAAAGAGGCCCGCTCAAGGAAGCAGCGCAGCACGTCGCTAAAGGGGAGTGTTGGCAATACTGCCGACGATTGCATACTTTGCGTACAGTGATGCCGATTCCATAACTGAGCTACTTTCTACCGAGGGTCTATTGGGCCCACTCACATCCTCCTCCCTCTCCCTAAAAACGATCAATTAAATGTAACGGAGAAGCGATAATAAGGCATACAGCTACGATAGCATAGCAGTAATGATTCTAAAATGGTTGTTGCTGTCAAAAAAAAAATCATTCGCGTTCATAGCATGAATATTAAAGAAAACAATTTGACTTATTGCCAACAGGGCATTCCAGCATTATATCGCCTGCCCCAATCTAAATAATGACTGATATTGCGTACCAAGTTTCAATTTCTCTGTGTTTCAATGACCAGTTATCTCATTTTCTGTAAGCATACTAATTTAACGCAATCTGCCTCAAAATAATGTAAACAATATACGAAAAATTTAAAACGTTCATACCCGTGAAAAATTGGTAAGAAAATATTCTTATCCAGCTTTTTTTTTACCCAATTACAATGTGATAATTATACTCAGTGTATTAAATAATGTCAAATCGCAATCCGGTATCCTCCGTCCAAAGTAAATTGATATATACCAGGTATGTGACCATCGAGGGTTGCATTAGTGTGTGTAGAAAGAAGAAGAAATAGTTCTGAAATATGGTGGAACTTGCATGAATTAAAACTAAATTAATTGTAATTAATGAATGCAGCTATATTATTCCAGACAAATATTTGAACATTTACAATGAAATGTAAGGAATATATTTTAAAGTCATTTGCACTTGTAGCCTTCTTTATTATGCGTAAAAAATTTGAGAACATGGGTGACTAACTATTTCGATGTGCAATTGAAAAATGAATTAATGTTAATGTAATACTTCACGATCAATACGGTATACGGTTGCTTGAATTAAAACACGTTCCATCCAACATTTTGCTTGCATGATGCTCTTGAATATCTGCCTTTGATGTCTTCTTTTAAAAAATAGTTTTATTCGAATAGATGCTTGTGCTACTGCTTGAAAATCCTTAAGTTGAAGTCACTGTTCCAAGATGATACCTTTTTATCATAAATTTACCCGTCTCAACACTACGTAGAAAACCATAAAAAGTAATCTTAGATTGCTACAAAACGGTCTTAGAAGATAATTAACACTTTAAAAGCTTACCAGAAATCAGACGAAAAATATCGCGGGCGGATAACAATGTTGCTCATGCTGCTTATTAACAATCATGTCCGAGCATTTAAAAAAAAATCTTTTTTGTTTTACTACTTGTACACTCAAAATAATCCACACGTCCTTTCCACGTGAAAAATCACGTAAATTTCTCTACAGGGATTTACGTGACTTTCAGGTGATTGTTATTGGACAAAATAATAACATCTATCTGATTTTCACGTTAACGCATTAGTATGCGTGCGAACTACCTGAAAATCACGTAAATAGTACAGGAAAAACTGGGTGGAAAATATTCACATAACTTTTCAGGTAAGGGTAAGCGGGGCAAGACCGCCCACTTAAGCAAAACCACCTGTGTAAAAAAAAGTTGTGGCTCAATTTCTAATTTATCTGCTTTAAATGAACAATTGATCTATTGCCTACATGTAAAAAATAAAAACATAAATATCTGTAATGATTTTCTATTTTTTATTACGATTTGGAAACACGTCCAAAAAATAGAGTATTTTTTCCATGCGGGGTAAAGCACGCCCACTAACGGGGTAAAACCGCCATAGCGTATAACTTAAACAATATTCAACCGATTTGAACGATACTGGTGGCATTGGAATCGTGAATTTATCTAATTTAAACACATTGAATCAGTTTGCTATCAAACAATACATGGATCCCCGAGATCCGCAATTTCGAAAGAGTGTCCGGCAACCACTCGTATTAGAAGAATATCAGTAATATAGGTACCAACAGTCTTGAAATTGATACCGTGTAGTTTGCTTAGACAACAAGGTGGATCAGGTTAAGCATCTTGGAGCTAATCTTTAAGGACTTGAGAGGATCTAAGATAAAATATAACAATATGGGTATTAAAGTTCCTGTAATTGATCCGGTGGGTAATTTTTTGACATTTAAAATTGATTGATAAACCCAAGGGGTCGGTCACTCGGCACAGCCGTTTTTATGTTAGGCGGCTTGAAACGAGCCGAACTGTGCCGATGCTGTACCGAAAGTGCCGAACTGCAAGATTTGTTAAATTCGTTAAAATCTGATAGATCTGGCAACCGTGCGAGATGATTTTGACAACCGGCAGTGTTCCCATTTCATATGTAAAATTGAACCGGAGGTGTGTGAAGCCCTATAAATGTTTTTACCTTTGTTATACTATAACAAAGGTTTAGGAATTGGTCGAAAAACACGAAATTGATCCGAGACCCGGAGGGCCGAGCCACATATACCAATCGACAGGGTTCGACGAACTGAGCAATGTCTGTGTGTGTGTGTGTGTGTATGTGTGTATGTATGTGCGGGGCGCAACTTTTCTATCGCCTGTTTCTCGAAGATGGCTGAACGGATTTGTTCGCTATTACTTTTGTTTGAAAGGTATTATTGCCTAGTACATCACTATTGAATTGTTTCATGGTCCGACTTTTCGTTTGAAAGTTATAAGCAAAAATGTGAAAATTACGTGACACGATTTTCTCCGGAACCAATTGACCGATTTCAACGATCTTAGTATCGAATTAAAGCTCTTGTTAAGGCTAAATTTTTCGGATAAATTTTATTGAAAACAAACGAGTAGTTTAAAAGTTATGCTTAAAAAACCTGTTTTGACAAGGTAATAATTATCGCCTGTTTCTTAGAGATGGCTAAACCGATTTAGACGCTATTAGTCTCATTTGACAGGCAACATAACCTAATAGATCACTATTGATTTGTTTTTTGATTGGACGTTTAATTTAAAAGTTATGATCAATTGAATACAACACATTAAAATTTACAATAAGTTATAACGATTTCATCAAACATGATTTATCTAGTTTGAATTATTTTGGCATCAAATTAGAGATTTTAATGCTACAAATATATCTGCAAAATTTCAGAAGAATCGGTTTTGCCGATCAAGAGATATTAACCCTCCAACACTCGCGCCGGCTTTTGTAATTCGGTTACTCGCGCGCACAATGGCCCAAAGCCAAAAAGACATGCGCATTAGAATTTTGACTGGGAAAACTTGGTTTTAGGTTTATGGAACCTTCGGAAGAATTTCTTGAAATTGAAAGTTCTATCGTCTGGTGCAATTTAAATTTTGATTAATCCCCCTAAAAGTGAAATAAAAAAATTATTTTTCTTCAGTTTCAATATAACACATTGATGTGTTCTGCAAAGTTTTAGAACATATTATTACAAGAAATTTTGTTGAATACAGTAACCTTCTTACTATTAAGCGAAGAGAGAAAAATCTTATTCATTGTATATGAATTTGTAAGATCAGTTTTTTCTATTTTTGCTCTTTTTGTAATTGTTGTATTCCTTTTTCATGTACTACAAAATTATATAAATAGTAAAACTACACAACTTTGATGAATATAGTATACCTTATGTTTGTTTGTTTAGGTACTGTAGAACTTTGATTAAAAAAAATGCCTTAATTTTGACCCCGAATGACTCGACTACCAACAGATACATTTTAAACATTTTATATTTGCTGATTGTGTTGCTGCATACAGACACCATTTTTACAAATGAAGAAACGAGAGAAACTTCCAGGGCCAATCGCGGTACAACTCACATGCTGATTGCTTCGTTTCTGTGATGTCAGTTTATGCTGATCTATTTGCCTAACAATTTAAAGTATTAATGCATAATTATGACATTTTGCTCATAACAAGGTAATTGAAGAACAAACGTTAGTTAAACAGAGATTTGTAACTTTATAACAATATGGCATTCAAAAACCTACACGTGTTGTACAAAATGCAACAGCGTGAGTAATCGAAGGTTAATAGAAATTGATGAAATTTATTCAAGAAAACTTTATTGATGTCAATCAAAAATAATGGCGTTACAGAAATTTATGCGTAGTTCAAAATCTATAAACTAGACTTTTACTACGCAATATATATGTTAAAGAATAATATTTCCTCTTATAACTTGCTTTTACTTGCACTTACTCAAATTAGTAACAACCAGCTTACCCTTACTCAGTAATTTCATGAAAAAAGGATCTATCAAAATTTATAGGTGCTGCTATTTTGTTCAAATTTTGTAAACTTATTTAATTTCCAAAAATTTAATTAAAACCAACGCACCACGCAACGTTAACCAATAGATGAATTATGTTCCGAAGACGTGTCGATTTCTATCTCAAATAGCAAGTAAGACCTATAACAAAGGTTCCTTTCACCACTAGGTGGATTAAATCGGGTTTTTTTATAAGGCTTTAGAGGTGTGCCGTTTGATATCTCTGCAGTGCCGGGGCACTATGTGCTGAGTGTCCGACCCCTTGGATAAACCTGATACATATTATTTTTACATTTCTAAGAAAATTTGCTATATATTCATAAAAAAAAGTTTATTCCATGATATTTGTTCCAAGAGGGAGGAATTCTTGAAAAAAGCTATATCCGAGAAAACAAGAAAATGTCCATAGCGCCCACAGGGAAAATTGGCAATTTAAATTTTTTCAAACAGTCTACCAGCTACAACCTAAGGACATTTACATTGTTTTATGTAAATCTGAGATTCTATAATTCAGTAATATGACTGTCATCAACATTTAACACCAATTTGAGCAAGGCCCTGTAAAACCATGGTGGGCGGTTTTACCTATATAGTTACTATATATATAGTTCGGCGGATAGAAAACCAGGCGAATTGGCATCCCTGATTTATGAAATTAAATTTGAAATTATGGTGAAATGTGCAGGTTTTTACGAAAAATAATCACTGGCGGGTGTTGAAAATGACTAGTTCTATGAAAATAAAGTGTGTTTTTTTAACATTACTCCTGCATTTTGGATTTTGGAAAGCTTTTGGCTCCGCTTTTGACGTTTATTTGGCTCCCGATTTTCTATCCGCCGAACTATATATATAGTAACTATACCCCGGCGGGCGTTGTTACCCCGTTTACCCTTAACTTCAACGTGAAATATATTTTGAGTGTAGGAAAGCGATATAACGACATTTCTTTGAGACATCTTGATACCGCTCTGACGAAAAAATTTCCGCTTGCAATTTGGAATGTTGCACTTCATTGTATTCATGAAAATACATACTAGAAATAATGTTCTAAGCATAAACATAAAAGCTGTAAGAAAAAATAGACAAATCTTGCGTATCCAACGATTTTTTTAAAAAATTAACTAATTTTCCATACAAAATGCTCGAAATCTCAGAACTAGTGTAGATGCGTTAGTGCAAAGTGTATATGACAGCTCGCATTGTCATATACCTGGTATATATCAATTTACTTTGCACCGGCGCGGCGAATTGGCCTTGCCAGCGTTGAAAGAGATTTCGTAGGCTGCTCGCACTTACAGGAAATCTCGTGCCGAACTGTCAACGCGTGAGTGTTGACAAAAGCAAAAATACTTCCCTTTCTTTTTTCTCACGCAAAACCCTGAACAATATCAGCAACGCTGGCAAGGCCAATCAAAGTAAAATTCATAAGGTAACATTATAGATTTCTTGGATTTGCCCGAAGTGGTGCCAGTATGTTTTTCATATTCATATAAGTAATATTTACCTTAATGTGTTCATACGAAAAGTAACATTGCAAGATTTAATAATCGTACTGTTCCGTTAAGAATTCCATACGTACCTTATGAAATTGAAAATTATTGATTTTTCAAACGTTCATAAGGCAAATCTTATGAATTTTGTTAGGTTATTTTTCTGAGTTGACAGCCCTACGGGTTTAGTAGTCTACGAACAGATGAGAGTGCGTTCAGTATCGCTTAAATTGCTACATATATTTGCTTTTTATATCACAAATTCTCTGGCAACTGGCTATGCGATTCCATGTAAGTATGAGCGGGTACCAGAAGTGTTTCCATCTTCTTCTTCTTCATAACAATGTAAACAACAAGCTGCACTGCTCGAATATGAACCATAAACTGTCGTCATAAATTGCCTTATCGAACACGCATACTTTTTGCCTGAGAGAGAGTCGCGAAGACGGTCTTCTTTTTCTCGTGCTTTGACCGTTCTTATTTTTCTTATTATGTTTGTCTGCATTTTCGGGCTGACTGTTCAAACGCGTGCCTGAACTCCACATTGGACGTGATAAGTGCGTGTCTTGCAGTGTCATTTTGGTGCTAGTTGGTCTATTGGTACATCAGATTTTGCAAAATACTGTTTGAAACATGCGATAAATCGGAAGCGCATAGTTTATTGCAAGTAAAATGAGTACTATCGTGAGAAATTCGAAAGTACCTACCCAAGTAACCACGAAGCTTTATATCAATTCAATTGTAATGCTTTATAGTGCGCTACAAAGCATATCATATAATGTGTTATTTTCTTACATGTACAATAAATGCAGTAATAAAGTGGAAAAGGGCCCCACTATTGTCAAATTAAAGCTGCATTATAATAGCAATTGCTAAAGCACCATTACGGCATGAATTAAACATCGCTTCGCCTGCATTATCGACATATCGTTATTTTTAGCCTGTTTGCGAAAAAAATATAAAAACATCAATTCGGCCGGCGTGTCAAAAGACAAAAATAAATATATTTCATATTTATTTTTTAAGTCCGCTGGTTCTAGCAGCTTCTCAAGCTATGCGTTACTTCATTATTTACGACGAATGGTTTTTTTTTGCATTTCAAATGTTACCTTTAATGAGACTTGAACCAGATGGGTGCGTGTATCCCTGCATGGTTCGTTTGCTGGCGCCTTTGATATCTTAACCACAGCTGTTATAGATGAGTGGGTTGTAATTAGTCGTACTTAAAAAGTCGTTCGTAGTTGATTTTAGAATTCAATTGGTTGAAAAAAGACAGCAGCAGTTAGGTGAAATAGAGTATGAGTAGTGGCCGTAAATAAGCAAAAACGAAGTCAGGTATAAGCATTTTATTAACATTTACGGTACGTTTTAAAGATTTGTCCTAAAGCTTGTAAGCAACATATTGTAACATTATATACGCAAATAGTGTTTTTAATAATGCTAATTTACGATAATGCTTAAACGCATTAGCAATGTTTATACAAAAGTTTTAACCATGCGAATTGCTGATATACCGCTGTCTGGTATTAGCGATGCCGAGCTACAGCCAATATGGGGTTATGCGTTAATGCTTGTGGTTACTTGGGTATAGCGTAAAATATTATCAAATGTTGTATTTTAGTTAGCAGCTAATGAAAAAAATAAGACCAATTTGTAAGATACATGTATGTGAGGTGCATGCAGGACTTTATATACAGTCACTCTACTTCCCCCTTAACGACGAAAGTGTTGGCAACGCTGTCATGTGAAGCTGTCACAGTGCGCGATTATCATTGGCAACATTGCTCGTGTATCTGCCTCTTTTCCAACCAGGGATACCAGATTTGCAGATTTGTCTGCAAATTGCAGATTTTTGGAGCGGTCTTGCAGATCATTATAAATTTGCAGATATTTGCAGTTTTTATGACTTTTATTGTTTTGTTGCAGATTTTTGTTCGAAGCTCTTTAAACTTTCACAGACTTCCTAAAAAAGTGTGCAGATTTTCGCAGATTATTTTCAAACCAGAAAATTCGAGTAGCCGGAAAACTGCTCGATTTTTCCGGTTTTCGAGCAGTTGCAGACATTTTTTTAGAAAATATGGCATCTCTGTTTCCAACAGACTCTTGGACAGGTAAGACGTACTTTGTTCACACAGCGCTTCTCCACGTCGAGTGGTTTCTACAGTGCGATTTATAATGGCGTCTGGCATGAAACCTGTTATGCCATTGAGCATTCACACTATTTCATTTCTTATTTGTGTTTTGCTAATGAACTACCAGCCGAAAACTTGCATGAGTTACCAATACTTTTCCATTTCTGACCAATAATAACGATTGGCTGCAGTTGACAGTTCGAACTGGCTGCATTTGACGTTGGATTTTTTCCTATCCGCGAATCTCTCTCAGCTTTTTGCTTAAATGTTTGATTAACAAAGTAGAATCAATATATATATAGAATGCCAGTGTCGCTGTTTTTCTACAGGACTCATTGTGGTAAACATGATGCTAACAATCTGTATCAAGTCTGTGAATCGGGAACTTCATTGTCAAAGTTGCTCATTGTTATTTATCTGTTCTTCATTTGTGCGCTGGTTGGTGCTGTCATCAGTGCGCTCATCGCTGTGTTTTCATGCCATTGAAATGTTTTTTTTTTCTTTTCGTCCGGATGAATTGAATCCTACAACCACAGAGAACAGTAGAATCAATATATATATAGAATGCCAGTGTCGCTGTTTTACTACGGGACTCATTGTGGTAAACATGATGCTAACAATCTGTATCAAGTCTGTGAATCGGGAACTTCATTGTCAAAGTTGCTCATTGTTATTTATCTGTTCTTTATCTGTGCGCTCGTTGGTGCTGTCATCAGTGCGCTTATCGCTGTGTTTTCATGCCAGTGAAATGTTTTTAAACGTTCTTTTTCTTTTCGTCCGGATGAATTGAATCCCATAACTACGCCCTTTTGCACCGATTTTTTCAGAAATTTGCGGCAAGTGAAGTTTCCAATCACATTACTTGGCAGCCATATTTGAAATTTTAAACTGGTTGTCAAAGTTTGACAATGAGATTCCTTTTTGATGAATCTCGGGCACACACACATATGCATATATACTGTAAATACATTATCTGAACAAGTGTGATGTTTACCACGCGCACTGCAGCCACAGAGAACAGACTACCAGGTAATTGACAAAAAGTGTGTAAAAGGTTTTTATGTAATCTACGAGTAATCCTGCAATAGAGCACCCCTCGAGCAGTAAGTGGCAAACTAAATCTTGATGTCGCTGCCATCGCTGCTATGTAAGTCCAGCACAAAGAAATATTGATAAAGGTACATGGATGTTTTTTGATGCGTTTGGCAAACTATTTCTGGAGGGCGCTACCGACAGATTTTACACACAAAAAATCGATTACTTCCTTCGAGCCTGTTAATCTGTTCTCTGTGCTGCAGCGACACTGGCATTCTATATATATTGATTATACTCACAGAACAGACTACCAGGTAATCGACAAAAAGTGTGTAAAAGGTTTTTATGTAATCTACGAGTAATCCTTCAATAAAGCACCCCTCGAACAGTTTGGCAAACTATTTCTGGAGGGCGCCACCGACAGATTTTACACACAAAAATTCGATTACTTCCTTCGAGCCTGTTAATCTGTTCTCTGTGCTACAACTGCGTCCTTTTGTACCGATTTTTTTCAGAAATTTGAAGCAAGCAAAGTTTCCAATCATATTGCTTGGTAGCCATATTTGAAATTTTAAACTGGTTGTCAAAGTTTGACAATGAGATTCCTCTTTTGATGAATCTCAGGCACACACATATTCATATCGACCTTTTTGCGTGCCTAATGGCGGCTAGTTAAAGCCCTATAAACATATATACATTTATAGGGCTTTACGGCTTGTGGGCACCTACCCCGTAACAAAGGGAAAGTTATTAACAGTTTCCCATAACACCCGCCAGTGTCAAAAATGTCGCGATGATCGTTTTTACGTGCCGGTCAAAATTGACGCACCTTCGATTTCCAAAGGAAATGTTAATTTTTGTTACGTTAAATGTGAACGCAAAAAGCTGTCTGGACAACGATTTCAAAAGTGCGTATTGATTATTTCAGCATTATTTCATGTTTTCGGTAAAACTGTTTGAATTCTTGGTGGGTTGTTTGATTGATTTGTTTACAAGATAAAAAGCGGTATTTATGACAAGATTGTCACTCTTGTGTACGAGTTGTCTGCTCTAAAGTATTTAAATATTGCGTGTTTCATTAAAAGTTATCCGCTGCGCAATTCAAAATGAAATGCTCTTTCATGATTGCTGGGTTGATTTTGTCGTTAACAGAACAAGTTAAGCAAAATTCAAGAGTAAATCCAAGCAATAGAGATCGTTGCAGTTGTACAAAAAACACTCTGTTACATGACAGAACCAAATAGAGCATGTTATGACAGAAGAACCAGTTATGCTGCTATTGTCATTACCACGGAAACGTTTTGATACTTGACATAACATTGTCAGTTCGTAAAATACTCTATTGAAATAATAAACCAATTCAGATCTTATATGCAGATGCACAAGGGATTTTTTGCCAAAACAAATGATAATAAACTCTTTCTTCGATATTTACGCCGCTTTCAAACATCTGTCGTGAACCATGAACCAGCAGTTTTAGGTACGTTTGATTAGTATGGGAGCTGTCACATTGTTACCGGGTTGGTGGGCACAGAGAACAGATTAACAGGCTCGAAGGAAGTAATCGACTTTTTGTGTGTAAAATCTGTCAGTAGCGCCCTCCAGGAATAGTTTGCCAAACACATCAAAAAATATCCATGTACCTTTATCAATATTTCTTTGTGCTGTAGTTACATAGCAGCGATGGCAGCGACATCAAGATTTAGTTTGCCACTTAGGGCTCGAGGGGTGCTCTATTGAAGGATTACTCGTAGATTACAGGAAAACCTTTAACACACTTTTTGTTAATTACCTGGTAGTCTGTTCTCTGTGTTGTGGGTACAACTATCGGAAAAAATAACATGCTTTTGGCAACTCTGCTCACTTCAAGTTGACATTTTCCCCTTGCAAAACTGTCGAGCGTACATTAGCAAAATTGCCAAAAGCATTGAAATATTTTCCAAAAGTTGCGCCCACTATCCGCCATTAAGCACGCGAAAAGGTGGATATAACGTAAATACATTATCTGAACATGTGTGATGTTTACCACGCGCACTGCAGCGACACTGGCATTCTATATATATTGATTATACTATTAACAAGTATTGAAATAGTTATGAAATCTACTTAAGCTATTGTCACTCACCTTGAATATTATCCAGCTTTCCACGAGCGATAATGGCGGATATTGAGCACAAGTGGGCATAATCATTTGACATTCATTGGAGGAGCGTCGAGTTCGCCCTGACGGAGTTACTATGCGTACATTAATGATTGTTTGTTGTTCGAATGTAAAAATGTAAACATTGTTCAATTTTGCAGATCAGCTAAAGAGGAATATAATTGAACGGACAACAAGTTTTATGGATTGTGGCTTTGCAGTTTTCGCAAATTTCAGGGACAATCTCCAAATACGGAACGGAAAGTTTCTTATCAAGTCGAGACGCTGTTCGAGAGCAAACTTGACAACGGCTGGACCAACATAAAGTTAAGGTTTGCGTTAATGTATAATGTTTCGAATGTTTAATGCGCACTATTGTGAAAAAGTATTATGAGCCTGTGCCTTCAGCAAATTATGACCGCAAACCACTATAAAAGTTAGCATCCGTTTAGTTATGTCTCACTTCAGCTCATGTGCAAAATTAAACAATGTTTACAGTTTTACACTCGAACAACAAACAATCATGAATGTATCCATAGTAACTCCGTCTGGGCAAACTCGACGCTCCTCCAATAAATGTCAAAAGATTGTGCCCACTTGTGCTCAATATCCGCCATTGTCGCTCGTGGAAAGCTGGATACTCGGCCACAGTGTGTATAAAGCTTTGCAATGCATATTACACTGATTAAGTTGAAAGACCCAAGTAACCATAAGCATTAATCTAAAACCGTATATTGGAAATAATTCTGCATCCCAAGTGCCAAACTTTTGTATATTAGCAATCTTAATGCTTATAAAACGAATATTAACATTGTTGATGCATAGAAGCATCAACGTAAATCAGCATTAAAGAAAGCAATATATGCGCATATAACGTAACAATATAATGCATTTAGTCAATTGCATTAAAACAAGCCGTAAGTGTTGATGAACAGCTTGTACTTGACTTCTTATTTTGCTATTCTGCGGCCACTATTTGTGCCCTCTTCCATCTGACGGTTGCCGTCTTTTTCTACCCTATTGGTAATGCAGGACAAGTAGCTATGATATGAGAAGAAATATCACCAAGATTTAAATACGACTAATTTCACCTCACTCAATCACATCCGCTATGGTTCAGATAGCAAAGGTGCAAGGAAACGAATGAGGTTGCCATGACTAACTCCCGGTTCGAGCCCTGTCTAGGTGATAAGATTATTCAGCATTTCCAAAAATGGTTCTGTCCTACTTCCCTTGAGATGCAGCAAAAAAAATCGCTTGCTTTTTTAGTTTTTTAAATCCCGACCGAATCTATTTTTATTTACCATAACAAGCAAACGATATGCCTTCGATACTTTTTCGATACGTCGATAATGTAGACAAAATGACGTTTCGTTTAAGCCTCAAACCAACCCGGTAACAATGTGACAGCTCCCATACTAATCAAACGTACCTAAAACTGCTGGTTCATGGCACAGAGAACAGATTAACAGGCTCGAAGGAAGTAATCGATTTTTTGTGTGTAAAATCTATCGGTAGCGCCCTCCAGAAATAGTTTGCCAAACGCATTAAAAAATATTCATGTACCTTTATCAATATTTCTTTGTGCTGGAGTTACATAGCAGCGATGAAGTATTCCAACACGCACACATATGAGGATTTTTTGACATTAGCTGAGGCCCTCGCTGAGGCTGTTTGCAGTAGGAATAATATCAAAAACATCAAATATCAAACTCCCGGATCCTCTCCTCCACTCATCGCTCCCCTCTCACTCCTACATAACCGATCCTCAGCTAATGTCATTCTGGTTAGTGACGAAACCGCAAATTACTTCATAGCAGCGACATCAAGATTTAGTTTGCCACTTACTGCTCGAGGGGTGCTCTATTGAAGGATTACTCGTAGATTACATGAAACCTTTTACACACTTTTTGTCAATTACCTGGTAGTCTGTTCTCTGTGTTCATGGTTCACGACAGATGTTTGAAAGCGGGGTAAATATCGAAGAAAGAGTTTATTATCATTTGTTTTAGCAAAAAATCCCTTGTGCATATAAGATCTGAATTGGTTTATTATTTCAATAGAGTATTTTACGAACTGACAATGTTATGTCAAGTATCAAAACGTTTCCGTGGTAATGACAATAGCAGCATAACTGGTTCTTCTGTCATAATAACATGCTCTATTTGGTTCTGTCATGTGACAGAGTTTGCTCTATTTGGTTCTGTCATCTGTCAGAGTGTTTTTTGTACAACTGCAACGATCTCTATTGCTTGGATTTACTCTTGAATTTTGCTTAACTTGTTCTGTTAACGACAAAATCAACCCAGCAATCATGAAAGAGCATTTCATTTTGAATTGCGCAGCGGATAACTTTTAATGAAACACGCAATATTTAAATACTTTAGAGCAGACAACTCGTACACAAGAGTGACAATCTTGTCATAAATATCGCTTTTTATCTTGTAAACAAATCAATCAAACAACCCACCAAGAATTCAAACAGTTACCGAAAACATGAAATAATGCTGAAATAATCAATACGCACTTTTGAAATCGTTGTCCAGACAGCTTTTTGCGTTCACATTTAACGTAACAAAAATTAACATTTCCTTTGGAAATCGAAGGTGCGTCAATTTTGACCGGCACGTAAAAACGATCGTCGCGACATTTTTGACACTGGCGGGTGTTATGGGAAACTATTAATAACTGTCACTTTGTTACGGGGTAGCCTCAAACAAACACTGATAATGCTTATTGCATGCTTGTGGCGTAGCACTTTAACAACCCGCTATTTCGCCTTTTTAGCATTATGTGAGTTCTATAGAAGTATATAATGAAAAATATGCTTTTAATCATAGTTCTGTATGCTTATATCACAGAAAACAGATTAACAGGCTCGAAGGAATTATTGCAGATTGCATCAAAAACGCGAAATACAAGGAACTTGCAGACAAAATGCAAGTAAAATCCCAGCAGCGAGCTGTCATTGATTCATGTCAAATTTTTGCGAGCCGTCAAATTGGTGATTACTAAACAGTAGACGCAGAAGAAGAGTGAGATAATAGATACGTTTTGGGATCGTTTGATGGTTATTTCGAAATATACAACTGCAAATAATTCAACATATGGTGCAAAGTGACCTAAATTTAACAAGACATAAATTCATGTTACGAAAATTCGGTGCCACTATGTTTGTTTACCAAAAGCTGTCAGAGCTGTTGTGCTCGTATCCAGTGATGCTAAAGTTTCGAAAACTTTGGAATAAAAAATTGCATTAATGTAACAAACATGCTCGCAGCATAACATGTGATGTTTTTAGATTCTATCACACAATTTTTGTTAAAAATATTCTGAAAATAGAAAATAGCATGGAAACAATTTGATTGATATTGTTTGAAGAAGAAAAACGACTGATAATATTCTCTATTATGAAGCACTGCAATGGCAATTTAGATCGCAGCACTGATTGCAGATCTTTGGCTGTTTCCTTGCAGTTGCTGTGCATTTAGTTGTTTCACTGCAACCTGCAATAATCGATTTTTTGTGTGTAAAATCTGTCGGTAGCGCCCTCCAGAAATAGTTTGCCAAACGCATAAAAAATATCCATGTACCTTTATCAATATTTCTTTGTGCTTGAGTTACATAGCAGCGATGGCAGCGACATCAAGATTTAGTTTGCCACTTACTGCTCGAGGGGTGCTCTACTGAAGGATTACTCGTAGATTACATAAAAACCTTTTACACACTTTTTGTCAATTACCTGGTAGTCTGTTCTCTGTGCTTATATAATGTTGTCCAAGGACTAGTGTTTAGTGCTTACTGCTTGGGGATATATCGCTCTTTTGTGCAAAATTGATGTAAACAAAACAGAAGCGGATCATTGAGCTTGCTGACGTTTGCCGCACGCACACATCGACGCGCTATTTGTTGTTGCTGTTGTTAGATTTTACATTAATTTTACACGTTTGTTTTCCCCCAGTTATACCCCGGTAAAAAACATACGTTTTTGTAGCCTTTTGCACTGGGCTTAGCAAGCTCTATGTTGAAAACAATTAAGTCACACTGCTACAGCATTTTGCTCCGCAGCAAGTGCTGGCAGTTTTTGTACACTGATGCGAAATCGTTGGCTTTAGTCTCCGCGTATCTCTTACTGTGAGTATTTTTAACTTATACGCCTTACAAACCTTTGCACGGTGCCTAACCTCAACTCTGGTTTGACGTTTTTGTGTGTTTTGTTTTGATTCCCTTTGTAACCTAATTTTATTGCTAGTGGGTTTATTACTTGTAATTCGTAGCACTTGCTTGCGGAAACCGGAAATACCCGACTTTTCCGAAGCAGAAAAATGATAACAGTTCTGTACAACATATATTTTTGTCCTTTTTGCAGTGTTTTGCTTCTGGGTCTTGCGAATAAGTAATCAAAACAAACCCCACAACACTGTCAAACCTGGGAAGAAGAAAAACGCACTGACATCTGCGTGCAATGCTTTACTGGAAACCCCTTGCTTTTTTCAAGGGGTTTCCAACAGCAATGATTACTACGCACCTTTGAAAAGAATTACTTTTGATTATTGCGACATTTGCCCCTATTTAGGCTGTGAACATTTTCGCGAAATTTTTAACTTTTTGGTTAAAATTTGACAGTTCGATGGTTATTTCTCCTTGAGTGGTTAAAATCAGTTCAGAATGTGAACCATTTCATATTTGACGGATTGATAGTTTTTGTGCTCAATGAGAGTATATAAGGTGAGGATGAAAATATTATTTTTTCTGTCCGAGTTAAAATCGGAGGAATTTTTGATGTTCAATTGCTTTTATTTGATAGATAAAATTCATCTCATTTCAACCCGGGTTGTTTGAACAAATTTATAATGCGATAAGTATCCATACCAATGAAAAAAAATCTAACGAAAAATCAGTGAAACTTGTCGAAGCTCTCTTCCTCACCTATGCATATCTCATTGGCTCTCAGAACTTGGTTAAAACTAACCATGCTCCCGAGCAGGGTTATTTTCGGAAAACCATCGAACTGTCAAATTTTAACCAAAAAGTTAAAAATTTCGCGAAATGGTTCACAGCCTTAGACTACCCCGATTTACACGATTATCACAGTCGAATCTCGCACACGATTTCGCTCAAAGAAAATGAAGTGAAAAGGAAGAGGAAGAAGGAAAAAGAAGTCAAACTCATTAGTAGATCAAACTAAAAGCCGCTCTAGTGTCAGATTAACAGTGCAAAATGCAATACGTTGCATTAAATGATGATCACAGTGGTCTAAATAGTCATAAAAGGGGCAATACTTTACTGATTACCTCTACTGATTACCAGTAATCCACCCCATCGGCAGGCAAAGTAGAATCAATATTATTGATTATACTGCAGGCAACCATGTTTTCGCTGCCAACATCTCGTGTGTGCGAAAATGATATAGCATGTCAGCACTGCGTTTCACTCAACTGCCAGCAGTCTGATTTGGGCCCGCTGTCAAATTTTGAGCCCACGACATGTTGTCGCTGACGTTTACTGCAGCTCGTTATAGAGATGTCGATGGGGTGCAGTAATCAATCTCTTGTGATTACTACAAATTAATCATGATTACCAATGATTACTTAAGATTATCATTGATTACTCTACTGATTACCATTGATTAACTAATTAATTCGTAAATGATTACAAAAGCAATCTCTGATTACTACGCACTTATACCACAGAGAACCAGCCCGGTGTCACCAATACACTCTCACATACGATTTGACAGTACCCCCATACTGATGGGCCCCTCGGTGCTGGGCCCCAAACAACTATGGCCGCTCCATGAAATTTCTATGAAGTGATTTCCCGCCCACTGCTTTTGACGTTTACATTTGAGTCATAGAAAAATGGCGATGTGCCGTGGGGTCGCAGAGAACAGATTAACAGGCTCGAAGGAAGTAATCGATTTTTTGTGTGTAAAATCTGTCGGTAGCGCCCTCCAGAAAAATATCCATGTATCTTTATCAATATTTCTTTGAGCTGGAGTCACATAGCAGCGATGGCAGCGACATCAAGATTTAGTTTACCACTTAGTACTCGAGGGGTGCTCTATTGAAGGATTACTCGTAGATTACATAAAAACCTTTTACACACTTTTTGTCAATTAGCTGGTAGTCTGTTCTCTGTGCTTATACCCCTTGCTTTTTTCAAAGGTGCGTAGTAATCATTACTGTTGGAAACCCCTTGTATTTAATCTTTCAGTCAGAATTTCCGCTCCGCAAGACATAGTTTTCAATTGATCGTGAATTGGCGAATAAAATTTTGAGGCGTTAGACGATATTCTATCAGTGGCTTTAGGAATGCTTATTCGCATATCACTTTTCCTTTCTCTAGCAAATCTACAGGTAAACAACCATTGATTATCTATTACTTCTATTATCTATTATCCTAAAAAAATAATTGCAGCTGATCACGTGCTCCCAAAGATTGCATGGGGAATCTGTAGGGTTTCATCCACAAAACGTGGACGCATTGGATGAAAAATATGTTAATCTTGCAGTAAGAAGGCAAGGTATGTATAATATGTGTACACTTCTGTTGAATTGTAAGAGGTATGTTTAAAAATGGGAAATATGTGAGTGTCTAAGGAGTTTCTAGTATATGTGCCTAGTAATCTGAGGTTACTTTTGTAAACTTTTATGTTTTAATTACGTAATCATTGATAATTAATGTAATGGGAGCATCACTACGGGATGTTATATCGCTAGTATTTGTAGTATACAGTAATTGTATAATAATTCCCCGAAAGCCGAAAACTATTCTCCTATTTAAATAAATTAAAACGCCAAAACTCATTTCCTACACTGATAAAAATAGACAGGGCGTTACCAAGAGATCTTACACATGAATTTCAACGTCCAAATATTGATAATCTTGTTTCATTTGTCAATCATTCGGGTATCATATAGTGATGTCCGATTACTTCTCGATTAATCGAACTAATCGATTATCCGCTAAAATAATCGATTAATTTTTAATCGATTGCTTTATGTTCCGATTGTTAGATAATCGATTACCTGACCGATCGATTATGCCGGATTATTTAAAATTTTATTCTTTGACAATTTCTAACAAATTTAATTATTACAGTGGCAGGCGCTTACCTTCTAAATTAACCACACGCAATCAGCCAGTTCGTTGGTTTCGAGATACGATGCTGATCTAAGAAACCAGTAGTCTTATGTTCAAATCTCAGCTAGGCAGTGCTCCTAGATAGAGTCAGTAGGATTGTTGCAATAGCTCCGTAACTGTTTTGTACTGTAATATCTGGCTGTGAAGTCTGTCGATGAAGATGGGTCAAATCTTAGGAAGGGTGTTTAACCCCAAGGCTTTGCTTTTAATCATCCAGTTTGCACGCAGTAGGCCGGTTTAAATACCACGCTGAAGCCTAAAAACCAAACTAAACTTTATGTAGATACTAACTGTGCCACCGTCAAAAGATAATTCGAAAATTTGTCAGTTTGTCAGACACGGAATTTTTAGAAAACTGGGTAATACCCTTCGTCTTTTTCTATACAAAAACCAAAAAATGCGGTCTCCTCGATTTCTATGTAACTAGCCTAAGTCTGACTGCACATTCCAAAACACTCGTGGACAGTACTACGGGACGCAAAACTATTTTTTGGTGTCGGGGATTGTAACTAGGTTACAAAATAAATAAGGTAACAAACCCTATTGTCCAATCCCACACACAACCGTCACTAAAAGCCTGTTTGCGTTACCTGCCGTTATCCCCGAAAAAAGGTTAAGGTACCGGGACAGTAAACAAACCCTGCTAATGCCCACCGGATGGAACCTGGCGAAACTAGCCGAAGCGGAATCGTCGGTCCCGTCGTAAAGTCCTGTGCTTGACAGGACAGGCAAATCAGTCTGGGGAATGAGCGATTTTAAAGATAACCACTTAAGAGACGACACGCAAGATTGGAAAGGGCTAGAAGTTAGAAGACGCAAAGTGATACATGAGAAGACGAAAAGCGAGGTAAATTAGTATTCGGAAAAGATAAGTAGAATAAGTAAAGTAGAAGTAAAGTGGAAAAAACACGGGTAGAAAATATAGGCGCTAAAGCGAGGTTAGATTACTAGTCGAACGAAGCGAAAGACCACCAGCACCCTCCTTCAAACGGAGGTCTTCCCTTAGATTTTGAGAGCGCGACTGTCGTCAGTCGGCCTCAACACGTGTCGACCATGAGTGGGTGATCCGATTCTCCGAGCAACACACCGAGCGAGCAGGCTGCTACCATCCGTGGCCCTATACACCATCGATCGTAGGAACCGATCGCCGAAGAGCCAAGCGTATGCTATACCCACCACATAACCAATTGTTACTGTCCGTGGATTCATCACCGTTCGTACCGGCTTCACAAACATTCGATTCACCATTTGTCACCCACCACGTATTTGGTACGGGCTATCTGTAAGCGGTCTACGAAACCGCTAGTCAAGCACAGTCACCTGTTCATCGGAACATCAGAGACCCTTCGTCGACAAGAAGCAGCAGGTCGTAAGAAAAACTGAAGAAAACTAACCGCTAGATTAAGCGAAACGTGTAAATGAAGATCTGTTAACCCTCGAAATGGTGTTTGCTACGATATGTGTCCGCGGAAAGTGTGAGTCCCCGAATGTGCCCCCCTCCCAGATCGGTTCGCGAGTTAGCCTCCGGTAGGTTAGTGTAGGATGCCTAGGGGACACTGCACTACCCGATGGTTGCTCTTGTCCCCCTCTTGAGCCGGCCGAACGGATTCAACCGATGTTAGGTTAGTCGGCATTTCGTTCGTAAGTTTATAGTTGAGCGTTTGATGGACCTGCCCTGAGGTATTCTAGCCGGACCTGGATTGTATCGCTAAATACGCTCCTTCACGGCAAGTTAATCCTTGCCTGGCGCTTAAGTAAAGGTTGTCACTGCTCCCTGCCCCAAAACCCATCCCGCCCCGTTACAGGACGTAAAGGTTATAACCAATCGATTATTTCGAGTGATCGATTATGCAGCGCCGATTATTCGATGTCGATTATTGGCCGCCTAAAAAGTAATCGATTGTTAACTAATCGATTAACTGAAAAAATCGGACATCACTAGTATCATAAGCGTTTTCCTTCGATTTAACGTGAAATGAAATATTTTATATGGAAAACTCGTTAAACAACCATGTTTTTCCAACAACTTCCAGCGGAAGGAGCGTGCTCATAAGCGGGGCAACGATGTGGAATAGCATACCTCTGGCCGTTAGGCAATTACCATCCTTAGCCTTATTTAAAAAACACCTCAATTAAGAATAATATTTTTATACTTTTTTTTATAAATTTTAATCTGTAATTTAATATTTATTTACCATGTTTTATAAATGTACTTTCCTTGACTTGAGTAAAAGCGATGCAGCTGACAGGTTTTCGCCATTTTAGTGATAATAAATTACAAATTACAAACTTTTTCCAACTGCAAATCCACGTGTTTTACCATTAGATCGTATCCTGTTGCAATCCACATGAAATTAAGGTGTAAGTTTTTATAAATATTTCACTGGTTTTACACGTTTAATCAAAGGGTAACTCTTACAGGGTGGCAACTACCTGGAAAAACCTGGAAAACCTGGAATTGTCAGGGAATTTGAAATTATCTGGAAAACCTGGAATAATCAGGGAATTTTTAACAAAAGCAGGGAATTTTCAAACAACCCCAATGATCGATTCATTGAGTAGTCAAGAACACTTAGAAATAGATAAAGAAGTACGGCACAAGCGATAGATTGAGTTACCGATAATTAGCTCAGTGTTTTGCAAAGGGCCTTATTCTGCGAGGCAAGTGAAGTGATATAACAAATTTAGTTTGCACTCAATTTGCGCGTTTCGTTTGGCGTTAGTCAAGTCGAATAGAATGACATTTAAGTTTCAGGACGGACATTTTGCGGCATGTGACACAATTCGCAGAACATCGAAGTAAATGCCAGTGCAGTGGCACCGCACCGAAATTCGGTTTTCGAGAAAAATGTTGGAGAAATTTCACTGACCCACGGCAGTACATAAACTTGTCATACTGTTGTAACAAATTGTAACCGAAATGCAGGTGTAGCGACCCTACCTTCCACGTTACGAATTTTTGGCTCTATCTTGGACCCGGAAGAGTAAATCCCGATCAATCCATGCAAAGTGAAATAAGCAGCGTTGGTCAGAAAGTAGAACAGCCACCAGTGGAAAGTAAAAATTAGCTCAATTAAACTGCTTTTTTGCATGGCTTATGGCTTGAAGAACGAAAATTAAACATACGAACATTTCCGCGTGGCTGGCAGGAAAAGCACCACGGCGGGTTCGAGAGCTAGCCGCAATGGCCACTAAAACTCCGTTTGCGCCTGAGTTTGCGAACAAACTTGCGCGGGGAAAAGAACAGATGAACTCACGGGAGGAGTGTAATTTGCTGGTAGGCAGAATAAGAGAAAGTGATTGAAGAATTCGCCTAGGGAAATAGAGTAGGTGGGGAAATTTTTCTCAATACCTTGTAGATTGATAAACAATTCAAATATCAATGATCGAAACATATTTTCAATTAAAATTATATCGCAATATGAAACCTAGAATTTTATTAAACACCGGGAAAAACCTGGAAAAATCAGGGAATTTGGTTGGGGGATCAGGGAACCAGTTGCCACCCTGTCTTATGAAATGCCATTCTATTTGAAATTCACGTGGCTTTCACGATGAGTTGATGTGAACATCAGGTCATCTGAAAGTGTTTTAACGGTTAGTTTTAACATTGAATATGATTCATGTGTTATTCCTATGAAACTGTAGTGATTAGCACCAGGAGAATATGTGATCTGCACATTAAACGCACGTGTATAGTTTTTTCGGTGTAGATATCTAAACCTGAGAAAGATTCGCGGATAGGAAACAAAAAATCCAACGTCAAATGCCAGCGGGGTGCTATCCGTATCTTAACGAACGGTGTTCGACAGTCGACTTAACGAAGGGCGCTATTGCAGAAAAAGCGCCCGCCTGACAGATAAATTTGCTGCCAACATTGTCGAGTGAAACGTATGCAGTGACTTGCTGTTTCTTTTTCGCATGTGCTGAGTTGTTGGCGACAAAATCATGGCACCCATCGCAAGCCCTTGTCAAATGCAGCCAGTTCGAACTGTCAACTGCAGCCAGCCGTTATAAACCAAGGGTATGTAATCATGCTATCTCTCTCTCTCATGTAGGAGTGAAGAGAGCATGCTTCAACTAGTTCGCCGGCAATTAGAATTTCCATTGAATAAAGCGTTAGCCGTCACTCAGACCGAAACGTGAGAAAAAACGGTTACACTGCAATCATATGCATTTGACGTTCGTTTCACACCCCTGTTATAAACAGCGGGGTGGTGTGGCTGTCAAACTACCTACATTGTCCATGCCCCACTCATTGGTTTTGGTACTTTTAGTTCTGGTGCCTACTTAGAGGTTTAATCATTTTAAGACTACTGGAACTAATTAGAAAGCAGTTAAACACAGCCTTTTAGATATAATTTAACTAATATTAGCTGTTATTTTCGGTATACCGGCTGGTTCCAAGCAAGGGAATGCGCCATTAACGAGAGCAGCGAGTACAACATCGAACAATGAAAATCGATGTTTTGCTTTTTTCTTTTTTTTTCTCGCTATGTTACTGCCATTGAAATTTGACACTTTTGGAAGCGTTGACAGTTTTGGAAGCGCGATGTTATCCTCTGTCAAATACATAGCGAGAGATAGCACAGCGCATCCCCTCGGTTCCAAGTTGTCGCCGTCCATGAATGTTTAGTCCGCAAAACTGACAATTTCACGACCCTGGTTATAAAGCTTTCTGACAGCTCAAGCACCCACACTAGCGAACACGAAATACGCGTGATATACACTCTTAAATAATTCTACCTGTAAATTGGTCGGATTTAGTTAAAGTTAGGTTGAAACTACTCAAAATGCCCTTAAAGTGTACAAACTCAGATTTTGAGTAGTTTTTCAACCAAAAAATTGGTAGTAGGAACTTAAAATTGCGTTATTTGTCATAGAGAATAATTCAATTATCGGTAGCAAGTAGCCAAAATTGGTTGAAATTTTTACCCAAAGTTTGAGTTTGTACACTTTAAGGGCATTTTGCGTAGTTTCAACCTGGCTTTTACTAAATCCGACCTATTTATAGGTAGAATCATTTAAGAGTGTAGGGTGTTTGCAGAGTGCATATGTATTGGAGAGCTGTTGGGCAGGCAAAAGTGACAGCTCCATATAAACTATACGGGCTGGGAAGGGCGAGATTTTTTAAATAATTTAATTTCTTAATTTAAAACAGAAATTACTGTTTGTGTTATATGTATAGCAAGGTAATATATCTGTTTACTAAATAACAAATTTATTTTCAACAAACAAGCTAAAATGCGGTAGAAATGATCAAAAATGTAATTATTAACTATGTTAGCGGGATAAAACTGAACAAATATCGATAGCCAGCGATTACTTTCGAACAAGAAAACAATAAATTATACTAAAATCAATGCTACATTTAGTTATTTCGAAGTTGGGCTATGCGGCATGCTGCATCCGAAAGCCGCATTTTTGGGTCACCGATTCAATGCTAATTCACTGAAATATTAGTTGCTAAATGTAAACATGTATATCGGGGTACATTTCTTGGTTGATTTAAACATTAATTGTTTTGAATGGATAAATAGTTTCAGAAAAACCCGATTTAATCCACCTAGTGGTGAAAGGAACCTTCGTTATACGGTCTTACTTGGTATTTGAGATAGAAATCGACACGTTTTCGGAACATAATTCATCTATTGGTTAACGTTGCGTAATGCGTTGGTTTACATAAAAATTTTGAAAATTGAATAAGTTTACAAATTTTGAACAAAATAGGAACACTTTTAAATTTTTATAGATCCTTTTTTCATGAAATTGCTGAGTAAGGATAAATAAGTTGTTATTAAATTTGAGTAAGTGCCAATAAAAGTAAGTTGTAAGAGGAAATCTTATTGTTTAACATATACATTGCCTAGTAAAGGTCTAGTTTATAGGTTTTTTAACTATGCATAATTTCCTGTAACGCCATTCTATTTGATTCACATCAATAGAGTTTTCTTGAATAATTTTCATCAATTTTTATTAACCTTCGGTTACTCACGCTGTTGTATTTTGTACAACACGTGTAGGTTTTTCAATGCCATATTGTTATAAAGTTACAAATCGTTGTTTAACTAACGTATATTCTTCAATAAACTTATTCTGAGCAAAATGTCATAATTATTCAATGCATTAATAAATTAAATTGTTGGGAAAATAGATCAGCATAAACCACCATCACAGAAACGAAACAATCAGCATGCGAGGTGTACCGCAATTGACCCCAAGTGGAATTTTCTCTCGTTTCTTCATATGGAAAAATGGTGTCTGTATGCAGCAAAACTAGCCAATGTAAAATGTTTAAAATGTATCCGTCTGCTGGTAGTCGAGTACTTCGTAGTCAAAATTAAGGTATTTTTTATAATCAAAGTTCTACAGTTCCTAAACAAGCAAACATAGAGGTATACTATATTCAGCAAAGTTGTGTATTTTTATCATTTGTACAACTTTGTAATACAAGCAAAAGTCATACAACAATTACAAAAAGAGCAAAAATATAAAAACTGAGTTTACAAATTCATATACAATAAATAAGATTTTTCTATCTTAGCTGCTGAGATGGAAGGTTACTGTCTCTAGCAAAATTTCTTGTAATAATATGCTCTATAACTTTGCAGAACACATCAATGTGTTATATTGACACTGAAGAAAAATATTTTTTTTATTTCACTTTTAGGGGGATTAATCAAAATTTAGATTCCACCAGACGATAGAGCTTTTAATTTCAAGAAACTATTCCAAAGTTTCGATAAACCTAAAACCAAGTTTTCCCAGTCAAACCTCTAGTGCGCACGTTTTCTTTGGTTTGGGGTTATAGTGCGTGCGAGGAACTGTGTTACAAAAGTTGGCGCGAGTGTTCGAGGGTTAATATCTTTTGACCGGTACAACCAATTCTTATGAAATTTTGCATATATATTCGTAGTGTCAAAACCTCTCGTTTGATATTAAAATAATTGAAATTAGGTAAATTATCTTGGTTAAAATCATTATAAATTATTGTTAATTTTGGTGTGGTGTATACGGTTGCTCATAACTTTCAAATTAAACGTCCAATCAAAAAATCATTCAATAGTGATCTATTAGGATATATTATCTATCAAATGAGACTAATATCGCATAAATCGGTTTGGCCATCTCTAAGAAACAGGCGATAATTATTGCCTTGTCAAAACAGGTTTTTTAAGGCTAACTTTTAAACTACTTGTTTGTTTTCAATTAAAAATTTCTGAATAATTTAGCTTTAATAAGGGCTTTCATTTGATACTAAGATCGTTGAAATCGGTCATGTAGTTCTAGAGAAACCCGTGTCACGTATTTTTCACATTTTTGCTTATAACTTTTAAACGAAACGTCCTGTCACGAAGCAACTCAATAGTGATCTACTAGACAATAATACCTTTCAAACAAGAGTAATAGCGAACGATTCGGTTCAGCCATCTCTGAGAAACAGGCGATAGAAAAAATCATTACATACATACACACACACACACAGACATTGCTCAAATCGTCGAACCCTATCGATTGGTATATGTGACTTGGCCCTCCGAGCCTCGGATCAATTTCGTGTTTTTCGACCAATTTTTAAACCTTTGTTATAGTATAACAAAGGTAAAAACGATCATTTTATCCAACGCGTTTTTGCTGCATCGAATAGGAAAAGATGCAATGTGTGCCTAACAGACGTCTTGCACGTGTGTGTAGCAAAAGCCCTATACACAATATACATGATGTTTACAGGGTGGCCACATGCACAGATTTTTCTGTGTTTAACAGATATTTAAAAGAAATCGCCTGTACAGAATCTGTGTGCATAGATTACAGATTTTCGCCAAATTACACAGATTAAACAGATTTTTGAGCTCTTACATGAGAGTGAAAGAGACGGAAATAGTAAGCAAAATGTCTCTCTATTTCTTTTACTCTCATTGTTTTGCATTGGACAGATTTTTGCACAGATATTTTTCCTCGCCGTACAGATTGTCAGATTTTTCCAACAAAAAACACAGAATTATATGTGGCATCCCTGGATGTTTACCTCATTTTGGGGAACAGCTGATGCTGCAGGAACAAACCGACAAAAAGCGATTACTATAGTTGTGTTTCTCCGTTTGCCACACGGCAGAGCACATATTTCGATCAAATTTTCCATCCTGTTCCAAATTCTGTTTCTGTTACTATTTGCAGCACGAGGTGGGGCAGTTAGAGCCAAGTCTGTCCAGGGCTGAGATAAGGTGGTTGTGATAATGATAAAAGAATCCTTGCGGATAACACTAGCGCCATAATGCGTTGGTGATGATGGATTAATGAGGAGGAAGAAGAATGACAGAACTTGGCTCTATAATTGTGTACATGGTGGAATATTGAATAAGATGACTTGTACTTATCTTGTTTTCTCCTTCCCTTGTTTGTTTGCTCGTCTTGTCCGTTTTTGATCTTACTTAAGCCCAAAGTCGGCTCCACGCCGTCCTCTCCATCGTTGTCACCAGTGCAGTCGTCTGTGGCTGATCTCTTGCCGCCCCTCACGACAACATTATTGCCGTGAGAAGAAGCGATAGAGATCAAGCAGAGAAAGAAAAGAAGAAATTTTTAGTCAACATGTTGATTGCAATTTTCGGGTTAGTAATATCACGAGAATTCTATGTCTGTCCATCACCTATGCTACTACCGACTAACTACTCGCTAGGATGGACGCTACTCATCTCTCCAACTACCCATGTCATCACGATTGACCCAGCGCTGTTCAACAACCTATGCTCATTAAAAGCCACAGCCGCCTCTTTATCTTTGCAGTATTGTAGCTGTTGGCGTAAATTTTCGAATATTTTGTGCGGAATATTATTCAAGAGCAATATTATCGCTCAGAACTATCGAAAAACTACTTGAACTTCCGAAAAATAGAGCAGATGCGATCTAATGGGGACTGGTACTCGCTCGTATTATTCCCGGTGGCATTAATTGCATATTTGTAGCGGTAGTCAACCGATTTATCGGTATGCTCTTCAGACCGTGGCCAATTGAAATGATTCTGTAACTAAGAAAGGATGAGGTGGATCATGTTGAACTTCACTTGGAGATATGTATATATGCCGTGTTAAGTCTTAAGTGCAAGCTGTCACTGAAGCAAGACTTAATAAGATGTTAACGAAGTTGATAATTCTGTGAGGATGGTATTGAATCGAAAAAATCCTCATACCATGGCCATATATTATGTACTATGACCGTATTTTAGGAAGTGGGAATGATGGTATATTGAGGACAGCCCTTCGCTTTCGCTTGAATCAACGACTCTCCGACAGTAGCTCATCAGCATTAGGAGGGACTTTGGGAGACAAACAGCGTCATTCGTGATAATTTAATATTGTTAGTTGAATACCGTTAACGCGGTTAGTCACAAGACATGCAAATCACTCTAATAAAGGAAGGAAATAAGAAAATATTAATTATAATTAATTACATCCAAAACAAAAATAATACAATAGAGGTGACAGTAACAACAACGATAGCAATATTAGTAATAATAGTAATAACATAGAAAACTGACACAGGAAACACAGCTACTGACTATAACTTCCTCCCATTAATAATTGTAGTTTGGCAGCATAGGTATTAGAAGAAATTCCGACTCATCATAGAACTCTCAAACATATATTCATTCTTACCTATACACCCATGCACACTCATATATGCATACACATGTATACATGTACGTGTGTGTATATTTTTCAGTGCTGTGCTGTCCATAATCGCATAACAGCCACAAATTCTATGGCAATCTCATAGAAAATGTCTCGATTACGCAAATAAAGACATCACATCATTTTTGAACACTCGTTCGTTCTAACTAGCGATAAATTTTAATTTTTATGAGTAAGTCAAAATCTCATGAATGGTGGGTAGGATTTAGTTTCAGTTTTCTAGAGAAATTTCTGTGCATACCAGCATTTCATCTAGGGAACTGAGTAAGCCCTCCCGGTGCTTCTGCCTAAACGGACTTGATTTAAAATCAGATCCGTTCAATTTCGCTCCATTCCGCATTACAACACATGCTACACGTAAAGGTAAATTATGTAGTACTACATACTACACATGTATCCAACTTAAACCATATTACATTCTACATGCGGAACTAAGATTTTTAGGTCGGTTAGCCGAAGTACGCGTCAAACCACCTACCCATGGGAGGGAATTTTCCATCCTGTTCCAAATTCAAGCACATATTTTGAAAATATGCTGGTATTTAAGCCAGCGGAAGACGAAATTCATTCTGTACCTTGGTGACAAAGAAATGCATCTCTTTTGTTTACTGTTGTTGTTTGCCAAAGTAAATTGATATATACCAGGTATATGACAATGCGAGCTGTCATATACACTTTGCACTAACACATCTACACTAGTTCTGAGATTTCGAGCATTTTGTATGGAAAATTAGTTAATTTTTTAAAAAAATCGTTGGATACGCAAGATTTGTCTTTTTTTTTCTTACAGCTTTTATGTTTATGCTTAGAACATTATTTCTAGTATGTATTTTCATGAATACAATGAACATTCCAAATTGCAAGCGGAAATTTTTTCGTCAAAGCGGTATCAAGATATCTCAAAGAAATGTCCTTATATCGCTTTCCTACAAGTAGTAAAACAAAAAAGAAATTCTTTAAAATGCTCGGACATGATTGTTCAATGAGCAGCATGAGCAACATTGTAATCCGCCCGCGATATTTTTCGTCTGATTTCTGGTAAGCTTTTAAAGTGTTAATTATCATCTAAGACTGTTTTGTAGCAATCTAAGATTACTTTTTATGGTTTTCTACGTAGTGTTGAGACAAGAGCATATATATCAAACAACGTGAGCGGGCAAATTTATGATAAAAAGGTATCATCTTGGAGTAGTGACTTCAACTTAAGGATTTTCAAGCAGTAGCACAAGCATCTATTCGAATAAAACTATTTTTTAAAAGAAGACATCAGAGGCAGATATTCAAGAGCATCATGCAAGCAAAATGTTGGACGGAACGTGTTTTAATTTAAGCAACCGTATACCGTATTGATCGTGAAGTATTAGAAACATTAATTCATTTTTCAATTGTACATCGAAATAGTTAGTCACCCATGTTCTCAAATTTTTTACGCATAATTAAAGAAGGCTACAAGTGCAAATGACTTAAAAATATATTCCTTACATTTCATTGTAAATGTTCAAATATTTCTCTGGAATAATATAGCTGCATTCATTAATTACAATTAATTTAGTTTTAATTTTCATGCAAGTTCCACCATATTTCAGAACTATTTCTTCTTCTTTCTACACACACTAATGCAACCCTCGATGGTCACATACCTGGTATATATCAATTTACTTTGGTTGTTTGCCTCATTTTCAAGCACCAATACACACATAACTGGAAAGCTCTAATATTGGTCAGAAATGAAAAAATATTGGTAACTCGTGCAAGTTATCGGCTGGTAGTTCTTTAGAAAAACACAAAAAAGAAATTAAATTGATCTTATTTTTTTGCGTTGTAAATTAGCTGCTAACTAAAATACAAAATTTGATAATATTTTACGCTAAACATACTTTCGAATTTCGCCCTGGGCATGGCATAACCTTGAGGATTGCTTAACTGCAACCAGGTCCCAGGGCTGGTCTGTATCTTTACACAAATGAAAGATGCACACTAGTGATTCCAAATGTGGTGAAGCATACCGAAAGTATTTTTGAATAAATTTGATAGAACGTTCAAAATAGTAGCAAGACGTTTGAAGATTCCGTTTACGAACCTTAATTTGTATACAAAATTTCTATTGATTCAGGGCTTTTGGGAAGGTTAAGGAGGCATAGTACTTTTTCAACTTAAAAAGTATAAGGGTCAATGCGAGTGGCACGGACGCAGGCTTGAAGTAGGACTACGAATGTAGAGCAATTCGTCTCCCAATGCCAAATCCGGTGATTTTTGTACGAATTTCATATAATAGATTCCCCAGTTGCGCAATAACGGAAGGTTTACTTGCGCTGTTGTATTTTGTACAACACCTGTGAACCGTTGACTATATATCTCGGTATATCTCGGGAATCTAGCAATAAATAAAATCACTGTTTTCAGTAAGGTTGATCCGTAGACAAATGGTGGAAATACAACCTTTAAAATTGTCAATTTGCCACCGATGTGTCTCGAAAACTGGCTGTCCGATGCGTCGCAAGCTAGCTGCTGCTGGCTGATGTTTCGACAACCAACGTAAGCCGGCGACAGACTGATCACGCACACCGAGGCAAAGGCAAATAAAGTTTCAAATACAACCTTTAAAATTGCCAATTTGCCACCGATGTGTCTCGAAAACTAGCTGTCCGATGCGTCGCAAGCTAGCTGTTGCTGACTGATGTTTCGCCAACGAAAGTCGGCGACAGACTCATCACGCACACCGAGGCAAAGGCAAACAATGTTTCAAATACAACCTTTAAAATTGCCACCGATGTGTCTCGAAAACTAGCTGTCCGATGCGTCGGAAGCTAGCTCACTCAAAAAAATCGACATGTCGCATCCACGTGAAAAATCATGTAAACTTCTGTACAGCAGCTTACGTGAACTTCATGTACTAGTTAACGGGAAAATTCATAAAATTTACCGGGATCGTACGTAAACTGGTTAGTATGAGTGCGAGTTACCAACAATTCACGTGAAAGTTACATGAAAACTGTAATGGATGAGAATTACATATGTTTTTACCTTTGTTATACTATAACAAAGGTTTAAAAATTGGTCGAAAAACACGAAATTGATCCGAGGCCCGGAGGGCCAAGTCACATATACCAATCGATAGGGTTTGACGATTTGAGCAATGTGTGTGTGTGTGTGTGTGTGTGTGTGTGTGTGTGTGTGTGTGTGTGTGTGTGTGTGTGTGTGTGTGTGTGTGTGTGTGTGTGTGTGTGTGTGTGTGTGTGTGTGTGTGTGTGTGTGTGTGTGTGTGTGTGTGTGTGTGTGTGTGTGTGTGTGTGTGTGTGTGTGTGTGTGTGTGTGTGTGTGTGTGTGTGTGTGTGTGCGTGTGCGTGTGTGTGCGTGTGTGCGTGTGTGTGTGCGTGTGTGTGTGCGTGTGTGTGTGCGTGTGTGTGTGCGTGTGTGTGTGCGTGTGTGTGTGCGTGTGTGTGTGCGTGTGTGTGTGCGTGTGTGTGTGCGTGTGTGTGTGTGTGTGTGTGTGTGTGTGTGTGTGTGTGTGTGTGTGTGTGTGTGTGTGTGTGTGTGTGTGTGTGTGTGTGTGTAGATCACTATTGAGTTGCTTCGTGATACGACGTTTCGTTTAAAAGTTATAAGCAATAAAGTGAAAAATACGTGACACGGGTTTCTTCGAAACTACATGACCGATTTCATCGATCTTAGTATCAAATGAAAGCCCTTATTAAAGGTAAATTGTTCAGGAATTTTTAATTGAAAACAAACAAGTAGTTTAAAAGTTAGCCTTAAAAACCTGTTTTGACAAGGTAATAATTATCGCCTGTTTCTTAGAGATGGCCAAACCGATTTATGCGCTATTAGTCTCATTCGAAAGATAATATATCCTAATAGATCAGTACTGAATGGTTTTTTGATTGGACGTTTAATTTGAAAGTTATGAGCAACCGTATACACCACACCAAAATTAACAATAATTTATAATGATTTTAACCAAGATAATTTACCCCCTCCCATGGGTAGGTGGTTTGTCGCGCACTTCGGCACAATCCTAAACTTAATTCCGCATGTAGAATGTAATATAGTTTAAGTTAGATATATGTGTAGTATGTAGTATAGTATTGCATAATTTAGCTTTATGTGTAGCATGTGTCTCGTAAAGCGGAATGGAGCGAAATCGAACGGATTTGATTTTAAATTCAATCCGTTTGGGCCGAAGCACCGGGAGGGCTTACTCAGTTCCCTAGATGAATTGCTGGTATGCACAGAAATTTCTCTAGAAAACTGAAACCAAATCCTACCCACCATTCATGAGATTTTGACTTACTCATGAAAATTAAAAATTATCGCTAGTTAGAACGAACGAGTGTTCAAAAATGATGTGATGTCTTTTTTTGCGTAATCGAGACATTTTCTATGAGATTGCCATAGAATTTGTGGCTGTTATGCAATTATGGACAGCACAGCACTGAAAAATATACACACACGTACACGTATACATGTGTATGCATGTATGAGTGTGCATGGGTGTATAGGTACGAATGAATATATGTTTGAGTGTTCTATGATGAGTCGGAAATTCTTCTTATACCTGCTTTATGCTTTATGCTGCCAAACTACAATTATTAATGGGCAGGAAGTTATAGTCAGTAGCTGTGTTTCCTGTGTCAGTTTCCTATGTTATTACTATTATTACTAATATTGCTATCGTTGCTGTTACTGTCACCTCTATTGTATTATTTTTGTTTTGGATGTAATTAATTATAATTATTTTTTTCTTATTTCCCTCCTTTATTAGAATGATTTGCATGTCTTGTGACTAACCGCGTTAACGGTATTCAACTAACAACATAAAATGATCATGAATGACGCTGTTTGTCTCCCAAGGGCCCTCCTAATCAGTGTTACCAGGTCGATTACCTATTTTCCCGCTGCCCAGAGTTTGATTTCCCGCTGAAATCCCGCTGTCTAGAGTCTATTTCCCGCTAGAAATCCCGCTGAATCAAAAGTCATTATTCTTTCGTTTTTGGTGCAGATTAAAAAATAAAAAATATTCGTTTCAGTGTAGGCTTGTATTTGAAATTAAGATGATCTGCTGAAATTGAGCCGTTGCGATTGAATGAACATTATGCAAATTTGCTGCATTCATTTTGACGAGGTTTTTGGCTTCAGGAAACAGAAAAAGAAATATCTTGTTATCCCTCATATAATGAAATACGAAATTTCGCAAGAATTATAAGATTAAGGAGTCTAAGAACACATGCGAAAATTTTGAAAAAAGCTTTTAGTACAAATTCTTTTTCTGTGTCTAGCTACGATAAAAATCATGCAAAATTTCAGCAACGCTGGCAAATGGTTATGGGTTTTGGTGACAAAAGAAGATATGTTTCAATCTTTATAAGTACCCAAAAATCAAAAATATCTGTAAAGCGCATCGGCTCTTTGTTCTCGCTGATATTTTGTTTTAGGAAAAATGTTCTCAGCTTGGCATACACTTTTCGCTTCGATTTTGCTCTTCTGATTACTGCGCCTCAGCCAAGTAGAATTTGAAAAAGTGGTGTATAGGGCATTTGTAGAGCTATTAATTATCTACAATATTGCCGAAGAAAGTAAAGTTTTATCTTTAATATTTACGACGCTGTAGGGCTGTAATGCCGTTGGTGGCAAAAAGAGCACACTTTTTGCTACCAAGAGGGCAGCCTTATAACGCCATAAATACAAAAGGCATAGTAATAGGCATAGCACTTCAACAGTATTGTAGATAATAACTAATGCTTCGAAAGCCCCATACATCACTTGTTCAAATTTTGCTTGGCTGAGATGCAGTAATCAAAAGAGCAAAATCGAAGGGATAAAGTGTATGGCAAGCCTGATGTACCGATTTATTTTGGATCTGTTATCACACAAATGCTGCGGTATATAGGAAACTATGATGTATATAGATACATAAGTGTTCTTTTGTTTCCAATTCATAATCAGTTGGATTTTGCCATTGACAACGTATTAGTTTGTGGAAAAATTAGGAATACGCAAAACGGATTGGTTTGGTGGTCTACTTTTTCAGAAAGTTCTAATGAGTATTTGTCAGAACTCATCCCATTCTAGGTAAAAACCACGGAGTTTTCTAATCAACAGAATATACTGAACCATCTGCCAATGCATGAGCAGATATTAGAATGTCACTAAACGAAGTGTTTTGCTGACAACCTTTCTTTCAGCATTCTTCTTGCCTACCAAATATTGCTAACTCGAGATCCCGCTAAAATCCCGCTGAGTTATTTAAGAAAACCGCTAGATTCCCGCTAGCCGCTGTTTGGTTGAAAAGTCCCGCTGTCCAACTTGAAATCCCGCTAAATCTAGCGGGAAAACCGCTGATCTGGCATCGCTGCTCCTAATGCTGATGAGCCTCTGTCGGAGAGTCCATCAAGTCGAACGGTGGCCTGCTCCTCTCCATTCTTGCGGCTGTCGTCGCGGTCGGACTTAGTGGATCTCTCGAAAAGCTTTATAGCCTCGATATATATTTTGTTCTGTCCATTGCCCAATGCTGGCAGACTTCAACTGAAATTCCATTTCTAACTAAATCTTTTTAGAGTTAAAACTTCTTCAAGTAAAAACAGGTATTCGATTCTCTGGCTGATTCAAGCGATAGCGAAGGGCTGTCCTCAATATACCATCATTCCCACTTCCTAAAATGGGGTCATAGTACATAATATATGGCCATGGTATGAGGATTTTTTTCGATTCAATACCATCCTCACAGAATTATCAACGTCGTTAACATCTTATTAACCCTCTAACGGGCAACACCGTAAAAACGATGCAATCAAGCTAATGACTATTTTATCATGAAAGTACACACAAAAAAACCTTACGTTCTGATTTTCATGCAAAAATAATTATCTGGAAGAGCCCCAGGTAAGAAAAAGTCCAATTTCTCCTTTTCTTTTTTCATGTCTAACACTCTGCCCAGCTATTTTTTCAATTCAGATATATTACCAAATTAAAATAATGCATGAGATTTACTCATAGAAAAATTGTTTAGGTCAATCATTTTGTTCTAGATGTCCTTTTCCTTCAAAAGTAAAAAAGGGAATATTCACGCATTAATTATTTTCGGAATTTTTCGGAATTTTTGTTTTTGAAAAATGATAACTTTTGAATGCATGGTTAGAATGTTATGATATTAGTATCAAAATGTCAAGAAATCTGTTCTGAACACATTTTGCATATTGCCAATTAAAAACAATTTTCGTATGCGGCTCTGGAGCTCCAAAAGCGAAGGCCGTCTCTAGACGGTCTTACCCGTTAGAGGGTTAAGTCTTGCTTCAGTGACAGCTTGCACTTAAGACTTAACACGGCATATATACATATCTCCAAGTGAAGTTCTTCTTGATCCACCTCATCCCTTCTTAGTTACAGAATCATTTCAAATGACCACGGTCTGAAGAGCATACCGACAAATCGGTTGACTACCGCTACAAATATGCAATTAATGCCACCGGGAATAATACGAGCGAGTTGCAGTCCCCATTATATCGCATCTGCTCTATTTTTCGGAAGTTCAAGTAGTTTTTCGATAGTTCTGAGCGATAATATTGCTCTTGAATAATATTCCGCACAAAAATTCCAAAATTTACGCCAACAGCTACAATACTGCAAAGATAAAGAGGCGGCTGTGGCTTTTAATGAGCATAGGTTGTTGAACAGCGCTGGGTCAATCGTGATGACATGGGTATTTGGGAGATGAGTAGCGTCCATCCTAGCGAGTAGTTAGTCGGTAGTAGCATAGGTGATAGACAGACATAGAATTCTCGTGATATTACTAACTCGAAAATTGCGATCAACATGTTGACTAAAAATTTCTTCTTTTCTTTTCTTTCTCTGCCTGATCTCTATCGCTTCTTCTCACGGCAACAATGTTGTCGTGAGGGGAGGCAAGAGATTAGCCACAGATGACTGCACTGGTGACAACGATGGAGAGGACGGCCGGCGTGGAGCCTGCTTTAGGCTTAATTAAGATCGACTACGAACAAGGCGAGGAAACAAACAAAGGAAGGAGAAAACAAGATAAGTACAAGCCATCTTATTCTATATTCACCAAGTACACAATTATAACGAGCCAAGTTCTGTCACTCTTCTTCCTCCTCATTAATCCATAATCACCAACGCATTATGGCGCTAGCGTTATCCGCAAGGATTCTTTTATCATTATCACAACCCCCTTATCTCAGCCCTGGACAGACTTGGCTCTAACTGCCCCACCTCGTGCTGCAAACAGAAACAGAAACAGATTTTAACCAAGATAATTTACCTAATTTGAATTATTTTAATATCAACCGAGAGGTTTTGACACTACGAATATATATGCAAAATTTCATAAGAATTGGTTTTACCGGTTAAAATATATTAACCGTCGAACACTCGCGCCAACTTTTGTAACACAGTTACTCGCGCGCACAATAGCCCCAAACCAAAGAAAACGTGTGCACTAGAGTTTTGACTGGGAAAACTTGGTTTTAGGTTTATCGAACCTTTGGAAGAGTTTCTTGAAATTTAAAGCTCTATCGTCTGGAGGAATTTAAATTTTTATTAATCCCCCTAAAAGTGAAATAAAAAAAATATTTTTTTCAGTGTCAATTTAACACATTGATGTGTTCTGCAAAGTTATAGAGCATATTATTACAAGAAATTTTACTTATGACAGTAACCTTCTATCTCTGCAGCGAAGATAGAAATATCTCATTTATTGTATATGAATTTGTAAAATCAGTTTTTCTATTTTTGCTATTTTTGTAATTGTTGTATGGCTTTTTCATGTACTGCAAAATTGTACAAATAGTAAAAATACACAACTTTGCTGAAAATAATATACCTCTATGTTTGCTTGTTTAGGAACTGTAGAACTTTGATTATAAAGAATACCCTAATTTGGCTCCGAATTACTCGACTACCAGCAGACGGATACATTTTAAACATTTTACATTTGCTGATAGTTTTGCTGCATAAATTTTCCCAACAATTTAAATTATTAATGCATTGAATAATTATGATATTTTGCTCATTGATGTGATTCAAATAGAATGGCATTAAAGGAAACTAGGCATAGTTCAAAAACCTATAAACTAGACCTTTACTAGACAATGTATATGCTAAAGGATAAGACTTCCTCTTACAACTTACTTTTATTTGCACTTACTTAGATTAATAACAACTTACTTATCCTTATTCAGCAATTTCATGAAAAAAGGATCTATCAAAATTTAAAAGTGTTCCTATTTTGTTCAAATTTTGTAAAGTTTTTCAATTTTCAAAAATTTTATGTAAACCAACGCACTACGCAACGATAACCAATAGATGAATTATGTTCCGAAGTTGTGTCGATTTCTATCTCAAATAGCAAGTAAGACCGTATAACAAAGGTTCCTTTCACCACTAGGTGGATTAAATCGGGTTTTTTTCACGTAAACTTGACGTGGTGATTTTTTTGAGTGCTGCTGCTGGCTGATGTTTCGCCAACGAAAGTCGGCGACCGACTGATGTAGTATTCGGCGATACCGTATCGATACTCGAAGGTCGATATTTCGATATATTTAATCGATACTTACGACGCTGATATTATGCTAAATCGATAATTTCATCCCGATACTGTTTTAATAAAGCGGGATATGCAGCCAAAAAAATTTAGCAAAAATTAGGCCAGGAAATGCTCAAAAAAGCAATATTTTAAGAATTTTTTCTTGCGCTGTTTTCTTTTTAGGTATCTACTAAGCTTAATTTTCAAATTTACTTTATTGGAATTGACTCTTATGCAAAACCTTGAACAATGTCACTTACATGTTTAACGCTTATTGAACAGTAAGAACATACGATCCGCGATTTTCAACTATTCAGAACTGACCCGAGAGCACATATAGTAGTATTGGGCGTTGACGGCATTAACAAAGACTTTTCAGCTTTGTACGCGCCATAAAGGCGGTGAAAGTGACAGAGGTGGGACAGAGATCGAGAAGAGCTAGAACCGGAAAGGAGCAGCTCCCGGCAGAACTCTGCAGGAATGACCAAGAACCGCCAGCAACGACACATCACTGCAGGGTTTCAGGGGTTTGGGAGAGGGCTGCCGGACGAGTGGATTGAGGGTGTGGTTTGTCCCATCTACCGAAAGGGCGATCGGATAGATTGCTGTAATTACCGCAGCATAACGTTGGTCAAAGCCACCAACAGGGTGCTCTCCCAGCGTTTGTTGCGTCGTCTATCCCCGGTGACAAGAGAGTGCGTAGGATAGTACCAGGTGGAATTTATGGAGGCCCGTGCTACTACGCATCAATTTTTTACTCTTCGGCAGGTCATCCAGATGTGTCGGGAGTAGAATCCATCATATTTTTGTGGAATCTGGGGCAGCATACGATTCAGTCGGGCGCGAACAGCTTCGACAGGTGGCGCGGTTTTTCGTACAAAGCAACGTGTCCGAAATAGAGCTGCACTGTAGCGAGTGATGTGTTTCGTGCGTGTTTTGGGGGCACTCTCTTTGCTCAACATGTTTTTTATTGATATTTTTATGAATCCCTTTTTTTGTGTAGTATTTCTTAATCCCAGAATTCCGCCTTAAATAGTATCGATAAATCTAATATGATGCTTCACGAACGAATGTATCGATAAAGCGGCGGATCTGATATTGATATTCAATTATCGATACTTTCGAGAATTTTGCCCAATCCTAGACTGATGACGCACACCGAGGCAAAGGCAAACAAAGCTTCAAATACAACCTTTAAAATTGCCAATTTGCCACCGATGTGTCGAAAACTGGCTGTCCGATGCGTCGCAAGCTAGCTGCTGCTGGCTGATGTTTCGCCAACGAAAGTCGGTGACCGAAGAAGGTAAGGAAAGGAAATTTAACCCATAGCTCATCTCGTATATATTTCTGTCATCCGTGCTAGGGAAGCACTGGCGCGGGAAGGCAAAAAATGCAAATAATGAAATATTAAATATTCGACTAATATTTTCTCAATTATTAAACGTCTGTTAGGGAAACATGTAATCTACTGTGTTGTAATGGATTTTTTGAAAAATTTCCAATCGATTGATACCAATATCTCTAGAATCTGTTGACGAATGACTGAGTTATAAGCGTGCAAACCATAACCACTTTTCGTTACATGTTCCCTTTTCGTTTTTCTAAAGTGCACCCCAATATAGAAATCAAGGAAGTAGTCCTACTTCAAAAAATCGAATTTTTTTATTGATTATCTAGTGTTTGACCCATCCTTTTTTTGATATTACTATTTTTGTATTTTGTAGAAATGTTTAAAGTCAATTTTTTCGACTAAAAACCTTACTTTTATGTTTGAATGTCCGCCATTTTGTTATGCGGTCGAATTTAAAAAAATGGGTCAAACACGAGATAATTTAATATACTTTCATGTCGTTTTGGAATTTTTCAATTCGGATAAGACCCCCAGCACCAATCCATGGTACCGCAAATCATGTTTTTTTCGAACGATCATATTCAAGGAGCCGTAGGGGAGAGGGGAAGAGGTTCACATATGCAAACAAAATTGTAAATATTTAGTATAAAGTGCAATGTTTGGAATGCAAAAAACCCGAATCGATTCACTTTTCGCGTTATCGAGAATAAAATATTTGAAATGAGGCAAAAAATATGGTGTAAAAAGTGCCCCCTTAACCCTCTAGTGCCCAAATTTTTGATTTGCTTGAAAAAATTTTAAAATGCTCATTTCGTGGTCAGAATAATGGAAAAAATATTCTCTAATTACTAAGTTCAGTAGTAGTTTGATTATTTATAAAAATTCGTAACCTCCAATTGGCGGGGTTGGGCACCTGGGCGCAAAAAAGTTACGATTTCCCCTTACATCGAGACATCCATTTTAGACTATCTATAACAGTGCTAGTATTTATGGAAATGAGCTTAAAGGCGTCAATTCGGCTGAAATTATCATATAGAGTAACCATCCTATTCTGGACCCCATCAGCAGCTGTACATAATTTGGACACTTCCATTTGATTTAGCTATAAGTGTCCAAATTATGCACAGCTACTGGTGGGGTTCAAAATACGTTGGTTTCATTTTTGAACTCCGTATTATTTTATTGGTTTATTATTATGCAAACAACAACAACAACAACATATTTTATTAAAAATAAAAAACTTGGACAAAACCGCACAGTTATCGAATATTTATCTTGAATGATGGAAATCGTAGAAACAATCACGGTGAGCATGGAAACACAAGTGAATATTGCATTTGCGGCACTTTACGCGAGTTTCCGCTGTGCAACCAGGCATCTTACAGGTTTTTTTTCCATCGTGTTCTGGGAAGTGTTGTATTCCATCGAATCTGTTGTCAGACGGTGGAAGGTATGTTCGTTTGGTTATAGCAGATTTCTTCGTGCAGATATGCTTTGGACGACCTACTGGACGTGGAGCTCCTGGTGCCTCATATTTGCACATGGCACCTGCTACTGCTGTTCTAAAGTTGGGAAGTTCGTGAAGATGTTCTTCCGGTTCAATAGAATTTATGCGTTTGAATAAAACGTATGAGTTTATCATAGCAAGATCCAATAAATGGTAAACTAAGCGGTTTGTATACTTTTTAGTTTTCATTCGAATTCGATACCGACCAATGAGACCGTCTGCCATATCCACGCCACCTATGTATTTATTGTATACTCGTATCATTGGTGGACACGGTACATCGACGTATTCTTTGGTGGACTGGACGAATCGAGACACTGTCGTACATGAGCCTATATTTGAAGTATTATCAGTTGCAGTACCTACAAATGATGATGCCATTCGAACTGCTTTAGTATCTTTCCAAACAGACACACAAACAGTTGTATTTTCAAATTTAGTAATGTATTCAGCCGAATAACCACGATCTTGCTGCTTGATGTCCGTATCAGTGGGCAGCTTGCTTTTGGGTATTCTATTACTCCGAATAGTTCCCAGTGCATATATTCCTCTTGAGTGAAGATATACAATCAATGGTAATGTCGTATAATTGTCAAAAAACATTATATGGTTTTTAAAATCAGGTAAAATCTTAGAAAGGCGAACAACAACGTTAGTAGCTGCTCCTAAGTCAGGATTACCTGGATATACAACATTATCGCCAGCACCACAATATACTTCGAAACTGTATGAAAACCCATTCGAGTCTGACAAAACATATAATTTAATTCCCCATTTATGTGGTTTGTTTGGTAAATATTGTCGGATTGGACTTTTCATTTTCGTGGAACACATCTGTTCATCAATACAAACTTGTTGAGGAAGCGGTACCGATTGAAATTTTCGATTAAAGTGGTCAATAATAGGTCACACTTTAAACAATTTGTCGTGCTTATTGGATGACTTCGAAGGAATCAGGCTGTTATCGTTGAAATGTAAGAATCGACGGATATCATCGAATCTGTTTCTGGGCATAGTATTTTGAATACCAGAAAATGCAAATTCGGCCCAATAAGATCGCACACTAGGGTATTTGAATACATATAAATATAAACATATAAATAAGTATTCCAAAATACTTGCGAATTTCTGTGCTTGTGGTCGAGAATTTTGTAGTTATGTCTGTTTGTTTTGCATAGAGATTTGTTTGAACAGCAATATGTTCCAGTAGCTCATCATCTACAAAATAGCAGAAACATTTGTATGGCGTGGTCAGCTCCTTTAAGTGAGATCCTAACTCAATATCTTCAAAAATCAGATCTTTTTTAGCCACACTGATACTGCCCTTCCGCCATTTTATATCCTTGAACATCTCCGATTTCAAGTAACTGTACTGCGATTTCCCTGCAGCATCCGGTGCGAGTCCAGATCGCGTGCGTCTGGCGGGCGGGGGTGAAAGAGTGTCAACTTGAACTTCATCATCTGCATCTCCGTACCAGTCGTCATCACTTTCAAAATCACTGGGAAAATTGACATCGTCATCGGTGTCAAAGTCTTCACTTTGCGGCTCCATACGATGCTTGGACATCCTTCATACTATAAACAGTCAGTCTTGGCATTCCCCTCAGTGTATGCAAGAGGCGCGCGCAAAAATCACCACACACTTCCATTCCTAGCGACAGCAGAGCGTGCGATGGCGTATACACCACTGTCTAACGTCCCGCATGTGCACTGAAGTTTGGATTGCCTACTTTCAACACACACCCTTGCTTTGAATCACCAGTGTGCGGAATAACGAGGGAGAATAACTCTGCTGTGATCGCACCGCAGTGAGCACTTCTGCGAAATAAGCAAGCAAGCAAAAACTGCAATTTGATAGTCCTCTAAGCGTTGTTGAATGGTATACCTTATTGATGCATTTAATAAATCAGTCGTGTTTTGTAGCAACATTTGACAATTTTAAATACGCAGAAAGCCAAATTTAAAACAAACTATGGATTTATAAAATGAATAGCCTACACATCAAATTTAACAATGCATGCATAAAGGTTATACAGTGGACTCTCAGAAAAGTCAATCGATTGGGGAATGGGTCGATTAACTTTTCCGAAATATTAACTTTTCTGAGTAGTCCTAAGAGTCTTTGAAAATGATAAATACAAAAGCGAAAAATATATTCTCGGATACACATTTTTAAGTATTTGAAAGTTGTAATGTAAAGAGAGCAAGATATTATGAAATAATACTTAGTTCCTTTCAGTAAATTTAAAATAGTCGGTTATACTAGTTTACTTTTGATTTTTTGTAGTCTACGACAACGTTTTGACAATGTTCGCGCTTATTTTTTGTTCCCTGCTGTTAATTTATTTTGCATTTAAAATACAATTTGAGTTTGCGCTTTTCCAATATGTTATCAAAAATCCCGAAGTAACTATGTGCCCGTAACATTCCTGTATGAATAAACGCTTTAGACAACCAATAAATTCAAACTCTCAGAAAAGTTAAGCCAAAAATTAACTTTTTAGAGTGTTGCATGCGAGTTAATATTCGCTTAACTTTTCTGAACAATTAACTTTTTAGAGAGTTAACTTTTCCGACAGTCCACTGTACAAGCAAATCATTCCAATGTTTCAGCTGAGAAAAATATATAAACGAATGTCTCATTTATAGTTCTAAAAATTAGAAATAATTGTTGCATCATTTATTTCCATTACTTTAATTTGATTATTACAGAACGGACTCGATTATTCGGATGAAATTTTTTTTGATAATGTTAGTCACGTTCTGAACGTAAACACATTTCAAAAAACCCATTTAAATTTTTTTTCCACCCGAATGACCGAGTCCTAACTAACAGTTTATGCAATTTGTAATTTATTTCATTATACACTGTTATAACTGTTAAAAATATCAGTTATGTAAGTATCGGTGCAAGTTATTCCTTAAATGTGAAAAATACTTTTATGACATTTTGGAAAGAAAGTACTGCCAACTGCAACTGAAAGTACTGTAAAATTAAATCAAATGCATATTAGTTCATGGGATATTATAACAATTCTGTGAATAAAAATACTCAAGTTTTTATTATTAATAGTTATCTAAAAGTATAGTTTTTTAAATTAAAAAAAATTGATTATTTTAGGAGTGCCAAATCTTTTTTTACAGATGGCTTAGCTTTCTGGTTATTATAGATTATTACATGCCTTTCGGACGACAATTTTCGTTCAGAAGTTAGTACAGAAATTTTTATTCAAACTTGAATCATTTTAGCACCCTACAAACAATAATTCAACTGATCGAGATACCATACCGATTCCATTGGGCTTAGTGTTGAGACTACGAGATCTCAATGCTCCAAAAATTACTTTCTAACAGTCTCCTCTAGCTATGGTTCGAAAAAACGAAGACTGGCTTGTTGTTGTTGACTAGCTTCTTATACGACTTGTACCTATATATCATCATATCAAGTATGCGTAGAAGATTGAACGATTTGTGAGTTGTTCTAATTTAATTATAAGATTTAAATTGAAACTATTTCAAAGATCTCACTTTCTAAAAAAATTTTCGGTAACTCAATAAAATAGGAGAACATTAGCAATTGCAATTATTCGTATATATTGATTTTGATAAAAATAAAATAATAGTTCAATATCCTACATTTTTATTTATGAAATTCGTGGCATAATAAAAATTCTTACATTAGATAGATTAAATCAGAGCCTTCGTGTTTCTTTAACTCTCTATCTGGTGCTCCCCACCGCCTTTTGGTGGGCTCCGTAAATATTCAATAACTTTGTACGACAATACAGTGGGATTCAGAATTTGACAACAAATGCGTGTCACCTATGCCTATGCCAAAGATGACATCCATTTTTGATATGAAAAAATTGAATATAAATGCGTTAGAAATTGACTAAATATTAATAATCAACGATTTTTCTACGATTGTAACTATTCGAGAGCTATTGGAGTAAGACGTAGTCCTACGGCAATAAAAATATTATTTGAAACACTCTATAACCACAAAATATTTTCAAGAATATACTGAGGGCATCATTTTTCGTCCTTTCGAACATGTATGCGGAAACTGATAAATATTTCAGCATCTTTTTGGAAGTGCAAACCTATTGAAAAATTTAATAAAAGTGGGTCAAAACTAGTTAATACATAAATGATTTTTTACGATTGCAACCATTTTATACTAAAAAAAATCCGACGAAAGCTATCAAGCCGACGCAAGCAAGTTTTTGACACCCTGCGGTAAGACGTAGTCCTACGTCCATAAGAATATTACCTTTCAAAACATTCCACAACTACAATTGTTTTTTCATGCACTTACTGATGTCATCATTTTGGGTCATTTTGAACATGCATGCGCAAATTGATTGATATTTAAGCATATCTTTGGAAGCGTCTTGTTGCCAAAAACGAATACTTTTGTTGCCAAAATCGGTCCGAGCCAAAATCGAAATTCCACTGGCGCGCGAGAAAACTTTAAACTTACAAAAATCAGCATAACGTCATACTTCTATCGGCGATACAATTTGATTTACACCCTGAATTAGAAAAAAATCTAGCAAAATAGCAAAGTTTTTTATCGTCCTTAATTAATTGTTTATAAAGAAATGGTTATCGCGGTCGTGGCACCTGGGTACAAAAATTATGCAAACAGTCTATTAAAATACCTTTCTAAGTTTTGACTGAGATATGGCAATTTGAATTTTGCGGTCAAATTGACTGCACACCATACAGACAACCTGAATTTTTTCTGCAGAGACAGAATGTGAATGCTCTGCTGCATCGAAAACGAAGCGCCAGTGAAAGCTCTGCAGTGTAGTGCACACCAGTGCGATTTGTGGTGAGAGAAACATACGGGCTCTTGAGTGGCGTATTTGTTGGGTGTGTGATTCTAAATTGCACCGCTGTTGTTTCACGCATACACAGCTGTACACTTTGTTTGCTAATCCCTTTAAGCAAGCGTTCGTTTTTTGCGCGCCGGTGCGACTGTATCGATCTCCGCAGTGTAAGAAATACACTTACATATTGGTGTTGCACCTCAGTGATATGCCAAGACTCTAACCACCGACGCTTCCAACACAGGATGCGGAGCAGTCTTATCACAACAATATGGAAATTCTGATTTTCCAGCAAAAACATCACGCTTGGAGAGAAAAATAAACCAGTAATATTGAAAGAGTTGACAGCCATTCATTGGGCTATAGACTATTTTAAACCATATCTCTATGGAAAAAAATATAATAACAGATATCACAGACCACTAGTCTATCTGTTCGAAATGAAGAATCCAACATCTTAACTTACAAGAATGAGTCTCGAACTTGAGGAATATGGTTTTACGGTCGAGTATATACAAGGTAAAGCAAATATCAGTGCTGATGCGTTGTCACGTATTATAACAACGTCTGACGAGCTAAAAAACATGAGCTAGTTAATGGTCAATATCAGATCAATGACAAGAGAATTAAAACGAGATACGAAAACCGAAACGAAATAAAACATATCCAATGCAACAAACCTGGAGATTGATCACCTCTCTGCTTATGTAACGTAAAATCCATCAATAACAAACAAATTAATAAAGTTTCAAACAAAGAGTACGAATTATAGCCCTTTAAAATGAGAATAATGAAGAAAAATAAAATAATTGTTGCACAAGAGCATCAATTGAATCAAAGCGGAAGTCTCTAAAAATAAGAAATATGAAGAAATCAAGAAGTATAAAAGAAACAGCATTATCTACGGATGAAGACTTATTTAAAATATGGCCAATTGAAATATTTAAGCAAGTAGCTAACAAAGTAATAAAAGATGCGCAAATTATAATATACAAAGAACCAAAATATATCGTCGACGGAAATGAAATACAAGCAATATTGCAAGCCAATCATGACTCACCGGTTGGTGGACATATAGGACAGCACAGACTGTACCTCAAATTAAGAGAAAAATATAGATGGAGAGACATGAAAAGTTCAATTGCTAACTTCATAAAGGCCTGTGAACTATGCAAGAAGAACAAAATTACAAAACATACCAAAGAACGTATGGTAGTAACAACTACACCCTCAAAAGCTTTCGAAGTGATATCCATCGATACAGTTGGACCACTTCCAAAAACCAACAACAACAATAGATATATAGCTTCAATATAATGTGACTGAACCAAATATGTAATATTAATTCCTACTTCTACTAAAGATGCAAACACCATTGCAGAAGCAATGATGGATAACTTTATTTTAATCTATGGTAACTTTTTAGAACTTAGGTCAGATCAAGGCTCTGAATTTAAAAACGAAGTCTTCGATCAAATTTGTAAATTACTAGAGATTAAACAAACCTTCTCTACAGCTTATCATCACCAGACTATCGGTTCGTTGGAGAGAAATCACAGATGTTTGAATGAATATCTGAGATCTTTTACTAACGAGCATAGTACGGATTGGGATGATTGGTTAATATATTACAGTTTTTCATACGACTCTACATCTCACTCAAATTTACATGGCAGCACGGTAAATAACAGACGCGTTCGAGATCGGTCCGTTTGTTTTCTGAAAATTTAGTGTTTTTTCGAATAGCATATCAGGAAACTGCGTGTGATTCGGTTCCGCGTTATACGCCGCGTGTGTAATGATACAAAATTATGTCAAAAGTTGGAGATACGGTGGAAATTGGCCAAAATATTGTGTTGCGTAGTTGTGCTAATAACGAATGAAAAGTTGCAGTAGTGTGTGTGAGGGCTTTTTTTCAAACGCTGCCTTGCCTTTACCCCCTTCGTGAACGAACATTAATGCGTGCAAGTGAAAAGAGCCGAGAATGTTTGCTAGTGTGATGAAAAGGATGAAAAGCAACACTTTCTTATTGGAATCAACTCAGCAGTGAGGGACAGCACGAATATCGAAATATGTACACATTCAGATGAGTATCTTATTCTTATTACATGCAATATGCAAATCAAAAACACACAAAACAAAGATTTAATTTGTCCCGTAGTACTGGGTCGTTGATTAATTTTATTGGGTGTCTACAATTTATATATAGTTTTTCAGCCATGTAGTTTTGAAACAATATTGTGGAGAGCGTGTGTTTACGAGTTATTCTCGACATGTTATTTACAAGCATGTAACAAGAACACATCTACTCTCCCTTCGACATATGTTGTGCGTGCTGCTCGCTACACACTTAATTTTTTTTTACCGAACTCTGAGCAGCCGAACGGTAAAATTTAATAAAAGTTTGGTAAAATTTACGGTAATTTACCGAATTCGGTACTTTTTTTAAGTGTGTACGGGCTTGGCGTTCTAGCACTTCGTTGACAACAATGTAGTAATTTTTCTTTCTCTTGCACGCCGCTTCGTTTCGTCCCGCCTGTGATAGCCTGTGATGTGTAAATTGTAAATAGAGAGCGAGAAAACTATAACTACAGCAGTCCCCCGAATAACGCGGTGGCTGGTGATGTAGGCCCATGGCGATTTCTTGGTTGTCCATTGGCCGGTAAAGTTGATTTTTGGTATATTGTTAGTATGTAATACATCCTAGTCTGCTGCCAAGGATCAGCTTTGTTGGTTGATGGACCGCTGAGATGTCGCGATGGGCGTACAGCCCCACCCATCGCGTTGTTCGGGGGATTCCTGTATATGATTTATTTTATTTTTTCTTGCGTCATGAATTTTTCTGATTTCAAATCAGTGATAAGTTTAGCAAATTAAAATGAATTGGGGTTTTTTAATTGATTAATTAATGGAAAAAGCATAGTCCGTAGGCATGACTTAAATAGGTATTTTAGTCGTGCACCGTAGGCAAATACTGAACAGTGAACACTTGGAAATTAAATAGCGCCTGTTAATTTTTCAATTATTACAGGTAGTAGGGACTAAGCTGTTTATCCAACATTTCGGATTATGTTTTCGTGCAATAGGCTGGAGCGTTTATGTGATAACGAGTATACTACAGGAATACTTTCTTGGAGTTTCACCGGATTACTCATCGTTCACTTAAGGCTTTGTGATTAAGAAGTCCTAATCAATCAACAAGAATAATAATTTAGCCAGATTTAAAATTAATTGGATAGTAAAGTAATTCAAGATAATTGTTAATATAGTTGTATTAAAGCTTTAATCAAAAGAAGTTAATCGCACAGTCAGTAGTATTCAGTAATAGTAGTTGTAAATATAGTATCAGTGTTTTCTAATCGTATCGTATTCGGTTAGCTGTGGATTAAAAGAGCACTAATACAGATAGTTTTAAACGGTTATCAAAAGAGTAGTCTGATTATGATCATATCACTTATCAAGGTGAACCCCGATCCAACGAAACCTCTTCTACTAACAAAACGAAACTCCTTCCTGTAATCTTTGCGGGGATGCAGAGGTTAACACGGTCCCAAAAACAACAAAGATTACACTAACATTCCTTCCCCAAACCCACCTGATTGCAAGGACGTGGCCGGCGCAGTAATTGATCCTTTAAATATCGAGTCACTGAATTTTGCACAGTGAGAATGATCGGTCACTCCCAACCCCATTCATTTGATTCATTGTGCAATTTCACTGATTCGGGTCAATCACTGAGTGCAACCATTGATATGTGCAATCAGTTTAGGCTAAGCTTTGAGTGTGATTTTCTCATTTTCGTGTTTTGTTACATGGGACAGATATGCTTCCAGCGGCAGTATAGCGCTGTTGAGAAAACAACACAAGTTACGGGTTTGAAAACTTTTCAATCGAAATAAAAAATCAGCATAAAAGGCATCGTGGAATCAAAACGGAGAAAAAAATCAGAGGGGTTGTGTACAAGACACGACCGCATATACAGGTGACGTTGATTTTGTTTTTGAAAATGAATTTGAAAAATTGTTGTTTTTGAATTGATTTTGAAAATTTGAATTATTTTCATATTTTTGCCTTCCCTTGTCAGTGCTTCCCTAGCACGGATGACAGAAATATATACGATATAAGCTATGGGTTAAGCTTCCTTATGATTGTATTTAATTTACGCCCTATAGAATCCGATCGAAAATTGTTGAGCTTCAGCTGTTGCTGCGTAATTTTTCTTTGGCAGCAAAAGGCGAACGGCTCACTGGTAGCTTTGCTCTTTTGTTCAGACTGAAATTGAAATGCTCGATTTTTTATTTCACGTAGATGATAGAATGAAGAACCAAGAAAAATGGGCGTTGCTTGTCGCTTGCTCTGGTACATAATACGTGGTAAGCCGGCGAACAGCATTATTCAAACGCTAGCTAAGCTAGTGCCAACATCGTTTGCCAGGCAAACGGAAGTCACGTACGACTCGTGCACGTGTTCATTGGCGGTTGACCGTGTGTTGGAGCTGAAGCATTCATTTCGCTGCCGTGATGGACTATCTGGCGACAGGAGTTCTGGAATTGGGAAGACATATGCTGTTCGCGACAACGAAACGATCAGAATTATCGTCACTTGCAGCTGGCCATCCGCAACAACGAAGAGTTGAACAAATTGCTGTCCCGTGTCACCGCTGCTATGAGAAGTGTCTTTTCGAACATTCAAACTGTTTTGTTGCTGCCCAAGAAGACGGAAAAGAAGGCTTCAATTTCCAGCATATCACGTTGAAAAACCGTTCTTTTAAGAACGAAACATTTGTTCATGAAGACTTGAGGAATTTTCACTCACAGATTTAAATTCTATTTAACTTAGATTGATCTGATTATTCGCTTCTTTGCAATAATTTTAACCGATCACCTCGCACTGCTGTTCGCTTGTTGCTGGTGGTTCATTTCGTTGCCGTGATGGCATAGTTGGCTGCTGAAGTCCTGGAATTGGCAGGAAATATGCTGCTCGCGACAACAAAACGACCAGAAGCATCCCACGTCACTTGCAGCTGGCCACTTGGAGTGGTATTTCTCGTGATTCAGGACCATACACGAACGGTTTCGTTGATCTCATAGCTGCTGAGGCTTTCCGGTTGGTCCGTTGCCACAAACCCTGCCTGGTTAGCGGTTATCGGTACTCCAATTTACCGAACAGAGAATTACATTAAATGCGTTAGTGCAAGTTTATTGCAAGCAGGAGTTATGATAATCAAACAATTGGTTCTTTTAAGGACCATACAACGATTGAAGAGTTTATTATATTTTCTTGCCCAGTTAATACCATAATTAACACAGTCAACGAGGGAAAAGTTGAATTTTTCGCCATTGCGGACGACCAACCAATGACGGTAATAAGTTTTCTGGTCACAGGTGACATTTTCTGCGACTTCCAATACGTCTGCAGGTTGTAAATGCTTTATCCGTGTCCTTTTATAAGCCGCAGAAAAGTTGCGCAAAATTTTCAACTTTTTGAAAACTCGCGCGTACCGTCTACCGATTACCAAAGGAAAAGCACTATTCAACATAGAAACATATCATACAAATTTATTTACTGTTTGGTTTAGTTACTAACTTGGTTTCGTTTTAATAAAATAGATTCAATCAATTCATGGATATAACTCCAAAATCGGTTGAGGATTGAATGTATACAATATTTCTACTTTGATGACCGTTACGGATGTAGCTTGTATACATGAAGAATCGTATTATTATATACATGGATACATCCTACTATCGCTACAAAGAGACTTACGTGGTCCTACGTCACCTATGCGGTCGTGTCTTGTGCACAACCCCTCTGATTTTTGTTAAGGTGAAATTAGTCGTCATCGATTTCAAAAGCAAGCAAATTTCAAAAGCAGTTTTTTTGCTTGAAACAAAAATTTAGTTCTTGAAAATATATTTGCTGTGTTCAAGTTTGCAATAAGAATGCAGTGAATACATTTTCAAAAACACATTCAAAAAAGCACATATCTTTCGTTTGCGGATGGTGCTGCCTGTGTTCGAACTTGCTGTGCTATTTGATGAGCAGCAACAATACCTTTTTTTTGCGCCCTCCACTCTTCCCCACTTCAGAAGGCTCGCAGTGTGATAACCTCCTGACAGTGGTCGCAATTATTCATTACTTTATTAACAAAAAACTAACAATATACGATTTTGAATTACTAATACAATGTGACAGTTTACTTATTAAACTATGGTTTTTTTTCTTCTTGAAGATGGTGGATTATGGTAGCATCAAAAACTTCCCCAGTGAGATTGTTCTCTGTGAAGGGGGTGCCGTAAATTCTGGCAGCTATTTTCAACCTACTTCAACATATTTCATGTTATGTAGCTTTCTATGTTGTCTCTTATATGTAACGTGATCTGTTTCTTGAAAACTGGCATCCTTCGTTCAGTTTTCAATTGAGCGGGTAACGCATTATAACGGGATTTGCCGTAATATGCAAAGGATTTTTTGATGGCTGTTGTTCGTGGGCGACTGATCGCAAAAACTCCTTAGAGGGTAGCGATTTGCTGTTCGTTGCAGATTTTGGTTGTGCACAACAACAGGATTGGTTAGCAAATTATGCATCTGAACCAAACACTGTTTTTCCCGAAGAGCGAGGATGGGTAAAACCGAATGAGGAGCATCTTTGTAAAGCTGTAAAGTTTGGTATAGAATCGGACGCTTGAATAGGATTTTCAAGCAGCGGTTTCGGACTGATTGCAGTGGACGTAGCGCGGATTTTGCAGCAGATCCCCAAATGGACACAAGGTATTGCAATTTGGAATGAACAAACGCGTAGTAGATAGTTTTGAGCTCTTTCGTTGGTAGGTATTTCGATACTCTCCAAATTATACCGCATGTAGAGCTTAACTCGCGTTGCAGAATAGAAATATGCTCGCACCATTTCAGGTTTGCATCAAAAGTGAGCCCAAGGTATTTGAAAGTGTAAACTTTGTCAATCCTAATTGAGTTTACAACTAGGTCCGAATGATGTGGAATTTTAAGATGAGAAGAGTGGAACAACATATACTTTGTCTTAGACAGGTTTAAAGATAAAATATTCTCGGATAAGTATCCTTGTAGAGTTGTTAGATCCTCTCATCTCCTGGATAACTTGATTCGGATCGGAGTTTTGATAAGAAAGTGCCGTATCGTCTGCGAATAATCGAGGCTTTCCGTGAAGTTTCAGGTTTGCCAGATCGTTGATGTATAGAAGAAACAGAAGAGGGCCCACATTACTTCCTCGCGGAACGCCCACGGTTACATACTGATTCGAGCTTATAGATCCATTGATTGACACATACTGCTTTCTATTTGTTAAATAACTCCTAAACAGATCGTTGTATGTTCCTCTAATGCCATAACAATCCAGTTTATGAAGTAAAACTTGGTGATCTATGTCGAAGGCTTTTTTTAAGTCAAGAAACAGCACTCCTTCTATTTTGCGCGATCCCATGGCATCGTGGATCTCATCTACCAGTTCGCATGCTGCCGTCCATGTGCTGGATCCCTCTCTCAATCCGTATTGCCAACTGTAGAATATCTTGTGCTGTCGAAGAAAGTTTACTACTCTTCTAACTAGCAGTTTTTCTAGCACTTTGCTTAACACCGACAACGTTGAAATCGGTCGATAGTTATTAACGTCCAGCTTGCTACCACCTTTATGGATAGGGATTACTCTAGCAATCTTCAAACACTCCGGAAAACGTCCAGTTGAAACACATTCGTTGAAAGAATCTCGTAGGAGTGTTGATGGTGATGCCTCTTAACGAATTCAGCTGAGATTCCATCTGTGCCGCAGCTTTTGCCGTTTACTAATTCCTTGATTTTCACAACTTCTTGCCCAGTGGTTGGTTGAAGGAAGATTGAATTGCAAACCGGACTTAAGGTTTCATACTAGAGATGGTCGGGTATGAAAATTTAAATACCCGAACCCGACCCGTACCCGATCAAGAAAAAAATTAAAAACCCGTACCCGACCCGAACCCGCAAGTTTATTATTTTTGATACCCGAACCCGACCGCAACCCGACGGGTACGGGACGGGCCCGGGTACCCGACCATCTTTAGTGTTAAAAAGGTCAATAGAGATACCCGACCCGACCCGTACCCGGTTTCAAAAACAAAAATTAAGAACCCGTACCCGACCCGAACCCGCAAATTATTTTTTTTCAATACCCGAACCCGGCGGGTACGGGTACGGGTGCGGGTTTCGGGCAAATTTTGCGCTATCCGACCATCTCTATTTCATACTTGTTTATGTCACGTGCACTGTTAATCGAACTGAACTGAAGAAATCGTTAAAGGCGTTTGCAACAGTTGGTCCATGGTTTGTTTCTTGTCCATTCACCGATCATTTTACAACATCGTTCTCTTCCTTGCTTCGACCAAGAATCTTGTTAATGTTGCTCCACACGGTCTTCTGGTTTGCTTCGGTAAACAATTTTCTATAATAGTTTTCCTTGGCGGAATTCTTTTCCTGCTGCACTCTCCTGGAAATATGATTCAACAACTCCTTGCAATGCGTATTAAACGGGTACCTCTTATGGCCTCTAAAAACGTTGTCTTTGATTTTCATCAATTTCCATAGATCGAAAGACATCCACGGACAGAATCCTTTGACTTTCGCATCAACAGAAATTATTTTTGTTAAACGTTGCTTCAGTTTTTGGTAAGTGTTAACAGCGAATTCTAGCCGAGCTTCTGCAGTTCCTTCCGGTATGTTCGCCATTGCGAGCCGAAAACATTCATTGAGTTGCGTGTTGTTAACGACAGATTTTGTCAGACATCGCTGCTCTACAGGTTTTCTCAGAGTAAATGTAGACAACACAAGACAGTGATCGCTTATGTCAGAATAAAGGGTCTCATTCAATACTAGAGGTTGGAGAGACTCCGAGCAGACGACATGATCAAGAATATTTCCACTTAACGGCCTTGTGGCATAAGTATTTGTGACCTCAAAATTATAGCATTTCAGTAGATTTGAATATTCATTCACAATATTGCATCCTGTTTTATTAATTGGGATGTTTATATCCCCAATAACGTTACTAGACGAACCTTGTCCTACGCACTAAAGCACCCTATCCAGCTTCGAAAAGAATGTTGCATGTTCAAATGACGGCGGCCTGTATACTGCATGTAAATGAAATGGAGTTTCTTCAATATCAAGACGAACGTGCACGTGATGAAATCCATTCTCATGTGCATTAGATATTTCATCGAATGAAATTGCTGCTCTAATATATACTGCTAGCACGCCACCTTGTGAATCTGATCGACATGAAAAAATGTTTCGGTATCCGTTGATACCGTAAAGTTGCTTCCGATCATGCTTCACCCAGCACCCACGTTTCGCCAACCACTAAAATGTCAACCACTCCAGTGTATAAATCTAATATTTCTTTCATTTTATCGAATTTATCCATATTATTCATACCTCGTATGTTGAATTGCATTACTTTCAATTGAAAAGGAGCTCCAGAGTTACAAATATTTTTATTTAGCAGATCTATTGTATCATAGTAAAAATTATTCACGAATACAAAAAACAGTTCACAATCAGTTTTAGGTATAGATACTAGCGCTTAGGTAACGGTCCAGCTGGAGGCGACGATCCTGGAGATTGAAGAGATCGCTTATTCCTAGTGGGGGCCAATTGGTACAACTGCTGCTTGCTGCCTATTTGCTCAATTTTGCCTCCATCGTGCCGCTTTAGCAAAATCTTTCCTCCTCTTCCAGGCCAAACATATTTGATATTCAACCGTTCTTGTAAATCCTTGGCAATTCGCAGTAGCTCTCTTCTGTGAGCTGTCATTTCATCTCGAACAGTAACCGTTCGCTTCAATCCGTTGAAAGCATTGCTTATTCTAGATGCGAGTAAAACACCGTATGACCGCTTCCTCTGAAACAGTTCCTCTTTGTCTTGTTCGCAGCTGAATGAAACCAGGATTGGCGCAATTTCATTCGCTGCTCGTTTTCCAAGCAGACGTTTAGCTCCAATGCTTACAGGTGTATTGGTAAAACTACAATTTAGGACTTCGCAGAGCTTCGAAATCAGATCTGGGGTATTTTCATTTTCGATCATAGGAAGGCCTAAAACAACTGCACTCTTCGACAATGATGCTCGATTAATCCGATCCAAATCAACTTCCAGTTGGTCGACTGTATCAATCAACTCTGCACACGTATCTTTCGAAACATCGAGTTCCTTTCGATTTTTCGAGTTTTCAGCCTTCAGGCCTGCTAATTCCTCTTTGAACGACTTAAAATCCGCCTTCAGTGAATCGAACTGACCAGCCAGAAATTCTTGGGACTGTTCTATTTGCTTGCTCGTAGTGATGATCACAGTCATTTGCGCCTGAGTTTGTTGAAACATTTCACGAAACTTCGCCGACTCTTGTTGCACTTCTTTCACAGATGATCCAAGTGATCGGAGTTCACGAATGATATCGTCATTAGTCGCCATCACTGCCTGTTTATTGCCTTTGCCAGTCATTTCGCTACAATCGACAGAACAGAAGTACGGTTTACTTTTGACTTTGACGATCACGTTCACGGAAAAAATTTTATACTTAAAATGGGCCTTTTTTCCACACTGAACACATTCGATCAACAGTGCAGTGTTGAGACTAACTCAGATTTTTCGCAAATGTAGCAATAATCGCCCTCACCATTGTTGGGCATACTACTAAACCAAAACAACAGGTCAACAGTAAACAGATATAAGAACTGACAGAGCAGCGATGATAATGGAATTGAACGGTACCTTGTTTTGCGTTTACCCGTATATATCTGTCGGAATTGCTTTGCTGTTTGCATGCGACATATGTCGGAGTTTAATCATGAGCAGAAATAATGGAACTGCAAATGATACAGAAAATACCTCTAAACGAGAAATCCAGATGATTTTCCTTCCAAAAAACAACGCGAACCCCAGCTGCCTTCTTCAATCTTTTTAATGGTGCACGTGCAGGATATTTTTGGTAGTTATTACACTTCGAAATTGGCTTTCAAAACAGAGCACTATTGCTTAGAGTTGTGGTGTTGAAACCAGGGCCGGACTGGTGTCAAATATTTATATAGTAGAATATAGTGGAATATTTATACTATATATTTATATAGTATAAAGGCAAAAAGACAAGTTTGAATTAATAAAGTGAGCAGTAACTTGGAGCCGTTCTCAGTGGACACTTCTACTTTGATCCGGGATCTGTACGTAGATACCCCGGACACCAAAAAGAAATCCATACTGTAGATTCTAGGTCAGCCTGCTAAGCAGTGTTGCGAAACCCGCACTCGTGTGGTCTAATTTTCTCACACACGCGTACTCATTCTAACAAACATGCGGACATGAGCAGAGCATCCCTTTAAAACTACGGCTCTTATTTCATCATGCAGTGCAATAGGGTGTTTGCAGAGTGCATATGTATTGGAGATCTGTTGGGCAGGCAAAAGTGACAGCTCCATTTAAAACACGGGCAGGGAAGAGCAAGAATTTTTAAATGATTTATTTTCTTCATTTAAAACAGAAATTACAAATTGCTTTATACATATGGCAAGATAATATATCTGTTTAGTAAATAAAACAATTATTTTCAACAAATAAGCTAAGACGCGGGAGCAATCAAAAATGTAACTATGACCTATATTAGTGGGATAAAACTAAACAAATATCAATAGCCAGCAGTTGCTTTCGGCTAAGAAAGCAATTTATTATGCTAAAACCAATTTTATATTCCGTTACTTTCAACTTGGCCTATGCCGTATACTGCTTCAAAAAACAGTATATTTGGGACACCGATTTAACGCGAATTCACCGAAACCCTAGTAACCAAATGTCAGCATATATTTCAGGGAACATTTGTCGGTTACTTTAACTATTAATTGCTTTAAAATGATGAATAATTTTAGAAAAAATGATAATTTTATCCGGTACGTTTTTGCTGCATTGAATAGGAAAGTATGCAATGTGTGCCCAACAGATGTCTTGCATGTGTGTGTACACACTTAAAAAAAAGCGGCGAAGTCGGCTAAATTTTGCCGAGATTTGGACAGCCGAGCGTTCGGCAAAATTTTTTATGATGCCAAACGTTAGTAAAGATCCGTAAACGTCGATTTGCAAAACCGAAATTTTTACCGAACGCTCGGCTGTCCAAATCTCGGCAAAATTTAGCCGACTTCGGCGCTTTTTTTTAAGTGTGTAGCAAAAGCCCTTATGTGTTTAGCTAACAGCTACAGCTGTGACTCGTCGTTCATCATTGCAGCCCGATCTGCTGATGCCGAATACACGTGAGGGCTCGTGTTCCCGCCCGCGAGTAGAATCGAGGGCGAAGATCAAGATGAAGAAGGAAAAGTAATGCAAAATTTGTATCCCAGTGCGCCACCAGCCTCACGGGCATTTGATTTGCCGAGAGTTTTTTACCTCGCGATTAAGCCATGTAGGAAGACGATATGAGGATGATCGTGCGCGAGTGTGTGGGTAATAAAATATCTCACACAGTCAGGGCTTGAAAAGGGATCGCAAGTTGAATGTGACTGCCGTGAATGCGAACTTTCCGCATTCAAACTCCGCTTTTTGAACGATCATTTGACTGTTTTTTGAATCCAGTCAATCTGCCGCTTGCGCTGCTGCCGTCTTACAATTCATGCGGCATCTCAGCAAAAGCAAACAGTCGATCTCCCGTTTTGCTTTGCGCTTTGAGAATATAAACTGCAAACTGACTGGAAGCATACGGTGACGTATATTTTCGTTTCTCTTTTTGTCTCCAAATCGGCTGCTCACAGTAATAGTTTGTCACCCGGACGTCGGTCCGACGCAAGCAAAATATTCGTTTGTGTTGGACGGAGTCCGACCGACTTCTTCCATGCACATGTAGTGTTTTTTTGTAGTATTGAATCATACGATTGTGCGGTTGCTTTTCGTTAGCGTGGTGATTGCCAGTCATTTGACTGTTTTGCAGTCATTCGCTGCTACAAACGGTAAAGGCAACTGATCGAAACGAAAATGTCAAAAAGCTCTAGAACGCGTTCGTTCTGCTGCGTGCCATCAGCGTTTGACTGAGCAAACTGCCAGTTGTGTTATGCATAGCATTCGTATTCCACCTCTAAACGGACGGTGTGAACTTGAATGCGCGTTGGTGTGACTGCGGTAGAAAAAAGGATCGGTCGAAGCCCTGCACACAGCACACACAGCACTGTTTCTTTTACGCTTGCGTGTGCGGCGTAAGTATTGAATGCTATTTTTCTCATACTATTTCGCGTGTGAGTAGGCATGGTTGACTTCTCGCTCGATTCGCAACATTGGCTAAAAGTCGTCCGCGCGGCAATACTGGTAACATCCGAGGTTTACTCTATGGCCAATTATATCTTGTTCTCTTTTCGATTGGTGTAACGCCACCATAAGAGCGGCCACGTGAAGTGTAGACCTTGAAGGCAAGGCGCGTCTACGTCATTAGACGAGATAAAAACACGATTTATTTGGAAACGTTTAATAACATGACTCAATTACACGCTGTAAATAAAGTGAGAATGATAAAATGCAACGAAAGTTTGCATCATCTAAAAAGCATATGGTTGTTTTTCTTTCGGGTAGGTATGTAGCTCCGCAGAAGAGGAGTATGTAAACTAAACCGGAACTTTGTTTTCAGTAAATGTGTTTTATTCTAAATTGGGAATAAACTAAAGGCAAACTCACACCTTATCTACTCCTAACGGATCACGAAATTCTTATTCTGCGTGCCATCGGCGTTTGACTGAGCAAACTGCCAGTTGTGTTATGCATAGCGTTCGTATTCCACCTCTAAACGGACGGTGTGAACTTGAATGCGCGTTGGTGTGACTGCGGTAGAAAAAAGGATCGGTCGAAGCCCTGCATACAGCACACACAGCACTGTTTCTTTTACGCCTGCGTGTGCGGCGTAAGTGTTGAATGCTATTTTTCTCATACTCTTTCGCGTGTGAGTAGGCACGGTTGACTTCTCGCTCGATTCGCAACATTGGCTAAAAGTCGTCCGCGCGGCAATACTGGTAACATTCGAGGTTTACTCTATGGCCAATTATATCTTGTTCTCTTTTCGATTGGTGTAACGCCACCATAAGAGCGGCTACGTGAAGTGTAGACCTTGAAGGCAAGGCGCGTCTACGTCTTCTTCTTCTTCAGCAGCATAGAGCCGGGGTGGCTCGTGCTGTTTCAAGCACTCGTCTCCATTCAACTCGGTCTTGGGCCACTCGTCGCCAATTTCCTAGTCGTCTCAGAAGTCGCAAATCGCTTTCGACCTGGTCGAGCCATCGTGCACGTTGGGCCCCCCTGTTCCTGGTGCCGGTGGGGTTGTTGAAGAGGACCGTTTTCGTCGCACTGTCGTCCGGCATCCTTACGACGTGTCCGGCCCACCGTAGCCTGCTAACTTTCGCTAGATGTACGATGGGAGTCTCCCCAAGCAGTGCCTGTAGCTCGTGATTCATACGCCTCCGCCACTCTCCGCTTTCAGTTTGTACTCCGCCAAATATCGTCCGCAGCACTTTCCGCTCAAACACGGCAAGGGCGCGTATGTCCTCCGTAAGCAGCGTCACGGCTTCAAGTCCATAAAGAACTACCGGTCTAATAATGGTTTTGTACATTGTTAGCTTCGTGCGGCGGCGTATGCTTCCTGATCGTAGCGTTTTACGAAGGGCAAAGTAGGCCCGATTTCCCGCTTGGATGCGCCGCTGGATCTCCTTACTAGTGTTGTTGTCCGCGGTCACCAGCGATCCCAAATACACGAACTCTTCTACCACTTCTAGTTCGTCGCCGTCAACGGTTACCGTCCGTGGGAGGCGCGCATTTGTTTCCTTTGAGCCTCTTCCTTTCATGTATTTGGTCTTCGACGCATTTATTTTTAGCCCAATTCTCCTAGACTCCGCTTTCAGTCTGGCGTAGATTGCCTCCGCCGTCGCAAAGTTCCTGGCTATGATATCGAAGTCATCTGCAAAGCCTAGAAGTTGGCTACTCTTGGTAAAAATCGTGCCTCTCGTTTCAATGCCCGCTCGTCGGATCACCCCCTCAAGAGCGATGTTGAACAGCATGCAGGATAGACCGTCACCTTGTCTCAACCCTCGTCGCGTCTCGAAGGGACTCGAGAGTGTCCCAGAGATGCGTACGAAACACATCACTCGATCCAATGTAGCTCTGATCAGTCGCGTCAGTTTGTCCGGAAAACCGTATTCGTGCATTATCTGCCATAGCTTGTCTCGATCGACTGTATCGTATGCTGCTTTGAAATCGATAAAGATGTGATGCGTGGGCACGTTGTACTCCCGACATTTCTGCAAGATCTGTCGGATAGTAAATATTTGGTCCGTAGTTGCGCGAGCCCCCATGAAACCCGCCTGATAATTCCCTACGAAACCTTGTGCTATCGGTGACAGCCGGCGTAACAGGATCTGGGAGAGTACCTTGTAGGCGGCGTTTACCAACGTAATACCACGATAGTTGCAGCAGTCTAGCCGATCACCCTTTTTGTAGATGGGACAAACCACTCCTTCCATCCATTCCTCCGGTAGCTTTTCCTCCTCCCAAATCCTCGAAATAACCCAGTGTAGAGCCTTTGCTAGCGTTTCCCCGCCATGTTTATAAAGCTCTGCCGGTAGGCGGTCCTTCCCAGCGGCTTTATTGGTCTTCAGCAACCTGATTTCTCGTTTGACTTCTTGGAGATCAGGTGCTAGGACATCACTATCTTCCATGTGCGCTCCTAGGTTAATTTCCGTTCCGCCTCCTTCTGCGACTTCGCCATTGAGGTGTTCATCGAAGAACTGCTTCCACCTGTCGACCACCTCGCGCTCGTTTGTAATTAGATTCCCTCCCTCGTCCCTACACATGTCAGGTTTCGGTGTGTAGCCCTTCCGAGTTTGGTTCACCTTCTCATAAAACTTGCGCGTGTCATTAGCTCGGAATAGTTGTTCTAATTCTTCACGATCTCTGTCCTCCTTTTGGCGCTTTTTTCTCCTCAGGTTCGTGGTCAACTGGTTCCTAGCTCGTCGGTACTTGGCCAGGTTCTCTCTAGTGGCAATACTTAGATAATTTTTCCAAGCGTTTTTTTTCTCCTCCACCGCTTGTTGGCATTCCCCATCAAACCAATCATTTTGTGAACTCCGAGGCTCAATACCTAGTGCCGCGGTAGCGGCCTCTCCGATGGCCGAGCGTATTCTGCCCCAACCGTCTTCGAGGTTTGAAGCACCTAACTCTTCGGAAGAAGGCAGTGCCTCATTCAGTACTCGCGCGTAGTTCTCGGCAGCTTGTGGGTTATCTAGCTGCCTGATGTTCAGCCGAGGAGGGCGGCTTTGACGTGTCCGGTATACGGTGGACAGCTTTGAGCGCACATGTACTGCTACTAGGTAATGGTCAGAATCAATATCCGCACCCCGACGGGAGCGTACGTTCGTGATGTTAGAGAAGAACCGGCCCTCTATGAGAACGTGGTCAATTTGGTTCATTGTACATTGGTCAGGTGATCTCCAGGTGGCTTTGTGGATATCCTTGCGCGGGAAAAAGGTACTTCGGATTCGGCGCGTCTACGTCATTAGACGAAATAAAAATCAGAGGGGTTGTGCACAAGACACGACCGCATAGGTGACGTAGGACCACGTAAGTCTCTTTGTAGCGATAGTAGGATGTATCCATGTATATAATAATACGATTCTTCATGTATACAAGCTACATCCGTAACGGTCATCAAAGTAGAAATATTGTATACATTCAATCCTCAACCGATTTTGGAGTTATATCCATGAATTGATTGAATCTATTTTATTAAAACGAAACCAAGTTAGTAACTAAACCAAACAGTAAATAAATTTGTATGATATGTTTCTATGTTGAATAGTGCTTTTCCTTTGGTAATCGGTAGACGGTACGCGCGAGTTTTCAAAAAGTTGAAAATTTTGCGCAACTTTTCTGCGGCTTACAAAAGGACACGGATAAAGCATTTACAACCTGCAGACGTATTGGAAGTCGCAGAAAATGTCACCTGTGACCAGAAAACTTATTACCGTCATTGGTTGGTCGTCCGCAATGGCGAAAAATTCAACTTTTCCCTCGTTGACTGTGTTAATTATGGTATTAACTGGGCAAGAAAATATAATAAACTCTTCAATCGTTGTGTGGTCCTTAAAAGAACCAATTGTTTGATTATCATAACTCCTGCTTGCAATAAACTTGCACTAACGCATTTAATGTAATTCTCTGTTCGGTAAATTGGAGTACCGATAACCGCTAACCAGACAGGGCTTGTTGCAACGGACCAACCGGAAAGCCTCAGCAGCTATGAGATCAACGAAACCGTTCGTGTATGGTCCTGAATCACGAGAAATACCACTCCAAGTGGTCAGCTGCAAGTGACGTGGGATGCTTCTGGTCGTTTTGTTGTCGCGAGCAGCATATTTCCTGCCAATTCCAGGACTTCAGCAGCCAACTATGCCATCACGGCAACGAAATGAACCACCAGCAACAAGCGAACAGCAGTGCGAGGTGATCGGTTAAAATTATTGCAAAGAAGCGAATAATCAGATCAATCTAAGTTAAATAGAATTTAAATCTGTGAGTGAAAATTCCTCAAATCTTCATGAACAAATGTTTCGTTCTTAAAAGAACGGTTTTTCAACGTGATATGCTGGAAATTGAAGCCTTCTTTTCCGTCTTCTTGGGCAGCAACAAAACAGTTTGAATGTTCGAAAAGACACTTCTCATAGCAGCGGTGACACGGGACAGCAATTTGTTCAACTCTTCGTTGTTGCGGATGGCCAGCTGCAAGTGACGATAATTCTGATCGTTTCGTTGTCGCGAACAGCATATGTCCTCTCAATTCCAGAACTCCTGTCGCCAGATAGTCCATCACGGCAGCGAAATGAGTGCTTCAGCTCCAACACACGGTCAACCGCCAATGAACACGTGCACGAGTCGTACGTGACTTCCGTTTGCCTGGCAAACGATGTTGGCACTACCTTAGCTAGCGTTTGAATAATGCTGTTCGCCGGCTTACCACGTATTATGTACCAGAGCAAGCGACAAGCAACGCCCATTTTTCTTGGTTCTTCATTCTATCATCTACGTGAAATAAAAAATCGAGCATTTCAATTTTAGTCTGAACAAAAGAGCAAAGCTACCAGTGAGCCGTTCGCCTTTTGCTGCCAAAGAAAAATTACGCAGCAACAGCTGAAGCTCAACAATTTTCGATCGGATTCTATAGGGCGTAAATTAAATACAATCATAAGGAAGCTTAACCCATAGCTTATATCGTATATATTTCTGTCATCCGTGCTAGGGAAGCACTGACGAGGGAAGGCAAAAATATGAAAATAATTCAAATTTTCAAAATCAATTCAAAAACAACAATTTTTCAAATTCATTTTCAAAAACAAAATCAATAGTTTTCTATATTTTCAATATTTTCAATCGATTTCCCGATCAATTGGTGTAAATATCTTGGAAATCTATTGAAAATTGACTGAATTATAAGCCGAAGCGTGAAAACGCGTTTCTACTTTGATGACGTCATTTCCAACAACCAATCACGAAGCGAGAATTCTGGTAAAACAGGTTCATTATTTTCAATTTTTCAATAGTTCAACATCAAGAATCCACACTTTTCTTTATTTGGGTCAATTCTTAGAAGATTTTCTAATCGATTGGTGTAAGAATATTGAAAATCGATTGGAAAACCGCTGAGCTATTAGCGCTCAAAACCTTTCATTTTTCGTGACGCTCGCATTTTTCGATTTTTTGGAATGACACCCTATCTCAAAACTTGCCGTAAGACGTAGTCCTACGTCAAAACACGATTTATTTGGAAACGTTTAATAACATGACTCAATTACACGTTGTAAGAAAAGTGAGAATGACAAAATGTAACGAAAGATTGCATCATCTAAAAAGCATCTGGTTGTTCTTCTTTCGGGTAGGTATGTAGCTCCGCAGAAGAGGAGTATGTAAACTAAACCGGAACTTTGTTTTCAGTAAATGTGTTTTATTCTAAATTGGGAATAAACTAAAGGCAAATTCACACCTTCTTATCTACCCCTAACGGATCACGAAATTCTTAACCTTTTTATCTAACTTAACTCTAGCACGGATTTTTAACTCTTGCTCTACCCCTACCGGAACACGAACTTCTTAACTTCTTTCCTCGCGGCGTTGTCGCCGGTGTTTATATCACCTCTTAATTGTTCTTAGTAAGAAGTATTAGAACATTCCTACTTAGCTGCTGAGAAAAAAGAGAGTAGAGCGAGACTTTACGTTAATTCTATTAGGGTTTCAGGTGGCGCGCGAAACCTCTCACACATGTACCACGGTAACTCACATCGCGCACGATTCGACGTACAATGTTTGTTACGTTTTGCAAACGTTTTCGCTTGCCTCTGAAATGGCAAGAAAAATAAACTTTGCGAATAACCGCGCCGAGAGGTAAAACTTTCGCTGTCGCGGAAGCTTCGGTCAATGTTAACTGTACCGGGTTAGCTTTTGTCAATGTTAACCGTACGGGCGCGCTTCTGGGCACTGACGATGCAAATCCCCCTTCCGAATGAGATCGCAGAATTTGGAAACAGATTTTGCGATGGTGCGTAGATGGGAAAATTTAATTCTCTCTCTCTTTCTTCTTAGGTGTTGAAATATTGCATCAAAACCTGCCTATTGTAGACTACTGGCAGATAAATAAATATTGTTCTGGCCCTAGCGTTGATCGGTTCGGTAAAGTGCGCTTTATGGCGTGAGTGGGTAACAACGGGGAAACATTGAGTGCAGAGTCAGTCGATGGAGATCTTAAGTGGTGGCTGTGGCCAGTGATGTTAAAAACTCGAAATCTCAAAACTCATCAAAAATCAAAATCAACTGTGAACCATGTCAACTTGATCCTATGCAGAAAAAACTCACTCGTGAGTTTTTCTGTTTTCATCGCAAGAAGCACAAAACTCACACATTTTTCTTCCCGTTTGATCATATTTTGATTTTGATGCAAATTTGCTAAAAGTTTAATCCATGAAACAATTTTATATCATTTATGTGTGTATCGTTAATAATTATCAAACAAATTAACATTACTTATTTGGTCTACATGAAAAATTGGCGAACTTTGGAGTTTACCCTTGCCACGAGGGTCAGTGCAGACTTGTTGGCAACCAATTTAGCTGCGTTTGTCCAAGATTTTCGAAATCTATCTATAGTTGTTGTTTGTGCTGGGACAGCTCTCTTCACCAAAGCATAAATCAGGCCAAAACAGCGAGGGTACATCATGGCTATGTAGGAACGGTAACAATCGTTTCTGCAGGCATTCTTCACGGTATATTGTCTTGTTAACCGTTCCTGTAGTGATGTAACTTTTGCTTGCTCGACCACAGCTGCATATGGCCTGCCATACACACTTTTTTTGGGGAACTTGGCTTTCTTGTTTGTCCTGAAATGCTCTGCAACGTCAGTCCGTTTCATGGCAGTGTAAAAAGACATATCAGGATGCTGTTTAAAGTCTTCTAGGACATACGTTTCATCGTCCATTATAACGCATGAAACTTCGTTAAATATTCGCGATACGAGCGCGTGTTTTGGCCGTCGTATTTTGCTTATCATTACGGTTTGGCATAGTCCTCACCTTGAAAGACTTCATGCCTTGTCGTTGCTTAGAAGTGTGCACGAATGTTGGCGACATTTTTATTTTACGAGCAATGGTACGTACAGAACGATCTGTTCTCTTCCGTAATATTTGTTTTACCTTCGCATCCTTGTGGTGGTTCCTCAGATCCGTTTTTGTTCCACTTCTCTTCTTCCTAGCTGTTGTCAAGCGAGTATCGAACGATTTTAAAACACATAAAAAAAAGTATAAGGGTCCATGCCTAATGGCACGGGCGCAGGCTTGAAGTAGGACTACGAATGTAGCGCAATTCGTCTCCCAATGCTAAAGCCGGTGCTTTTTGTCTGAATTTCATATAGATGCTCAAGTTGCGCATTAAAGAATTGTGTTCTTACATGTGAGAAATTCATAATTTCAACTCTTCAGCTAATTTATATGGTGGACCTGAAAAGGTCCGTTCATTAATCTCTAATTCTCAAATTTCTGACTCGTAGTGTCCATTGTCAACTTTCGTCCTTCAGATGGGCTTAGTGATGTCCGTTAATCGTTCGATTAATTCAACTAATCGAATAACACAAGGAATATTCGAATAATTTTTAGTCGAATAATGCCAGCACGAGTAGTTGAATTAATCAAATAGTTCAATCAGTACGTATAATCCCCGAATAATGCTCGGTAATCGTTCATAATCGTTCGATTAATCGAATTATGCAAAGAAATATGCGAATATTTGTAATCGAAGACCACTAGACCTTTCCAGTTATGTGTGTATTGGTGCTTGAAAATGAGGCAAACAACAACAGTAAACAAAAGAGATGCATTCCTTTGTCACCAAGGTACAGAATGAGTTTCGTCTTCCGCTGGCTTAAATACCAGCAAATTTTCAAAATATGTGCCTGAATTTGGAACAGGATGAAAAATTTGACCGAAATATGTGCTCTGCAGTGTGGCAAACGGAGAAACACAACTAGTAATCGCTATTTTTCGGTTTGTTCCTCCAGCATCAGCTGTTCCCCAAAATGAGGTAAACATCATGTATATACACGCGTATTTCGTGTTCGCTAGTGTGGGTGCTTGAGCTGTCAGAAAGCTCTCTAGCACGAATAGTTGAATTAATCGATTAGTGCAGACAAGGCTCACCGATTAATCGGTAATCGAATAATTGAAAATTTCGGACATCACTATTCCCACCAATTTAAACCCTTTGCTTCCGCGACCAAACTTTGGGTTTTCTAGCATATTTAATATTCTATTATAGCAGCTTATTGTCAATTGCAAGTAAAATTGTACCATCCAAAGTGCGATATCGCTCATAAAGTGCTATTGCATTAAATCGTTTCGATCTTCGGCGCACTTTTTCGTTATCTTCCAAGCAATAAGTGCGCCGAAGAGACCGAAACGATTTAAGCTAAAATAGTACTTTTATGAGCGATTGCGCACTTATTGATTGAACAATTTTCCTTGTAATTGACAATAATAGATCGATGTTTCGAATCCAACACGGTCGGCGTAATTTCCACTCCACACCAAACAATAATCGGCTGCTGCCGAGTTTTACCACCTTTGTCGCGTCCGGATCCGGACAGGGAGATAAAGTCGTAACTCTCATTATTATTTGTAACCCGTACAACGTACGCGGTTACGTGTACGTGTAACAACGCGAAAATGATGCCGTTCGCAAAATCAATTCAACTGCTTCATATACTTATTCAGTAGTTCTTAAAAGAACTGATTGTTTTCTACCAGCTGTTAATAATACAAATCGAAGAAATTTACTGCTTGGCAGCAGCTTTTTTCGGACCGCATTCTCCGTTAGAACTTCTTTTGGCTTTGGAGTTTTCGAAGCCTTTGCTATGGTCTTTATTGACTTAGTAATCTTGCTTCTCGCTAGCAAGTTTGGTAGGCGAACGAACCGGAAGCGCCAGTGCTTTGTTTGGACCAGCTTTCTCTTGTTGAAAACTAACTTCAAAGCCTTTTTCACGAATGTGTCCAACTTTGAAACGTCACAATTGTAGCTGGCGGCGATATACTTCTAGACGGCTTGCAACGAAGATCCGTTGACTCTTCGGTTTATTGGCGTCTCGCTTAGTGAATTTGGATGTCTTCGCAACAGCTGAAGCTCAACGATTTTCGAGCGGATTCTATAGAGCGTAAATTAAATACAATCAAACTTTGATTCAAAGGGAATTTAATCCACAGCTCTTCTCCTATATATTTCTGTCATCCGTGTTAGGGAAGCATTGGCGTGGGAAGGCAAAAATAAGAAATAAAGCAACGTCATGAGTTAGAAGACCGCATGGTGAGTAACCACATATTTATCGTTTTATAGATCAAATCAGAAGAAATTCTTCATGATTTAAAGAATCAGCGACATTTGGAAATTTAGTATGCAGAAAATTTTCATCTCTTCATAAACAAATTCGTTCGTCCTAAAAAGGACGTGTTGTGGTAAATTATGTGGTTGAAAATCCGGCCAGCAGAATGGCTTGAATGTTTGAAACAACACCTCCCAGGGCAATGGTGACAATGGTTACCGGACAGAGCATTTTCCATTGATTCAAGCTCTTCCGCTCCCGCAACCAAATATTCTAATATAGCTGATAATAGATCGATGCTCCGGTACCAACACGTTCAGCGCACTCTACACCAAACAATGATCCGCTACTGCTGCTGCCGCTGCGCTGCGTTTTACCAGTTTGCCGAGTCCAGTGAGGGAAATCGCAACTCTCTGCTGTCTGTTCTGCTTCTGCACCGTACCAATGCCAATGCAAAAATGATGCCGTTCGCCGACTTACTTCTGATTATATACCAGAGCAAATGGCAGCAAGTTGTAACAAAGGCGGATCAACGTAGGGCAGAGAATCATAGACACGAAAGAAAGGCGGTACAACGTACAACGAAACCGTACTCCGTACATTGTTTGAACACAGAGATGGCACGGCAACGAGCATGGCAGACGTGCACTCACAGTTGTGTTTGTCTTAATACTGTTTAAACATGTAATTTCTGACGGGCTCATACTTCGAACGCTCATACTAAACTGCCAACATCACTTTAAAATGTGAGAAAAATCAATTTAACTGCTTCGTATACTTTTTATTCAGTAGTTCTTAAAAGAACTGATTGTTTTCTACCAGATATTAGTAATGCAAATCAAGGAAATTTACATCTAGGCAACAGTTTTTTTCGGGCACCTTCTCCGCTGGAACGATTTCCTTTGACTGGGGCTTTCGGTGCCTTTGCTACGGTTTTCATTGGCTTAGTAGATTTTTGTTCGGGGCACCCGCATATTTACTCCAGTAGTACAGCTTTAATCGGAGCCGCCTTTGCAGCAGTTAGCAAAGATATTGTTTTCGTCCGTTTTATCAACCTTCAACAAATCGGAAGCGCCTGTTCTTTTTGTTTGGACCAGCTTTTCGACAGCTAATTTCAAAACCTTTTTCACAAATGTGTCCAACCTTGGAACGTCACAATTGTGGCTAGCGGCGATTTACTACTAACAGCTTGCAGCGAGGATCCATTGATTTTACTGGGTATTGATAGCAGCAAAAACCATATCGTTTGCTGGCGGGCGAGTCGGTTACTTCTTCGGTTTGTTGGCGTCTTGCTTGGTGAATTTGAATGTCTTCGATGCCTTATTCCGAGCAAGCAGCAAGCAGCACCCACTGAAGCTCAACAATTTTCGAGCGGATTCTATAGAGCGTAAATTAAATACAATCAAAACCCATAGCTCATCTCGTATATATTTCTGTCATCTGTGCTAGGGAAGCATTGGCATGGGAAGGCAAAAACATGAAAATAATGAAATAATGAATATAGTCTAATATTTTCTCAATTATTAAACGTCTGTTTGGGAAACATGGAATCTATTGTATTGTTATGGATTTTTTGAAAAATTTCCAATCGATTGATACCAATATCTCTAGAATCTGTTGACGGATGACTGAGTTATAAGCGTGCAAACCATAACCACTTTTCGTTACATGTTCCCTTCTCGTTTTTCTAAAGTGCACCCCAATATAGAAATCAAAGAAGTAGTCCTACTTCAAAAATTAAAATTTTGACGTAGGACTACGTCTTTGTTTACTATACTGGGACTGGGTAGCACTTTGTGAAAATGAAAATAGAAGTGTAACGTTTGAATGAAAGATTTCAAATGCCAATAACTACTAAGCTACTATACAAAACTTAACAATTTATATGTCGTTGGATAGATAAAATGACCAGCAATTTTATGGGGGGGTTAGAGACCCCCGTAAGGGAGGGCGTAAGAGGGGGGGCTCCTATACAAATGAAAGACAAATTTCCTCAAAACTCGAGAACTAATCAAGCAAATTGAACCAAATTTGGCATGTGGAGGTTTCGGAAGGCAGGATTTTTTTCTATGGTGTATTGAGACTCTTTTCCTTTCTCAGAGGGGGGGGGGGGCTCCCATACAATGAAATTCAAATTTCCTCATAACTTTAGAACTAATCAAGCAAATGGAACCAAATTTGACATGTGGGGGTCTTTGGAGGTAAGATTTTTTTCTACGGTGTACTGAGACCCCTTCTTCTAAGAAGGGGGGGGGGCTCCCATACAAATGAAACACAAATTTCCTCAGAACTCGAGAACCAATCAAGCTAATGAATCCAAATTTGGCATAGGGGGATTATTGTAGGCATGAATTTATTTTATGATGGTTTGAGGATAAGGACTGTCATACAAATAAAACAGTAATTTTTGCGTATGAGTCATATTTTCTGCTATATAACAAGCTGGTAAGCTGTGAAAGTAAACTAGTAAAATCTTCTCGGAGAAAGACAGTGAATCGACGCAGCTAACTCACGTACCTGTTGCCATTCATGTCAAAAGAGAAGGACATTCGAATGGCACGTCATCGCATGATGAACGTACTTTGGCTTTAATGTTAGGGGCCATCCAGATACCACGTGGACAGAAAAATACCAATTTTCAACCCCCCCGTCCCCCTCCGTGGACAAGCGTGGACATTGGCTCAACCCCCACCCCCCTCCCCTGTGTGTCCACGTGGACATTTTTTTTGCTTATGTCAAATTTAACAAAACTGAAATGCATTCTGCTAAATTTTATTTTCAACTTGATTTATGCAGTATTTATTGAAAAAGCTTACGTGAATGGAAGCTCCAGTCTCCGACACAAGGCATACGGATTTTCAGTCGTTAAGGAAATCTGAGTTTTTCCATTGATTTTCCGTCAATTTTCCGCAGCGTATTATAATCCGTATGTAAGGTGTTAGAACCTTAATTCTTGTGATCTTGTCTACTGCAAATTATTATCGACTACAATAAAGTCCGTTTCAACTTGACTTTCGCTTGACGATTCATCTCTGTCCAGAGTATCTTTGTCTAACCAAAGCACCTTAGTTTGGCCGTCTACTTCAATACAACACAAGACCTTTCCGATGCGATGTGAATCATAAAATTTTCTGCAGGCGAATCCTTTTGGAAATACGTTGCCCATGGATGCCCTTGCATTTGATTTTGAGGCAAACTACAATCCACATTTGGTGCAAGCGCGACCTTAATGATAAATGAGTCACGTGACTGGTGAATATTCGTGGATTCTTCTGTTACCTTTATCATTTTCAAAAGAGGGCAAGGATTGTAAAACAATAATAACATCTTTATTACTGCATTACATCAAATGTCAGGTTCGGCAGGTTCAACAGCTATGTGTACTAACGCAGGCTTAATCTTTTCGATAAGATTTATACCAGATGTGTGTCTTTGTAATGATCGGTTCATGTGTTTAGGTCAACATATGCCTCAGAAGATAAATCTTTATTTGAGCTCAAAAACAATCACTGATCAATGGTTAATGCTAATACATATGTAGAATCAATTCAACATTGCTGTTTCTAATTTCTATTTTTTGTAAGAAAAAAAACTTGTCCACGTGGACATTTTCCATACCCCCTCCCCCCCTTCCGTGGACAAGCGTGGACATTTTCATACCCCCCACCCCCCTCTAAGCTGTCCACGTGGTATATGGATGGCCCCTTATATGTCACCAATGGCCTGGTCATTCATTACCATTTCAACATTTATGATGCACACAAGTGATTTTTAGAAGAAATCTCTATGCCTCATTGGTTGCATTCCCTGTACTTATGAACGTACTTTCAAAGCGACTATTGCATTCAATAAAGAATTGAATTTGAATATTTCGCTCTTCTCTTTTAAAAAATCAATTAAACAATGGCACACTAACAGATTCTTATAAACATACATATGCCAGAAATGCAGTTTACATTAGTCTTTGATCTAATGATCTGATATAGTCCTACGTCACCCTTTCGTACAACCCTTAGGGCTGTGTACCTTGTAGTTTTTTACGTAGACTGCTTTAATAGGGTGGCACGTTGGAGAAGCAAAAATGACCGCGACACGACAAAGTGATAGATTTTGAACGCTTATAGCTCAGTCAATTCTGAATATATTTTTATGGTTTGCATACCATACGAATCACAAAATATCAGCCTTTTGTATAGTTTTTATTAGAAGATTGTATTTTGTATGTAACTTCTGGAATTTCCATGTAAAGTTGAACAATTTTTCCAAATTCCCTACAGTATTCGTTCAATCGTCGCCATAGTTACCATATGAAATTGTTATTAATAACATACAATCAATTTAAGTGAGAAGTGAGTGATTTTGTGCATCTGATTCTACAATGTCTCAATTGCTTGAAGCAAAATATATGCGTAAATACCGCAAGCGAGTCCGTGAGCAGGCATTATTAACTGGACCAGCTAAGAGGCCAGCGTTGACGGTGGCAGAGCGCTGTAAATTCTACCGTTTGAGAAGAAAAGGAAATCGTAGTGATTCAATGTATTCTGAAGTGGGCAATACTTCGTTAGATGGTGCATCGCACGAAATAGCTGGTCCCTCCTTCGTTGAAGTGTTGCGTGAGGTGACCGCTCCGACGCACGTAGAGGTCAGCGTATCGCCTAACGTAACAGGTGAGTCCTATAGAAGCCGAAAAGATCTAGTGTACGGGATCAGTCATCAAACATTTTCGGCTTGTTTATGGATAAACCATTCCATGCTTTCAACTTGCCAGATAGAATATTATAAAAAATAATGTAGGTTCAAAATATTAATATGTGAAATACTCGCAACCTGTGCTTTATTATCATTGCGTAAAGTATTGTTTTCATAAAAATACGATGTTTTCTACAAGGAATCCTAAGTAAAATTTACTTTGTTGAATAAATAAATCGATAATCATACATAATATTTGATGGAGGCTGCATACAGCTATATATTTACTGCCATATTCAGCATTATCAAAATAAATTTCGAGCAAACAAAGTCATTAGTTGTCTCTTATTGCTTGAACGATACTGTTTATCACGTTTATACACATTCCTCTGTTACTTGATTTCTATAATCATAACATGTCCTGCTTGCGGCGGCATATGAGATAATGAGTAATGCGTCAGACCAACGAACAATTTTCCGCTATTTTAACCAAAATTGGGAATGGAGAGCAACTCGATCCTGATGAAACTAAGCTCATAGAGGGTAGGTTCCGCACAGCAGAATGGTGTAGGCAGAACCTACCAGGCGCAGTGCGTCTATTTCATCGAAACGCCGGTGTAAAGCGGTACAACGTGGAAACTTTAACTAATCGAACAGCAGTCGATTGTGAAGCGGAAGATATATATTGCGGATACAGAGACAACCAGCAGTTGGTTCCTAAAATGAGCGTTATAGAGACCGGTGGCTTACCATATTTGTTGCATTTTACAGTAGGGACGCCGTATATGATAACAAGCAACGTAGACGTAGAAGATGGTATCGAAAATGGCGCGATTGGTGAGTTAAAGTATTAAAGTATTAATATTTTTTGAAACGATGGTTCTACAATTGATGAAGGGACGGTGGGGGAAAGAAATGAAAATTTTGGTGAAGGTGGGGAAGAGCGGAAAGAAAGGTGGGGGGGGGGTGGTAGAATTGGTAGCTACGCTTGACAAGTAGTCATTTTGACTCCTACCTTTTGTCCAATGCTGAAAGGTGCATGAGTCGAACCAAGCTATAATCTGAGATTATAACCGGATTCGAACCCACAACACCCGCCAGGGAATGTGGTTCGCTGGTACTTGTACCTTTTGAACCATAGAGGCGCTGGACAAAAGGAGACTGCAAAATCCACTTATCAAGATAGCGACGCGTTTGGTTGGGTTATCGACACATATTGTGTCGCTTCCTACATCAATTGCAGATTACCACCGAGCGAGAAGTTTAAATCTAACTAGTTTTTACTGGCAGGACGACGACACTATGCCGGCCCTTAAACTTCTCGCTCGGTGGTAATCTGCAATTGATGTTGGAAGCGGCACAATATGTGTCGATAACCCAACCAAACGCGTCGCTATCTTGATAAATGGATTTTGCAGTCTCCTTTTGTCCAGCGCCTCTATGGTTCAAAGGTGCAAGTACCAGCGAACCATATGCTCTGGCGGGTGTTGTGGATTCGAATCTGGTTATAATCTCAGATTATAGCTTGGTTCGACTCATGCACCTTCCAGCATTGGACAAAAGGTAGGAGTCAAAATGACTACTTGTCAAGCGTAGCTACCAATTCTCCCACCCCCCTTCCTTTCCGCTCTTCCCCTCCTTCACCAAAAATTTTCATTTCTTTCCCCTACCGTCCCTTCATCAATTGTAGAACCATCGTTTCAAAAAATATTAATATATATGTATGACCGCATTTCAAGGTCAAGACTAAAAACTTGAGATTAGAGTTGAAGTATGTTGAATACAGCGGAGATTATCCACGGCAACACATTGTCAAGATTGGGCTCACATTTGAAAACGACTCCATTGGAAAGGTTTTGCCGGTCAAATTGAGGCCCGCTGCGTACTCTAAGCCTGACGTTCTTCAGTCCGATTGGACACCTATTGAAAAGCGAGTAGTAGCATTAAGTGCAAACGTATACAATTTCCTTTAGTATGTGCGAATGCTCTTACTGTACACAAGAGTCAAGGCGGCACATTTTCTGAAATCGTCTACGAGTATGGTAAGGGACAGAAACAGCAGCTGGTGTACGTGGGAATGTCAAGAGTTACATCGATTGAACGATTGTACTTGACGAATAACAGTGGCATCTTTAAGTTTTACCATGCCAAGGGAACTGCATCACCGAGAATCCAGGAATTACGGAGGCGCCTGGAAAACCACAAATTGGTTACTTTAGGTACTGAACTCCTAGAATTTATATCTAACGTAAGCCATTTTTGCTGTACTGCTGAGTCTGAATGTACAGAGTCTAAACGCACGCACATTCAGCAGATATTTCAAGTAATGAAGTTATTTCCATATCGACATTAGTGGCAGGAGCTTTTCCTTACCAACCGGTAAGGAGATGACACCATGTACCTGATTTTAACGGCTAGTATGTTTCTGATTAGTCAAATCAATTTTTTTTTATAATTGTTACTGTAGTGAAAGGGCCGAGTCACATATATCAATCGATAGGGTTCGACGAACTGAGCAATGTGTGTGTGTGTGTGTGTGTGTGTGTGTGTGTGTGTGTGTGTGTGTGTGTGTGTGTGTGTGTGTGTGTGTGTGTGTGTGTGTGTGTGTGTGTGTGTGTGTGTGTGTGTGTGTGTGTGTGTGTGTGTGTGTGTGTGTGTGTGTGTGTGTGTGTGTGTGTGTGTGTGTGTGTGTGTGTGTGTGTGTGTGTGTGTGTGTGTGTGTGTGTGTGTGTGTGTGTGTGTGTGTGTGTGTGTGTGTGTGTGTGTGTGTGTGTGTGTGTGTGTGTGTGTGTGTGTGTGTGTGTGTGTGTGTGTGTGTGTGTGTGTGTGTGTGTGCGTGCGTGCGTGCGTGTTTGTGTGTGTGTGTGTGTGCGTGTGTGTGTGCGTGTGTGTGTGTGTGTGTGTGTGTGTGTGTATGTATGTGTGTGTGCGCTTCATTTTCTATCGCCTGTTTCTCGGAGATGGCTGAACCGATTCGTTTGATTTTACTTTTGTTTGGGTATTGTCGTTATCGTCGGGCCACTGTTATGGTCGGGCCATCACGATTTTACAGTTTTAGTAACTCATGATATCTATGATACAATCATTGCAAAACTTCTTACTGTGATAGCTAACTTTTCACAATATTGTGAGTTTCAATCGTGTATTCAAAACACCCGTACTGAATTCAGTGACTAAATCTTCCAAAAAAAAGTTTTCCACGCGCAATGAACTTTTCTTCAGGAAATGATTCATGAAATGCAATTAACGAGATAAATTTTGAAAACGTATGAAGTGTGTTGTGCTGCACACGTAGACTATAGAAAAATTCCCTCCAGGAAGGTGTTTGGGAAGGCTAAGGTGAAATACTAGAGAAGCGCTATTTGTACAGGACGGTCACTTGAGTAGTCATGGTTAGGCCACCATAATTTTAAGCGCAGAAGCGCAATAATCGCTAGAGAATGTCAGTCACGTAAAATGTGATGAAATGAAGTAAAATTAATACGATAAATACTTAGATTTTTGTTGTTATTTCATTGTAGTTGTACAATTCGCCAAAATTTCGCAAAAATGCAATTAAAAATAGGGTATTTGTGCATATATGAGCCGTTGTTCACGGAATTCATTCTTTTCATGCCTCTGTATAGAATTTCAATACGTATGTCTTAGATTTTCTGCGGTGGCCCAAGCTGTACAACATGGCCCGACTATGACAACATTTTTTGTCTTCACGTAAATGCCTATAACTTTTTTTATTTTTCAAGCAATCAGTTCAAAACTTTCCGGAAATGTACCTTATTCTTAGACCTTTGCCACGATGTATTTAGATTTCCAAAATTCCTTTTGAAACGAAAGTTATGAGCGAATTCCAAAACGTGGCCCAACCACGACGACACTCCCCTACTATTGTCTAGAGTATCACTATTGAGTTGTTTCATGGTCCGACTTTTTGTTTAAAAGTTATGAGTAAAAATGTGAAAACTAGCTGACACGATTTTCTGCGGAACCGCACAACCGATTTCAATGATCTTGCTATCATAAAAATTGTCAGAAAGTTTTATTGCGAACAAACAAGTACCGTCATCCGGGGCGAGATTGTGCCAAAAAAGCATATGGGTCATTCCACGGGAAATTTACAGTCAAAATTTTTTTGACGTAGGACTACGTCTTACGGCAAGTTTTGAGATAGGGTGTCATTCCAAAAAATCGAAAAATGCGAGCGTCACGAAAAATGAAAGATTTTGAGCGTTAATAGCTCAGCGGTTTTCCGATCGATTTTCAATATTCTTACACCAATCGATCGGAAAATGTTCTAAGAATTGACCCAAGTGAAGAAAAGTATGGATTCTTGATGTAGAACTATTGAAAAATTGAAAATATTGAACCTATGTTTTACCAGAATTCTCGCTTCGTGATTGGTTGAAAGATTCTTTACGATGATCTAAACCTATACCAATTTGATATCTGTGCTTGGAAAGTAAGCCAAAACAAGTGACAATTTCCTTATTGTAACAAAATTTCTTAACACCGCGGTTAAACCTAGACCATTTTGATGTCCTTGCTTGGGAAGTACGCCAGAAAGAGTGACAAAGCCCCCTCGTGCCAACAGATTTCTTACGAACGCGATTAAACCTAGTCCAATTTGATGTCTGTGTTAGGAAAGTGTGCCAGAAAAAACGACACAAGTTCGTTGTCCCAACAGATCGCAAATTCTTTACTTCGAGACGATTAAACCTCGGCGAACTTGATATCTGTGTTGGAAAAGTGTGCTACAGCTGTAGTGTTCGGTTATAATACGACTCTGTATGAATACGCATGCTTGCTGTTTCATTAGAAGTGTAGTGAAAAGATGTGCTGTTGATAAAATAGAATTGAATTGGTAAAATCCCTTCAACGTGGGAACCGTGGGTAATAAAACAATCTTTAATTTCAGTAAGGTAGCAGGAAAGCAATAGTTTTGTGTTCTTGATTTTGTTAAATTGTTTCCAAATGCACATAGAAATAACTCAGAAATAATAGAAATAAATCTTTTGAGGATTGAACGTATGCAATGTTACTACTTTGATAAATGTAACATTCAACGCGCGTAGCATGTATATATGTTGCATATAGCATGTATACATGAAGAATCGAATGATTACAAGCATGGATACATGCAACTATCATTACAAAGAGACTTACGTAGTCCTGCGTCACCTATATATGCGGTCGTGTCTTGTACACAACCCCTCTGATTTTTCTCTTCGAAATATTTTTTTACGTTCTTTGTTCAAAAAAATCGACACGTATTTTTGTATTTCGATGTTACTGTTGGAATTCGCAAGATATGATTTTTTAAAGTATTGTAATCCGAAAAAATCACTATTTTTTAAATACTAATTGTAAACGTAGGTTGTAATATCAAAAAATGACTTTCTACCAGATATGTTCACTATTCCACAAGCTTTCAAAATTGGAATACCATACCTCCTCTCGATTTCGATTTTTCAATAGTTAAGTAGTGCATTTTTATAAACAATTGCAATTTTTTCAAAGTTGGAACTTTTTTTCTCGATTTTTTTTACTTTAAAATATTTGTTCATCTTTCTCGAAGAAGCATGCAAAATTTGGAAATGGAGAAATGAAAAATCTGGAAGTTATGAGTTTTTATGTCTCAGCGCGTGTGTTAATGTGAAGCGACCGGTAATGCTCAATCGATTTAGAACACGGGCAGCTTCATAACGAGGCCGCCTTTGATGCTATTAAGTGTAACGTGTCCTTGAAGCACGCGTGTTTGTCCGCTCGTTTGCATTAACGTGCGCGCTTCGATATGAAAACTCATAACTTCTAGAGTTTTCATTTCTCCATTTCCAAATTTTGCATGCTTCTTCGAGAAAGATGAACAAATATCGTAAAGTAAAAAAAATCGAGAAAAAAAGTTCCAACTTTGGAAAAGTTGCAATTGTTTATAAAAATGCACTATTTAACTATTGAAAAACAATTGGTATGGTATACCAATTTTGAAAGCTTGTGGAATAGTGAACACATTTGGTAGAAAGTCATTTTTTGACATTACAAACTACGTTTACAATCAGTATTTAAAAAATAGTGATTTTTTCGGATTACAATACTTTAAAAAATCATCGATTTTTTTTAACAAAGAACGTAAAAAAAATATTCCGAAGAGAAAAAAAATTTTGACTGTAAATTTCCCGTGGAATGACCCATATGTTTTTGTTCTTTAGCTCAGTACACACACAATTTAGGAACTAAGTTCCTTTCAAACCTGTCAATATTTACTAAATTGTTCAATTAACAACTACCGCTGAGATTAGTTTACAATGAAACCTGATTAGTTACAATGAAACCTGATTTTACTGGAAGTGCATGAATTTTGGCACAATCTCACCCCTTCTAGGGGGTGACATTGTGCCAAAAACATAAAGTTAAGGTAAATACCTAAACAGTGAACATTAGCATGTTTATAGACAATACACATAAATACCAGTGTAAAGTAGTTCATATGGGGCCGTCCATGAACTAAGTGGACTATTAGAGGGAGGGGGTCGGCCAAAAACAACGCATCATACAAAAAGTATGAACGAAAATAACCCGGGGAGGTCTGAAATAACTAAAAATGAGTTCGTAGTCAATGGACAGCCTTTATATATCCAGTAGGGTTTCTAGGGTTAACAAGGGGGAGATATATGGAGAGCGTGTATCCTAAGGGGGCATACCTATTTGATCATTTAACAAAAGTAAGCATTACTTCGTTCGAGAACTCGCGGCCACAGAACATCCCACCCCTTTCCCCCGTCCTTAAAACTGGCAGTTTTTACAGGGTGTGATATATTTGTCTTATATTAGAGTGTTTATTCAAAGCATTTGAAATTTCCAGAGAAAAAGTAAAAATTAGTTTAAATTATTAGCAGACCTATGATGCTGTTTGCTCCACAATGGATAATGAAATCTAATCTGTCAAAATATTGTGCTCAATAGTAAAGAATGCGAGTGTACTGGTGTATACTGACATATTTTTGTTGTGTATGTGAAATCCACAAATTGGATCAATCATTATGGCTTGACACAATCTCACCCCCGTGAAGCTCGAAAAGTACAAAGTTTCGAAAAATATTAGTTTCATAATCAATACTTATCCAACGCAGAATAACCTTTCAATACATGGTAAATGATTAGTTTATATACCTTCAAAATAGCAAGTTGATGCGATTTCTTGTTTGGGTTGGCTTATGCGGGACATTTTTTACAAGCGTTATTTCCGAGTATTTTTGATCGCGAACTTTGAAACCCTGTTTAGGCTAAATAGTTTGCTAATATTATCTATGTTCCATTCTAAGTTATGAATAAATATGTTATGTTCATCATCATTTTGAATTTAGGTCACCAGTTTCTATAGATATAATAAATTTTCACAAATAAACATTTTTGGTTTTTGGCACAATCTCACCCCGGATGGCGGTAGTTTAAAAGTTAACCCTAAAAAACCTGTTTTGACAAGGTAATAATTATCGCCTGTTTCTCAGAGATGGCTAGACCGATTTTTGTGCTATTAGTCTCATTTGAAAGGCAATATAGCCTAATAGATCACTATTGATTTGTTTTTTGATTGGACGTTTAATTTGAAAGTTATGAGCAATCGTGTACAACACATCAAAATTAACAATAATTTATAATAATTTTAACTAAGACAATTTATCAAGTTTCAATTATTTTAGTATCAAACGAAAGGTTTTGACACTACGAATGTATCTGCAAAATTTCATAAGAATTGGTTTTGCCGGTCAAAAGATATTAACCTTCGAACACTCGCTCCAACTTTTGTAACACGGTACTCGCGCGCACAGTAGCCCAAAACCAAAAAAAAAACGAATTAATCCACCTAGCAGCGTGACCTAGCCTTTCTACTGCCGCAATAATCATTATTTAATTTCCCAGGTACATCTATAATTGACTTTACTATATTTTTAAATATCCGTTCCGTATTCCTCAAAATCCTCATTTGCCAGTAAAATTCACAACGTTTTGCATAGAGCAATTATATTTTCTTTCCTTGGGTGCGTAAATACTTGGAGGCGTCATTTATGCTACTTGATGAACACCTTATTTAGTTTTATAATATTTACGTGATTTATAGAAAATTAATGTAGACACAAAAGATAATTTTTGCAGACTTCAATGAATATATATAGAAAATTAGAAATTAACCCTCTAACGGGTCTACAGACGGCCTTAACTTTCGGGCTTCAGAGCCACGAAACTTGTTTTGAATTGACAATATGAAATATGTGTTTATAGCAGATTTTTTGATATTTATACTATGCGTTCAAAAGTTAGCATCTTTAAAAAACAAGAGTTCAGAAAAATTATTATTATGCTTCGCTTTTGAAGAAAAAGGAAATCTACAACAAAATGATTAATCTCAAAACTTTTTATTAGTTTGCTTGGCTTGAATTTTGCAATATATCTGAATTAGAACAAAATAACTGAATAAAGCATTACATATGAAAAAGAAAAAATTGAACTTTTTCTTAGCTGGCGCTCCTTCAGATAATTATTTTTGCATGAAAATCAAAACTTAAGCTTCTTTTGAATGTAACTTCATGAAAAGATAGTCATTAGCTTGATCGCATCGTTTTTCCAATGTATCCCGTTAGAGGGCTAGGAAAACAAGATAAGGTCGAAAAATAGTGCAAAAGCTGCGCCATTAAATGCTTGAGAATGGGAAATATGATCGATATGATTTCCAGTGCTTGTCATTTTTGATTTATTTATTAAAACATGATTCATGACATAAGACATCTGTCCTTCAAAATGTCACTAACGAAAATAAATCTTACAAAATTACTACCGTGCAAACGTTTACTTCCTATTTTTCATATAACATTTCTAAGCTCTAGTATCTATTGATTGAAAAGAGCATCTATTGATGCGGAAAATTTGTTTGAAATTTGTATAAATTTATTTGAAAAAATCAACTTACTAGTATTTTTAATTCTATCACCACTATACCTACATGCTTAAATTAACTGCTATTCTTCGCTTTTTGCTTTTCTTGTACAATTGTGAGCAACAGCAAGTGAAGAAAATGACAATTGAATTCTGAAATCAAAGAAAAGAAAAAACTTTTCGATTGAATCCCACTACTTATTATTTATTTGCAACAGATACGTAGTTCACCTACGACGTGCAGGCTTCATCAGTGTCTTATTACAAAGCGTATACGTATTTGTCGCGAATAAATATTAAATAGTGGAATTAAGTCGGTAAAAGTTTTTTCTTTTCTTTAATTTCAGAGTTCGTATTCCACTAAGAGGCCTCAACAACTTCAGACAATTGACATAATTCTCACTTTTCTTGAATTTCAATGCAAATTTAAAAATTGCAAATTGTCATCACATACACACGTACATACACACGTACATACACACCTACATACATACATACATACATACATACATACATACATAGATACATACATACATACATACATACATACATACATACATACATACATACATACATACATATATACATGCATGCATGCATGCATGCATGCATACATACATACATACATACATACATACATACATACATACATACATACATACATACATACATACATACATACATGCATGCATGCATACATACATACATACATACATACATACATTCATACATTACACACATTGAATACAATCAACATTTGATTGATATGTTTTGATTTCACACGTTTTAACGGTTTAATATACGGGGCTTAAATGTTAAAGTTTGAATAACTTTTGAATGAACCGTCCGATTTTAAATAACTCGGTTTCGTTTGATAGATCTCAGCAGCAATTTTCAAATAATAATAAAATGTGTGATGTTTTTCATTGAATTAATGCTTATATGTTACAAAAATATGTTTTAAATACTATTTTTTCACTTTTCTTTATGTAACTTACAAACTACAAGTCCAATCGTCATGAAATTTGGAAGTTAAGGTTTTGCAAGGCGCCTCTTTCATATGCAATCAACTTTGTTCAAATCGGTTAAGGGACCTATGTATTTATTTATTTATTTATTGTCAAGATATATGGGCTTTGCCCGTCATCTAATATAAGGATACAAATATAAAATATAATAACAAATACAAAATAATATAAAATGCAGAGGTTTTAGTGTACATGTAATTGACCTCTCAGAAATAGCCTAAGTTTTTCCTTAATAGTATCAGTCGACATATTTAAATTTAGTACATTTCTAAAATTGTTCATTAGCTGCATAAAGCGATAGGCTGGTTCATTGCGCGCGTAGTTAGCTCGACGGTGTTCTAGAGTGAATGGCCTTGGTCTCCTCAGAACTACTGTACTCTGGTTAGCAGTTATCCTGGATTTCAAATAATCGCTGTCGTATCGTCCTCTCTGCAAATTGAGAAAAAAGCTAACGTCCACAATCTGGTATCTATTTTCCAGAGTATCCATATCCAGCAGACAGCACAAATCTTTATATTCCGGAAGATTTCCTCTCCATCCCAAATTTCTCACGGCAAATTTAACGAATTTTTTCTGTACCGCTTCCAATTTGCTCATGTAGGTTGCATACATTGGCCTCCACACCACACTTGCGAATTCTAATTTTGATCGTACCAGGCTCACATATATAGATTTGATCGTATACGGGTCATCCAGTTCTGCTGCGAATCGTCTTACTACAGCAAATAGTGCAAGACACTCGGAAACCAGCGTATTCACGTGATCGTTGAAAGTCAACCCTGCATCTAGATTGACTCCTAAGTCCTTAATCCTGCTCACTCGTTTGATTATTTTTCCATCCAAGCTGTAGTCGAATATTAACGGATTTGAGCAGCGTGTAAACGTTATGGTAGCACATTTTTCGTTGTTGATTTGCAACTTGCATGCTGAACAGAAACGCCCAAAAGTTTGCACATCTCTTTGAAGCTTTAAGCAATCTTCCTGCTTTTTCACTGGATAAAAGAGCTTCACATCATCAGCGTAAATTAATACGAGGGCATTGTCAATTGCGGTAGGCAGTTCATTCATCAGTAGGATGAACAGAAGTGGTCCCAAATGGCTGCCTTGCGGAACTCCTGATGTTACATTGTAAAGTTCTGAGTTTGCACCATCTACAGTAACGTATTGCTTTCTTCCGGTCAAATATCCATGAATCCATGTTATCAAGGAGGATGAGATAATTAAGTCCCATATTTTTCATATTTTTATACATAACTTTTGAACTAAAAGTCCGATCAGTATAAAATTCAATAGCGACCTATGGGACACCTAGACCTTTCATTTGACACTAAGAACATTAAAATCGGTCCAGCCATCTCCGAGAAAAGTGAGTGAGATTGAAAGCGTTACATACACACACACACACACGCACACACATACATACACACACACAGAAAATGCTCAATTTTCGAAACTGAGTCGAATGACTCAGTATATGACATTCGGCCCGCAGGACCTTCTTTCCATTTCCGGTTTTCCAAGTGATTTCTATACCTTTATACTATATATTTATATAGTAGAAAGGCAAAAATATGTTTTAAATACCATTTTTTCACATTTCTTTATGTAACTTTCAAACTACAAGTCCAATCGTCATGAAATTTGGAAGTTAAGGGTTTGCAAGGCTTCCCTTTCATATGCCATCAATTTTGTTCAAATTGGTTGAGGGACCTATGAGATAATGTAGTCCCATATTTTTCGTATTTTTTTACATAACTTTTGAACTAAAAGTCCGATCAATATGAAATTCAATAGCGACCTATGGGACACCTAGACCTTCCATTTGACACTAAGAACATCAAAATCGGTCCAGTTATCTCCGAGAAAAGTGAGTGAGATTAAAAGCGTCACATACACACACATACACACACACATACACACACACACACACACACACACACACACACACACACACACACACACACACACACACACACACACACACACACACACACACATACACACACATACATACATACATACACACACACACACATACATACACACATAGAAAATGCTCAGTTTTCGAAACTGAGTCGAATGGTATATGACTTTCGGCCCGCAGGACCTTCTTTCCATTTCCGGTTTTCCGAGTGATTTCTTCTATACCTTTATACTATATATTTATATAGTAGAAAGGCAAAACGTGCGCATTAGAGTTTTGAGTGGGAAAACTTGGTTTTAGATTTATCGAACTTTTGGAAGAGTTTCTTGAAATTGAAAGCTCTATCGTCTGGTAGAATTTAAATTTTGATTAATCCCCCTTAAAGTGAAATAAAAAATTGTTTTTCTTCAGTTTCCATATAACACATTGACGAGTTCTGCAAAGTTTTAGAGCATATTATTACAAGAAATTTTGCTGAAGACAGCAACCTTCTATCTATTCAGTGAAGATGGAAAAACCTAATTTATTGTATATGAATTTGTAAAATCAATTTTTCTATTTTAGCTCTTTTTGGAATTGTTGTATGACTTTTATATGTATTGCAAAGTTGTACAAATAGTTAAAATACACAACTTTGCTAAATATAGTATACTTCTATGTTTGCATGTTCAGGAACTGTAGAATTTTGATTATAAAAAATACACTAATTTTGACTCAAAATTACTTGACTAGCAACAGACGGATGCATTTTAAACATTTTACATTTGCTAATAGTTTTGCTGCAGAAAAACGCCATTTTTCCATATGAAGAAACGAGAGAAAATTCTGGTTAGAGTCAATTGCGGTGCACCTCAGACCTCACATGCTGCTTGCTTCATTTCTGTGATGTCGGTTTATGCTGATCTATTTTCCTAACAATTTAAAGTATTAATGCATTGAATAGTTATGACATTTTGCTCATAACAAGTTTATTGAAGAATATACGTTAGTTAAACAACGATTTGTAACTTTATAACAATATGGCATTCAAAAACCTACACGTGTTGTACCACTGCGTGACTAACCGAAGGTAAATACAAATTGATGAAATTTATTCAAGAAAACTTGATTGATGTGAATCAAATAGAATGGCATTACAGGAAATTATGCATAGTTCAAAAACCTATAAACTAGACCTTTCCTACGCAATGTATATGTTAAAGAATAGTATTTCCCCTTATAACTTACTTTTACTTGCACTTACTCACATTAATAACAACTGACTCCGCAATTTCATGGAAAAAGGATCTATCAAAATTTATAAATGCTCCTATTTTGTTCAAATTGTGTAAACTTATTCAATTTCCAAAAATTTTATGTAAACCAACGCCCTACGCAACGTTAACCAATAGATGAATTATGTTCCGAAGATGTGTCGGTTTCTATCTTAAGTAGCAAGTAAGTATAACCGTATAACAAAGGTTCCTTTCACCACTAGGTGGATTAAATCAGGTTTTTTTCCTAGCCTCAGCCGGAAAGATTTACTTACTCTTCTCCATTTGCATAGTTGAATCTCTCTCTCCCCCTTCCGATCCGAGGTTCGCGCGTCCGCTCACCTACTCTGAGGATTTCCTGGAAAATATAAATTGTTAGTAAAACAATGGAAAGGTTTGAAATCCCCCTTCTCGTGAAGGTTAAGCCATTATTATATGTTCGTTACTGTCTATCCGGTTTCGGCTCCTCTTCGCTCTTGTTCAACCTGCTTATTGATTTCCATCCCGTAATTATCTACTTTATAGATATTTATATTCCTATCTTATCTCATCAATTGCATTTTTCGCAACTGTCTCAAGAATTTTATAGTCGTATGCAATTCTCTCTTGCATAACAGTAATTTTCGTAATGTTACCTTAAACCATTGAATTAGACCACTGCCGTATTACCACCTTAAAAACGAGGTACTTAATTTGAACAACTACCAGAACATCCTACGTATATACGGTTCGTTCAACACCATGGATGAAGCTTTGAATTTAATTGTACTGTTTCTTTAACCTCAGATTTCGTACTGCTATTGCCAATAATATGTTCAATATCGTTTACGAATTAAGAATTGAATATATTACTATTACTTCGAATTTCAGCTTTAAAGAGAAATCGAAATTTGGATAACATAGAACTAAAATGCAGGGCTGATAGCGAGTCACTTTTTAGTGACTTGGTCACTTTTTTAGTGCTGGTCACTAAAAAGCCACATTTTTTCACAAATGGTCACTAAAGTCACTTTTTTGCAGCTAAACGATTTTTTATGCAAAATTTTATTTGGTGAACCCACATCGCAAGTCAAATATCAAGATTTTTGAAAATTTGCAAGATAACAAATATCTTTACGCCAAATTGAAATAAACGTGCTCAGTCAAAAGTCGGTTTTTATAAGATTTTGTTTTAGAAAATCACGAAATGTTCCTCGAAAAGAACTAACTAGCCACCCAATTAGCTTCGAGGTACGATGCTGGTCTAACAAACTTGTCGTCGTATGTTCGAATCTCGGCTAGGTGGTACTGCTAGAGTCAGTAGGTTCTTTGCACTAGCCCCGTAATTGTCATGTACTCTAATGACTAGTTGCGAAGTCTGCCGATAACGAAGGGTCAAGTCTTAAAGACGTTTATAACCCAAGGTTTTGATTTTTTTTCATCGAAAACAAATTGTGTCGTAGCCAGTGGAAGGAGCGGAGTGGAGGAGTAACTGCCTAGGAGGGTAGCCTTCGTTGTCGGAACAAGTTCTTCCTTTCACGAATAACACGAATTAACCCTTGTATTATTTAATCTCACATATTTAAAACACATCGACTATATACAACGATGTACAATTTAATTTAGAGCGACGTGCACGATTTGGCATCTACATGCCTACTGACTTTCAACTCCCTTTGCTGCTGCTGTTCAGAGTGGTTTTATAACTTTCGGCCACAATGTCAGTATTGTTGGCAGAGCAAATAAAGGCTGAATTGTCGACAGCAATTGTGCGCGAACTGATGAGCTTGGGTTAGCAGTAACTCACCGTTGGCTTACAGCGAGTCGACGCTTGCTACTGGTTGGAGTATTCCAACAAATTGAAACCTAATAAAATGAAGATCCCAATAAACAATTGCACAAAAATTTATCTAGAAAATGTCTTGTGTAAAAAATAAAAAAGTCCATAATTGTAATCTATTTACGTTCTAGGATAGCGGTTCCCAAATGGGGGTTCGCCGAAAGTATTAAGACAGAGTGTCGATTATCCATCAAAAATAAAATTCTTTTACTATTCCAGGTTTTTCCAGCTGTAATCCGAAAAAAGCAGATGTAAAATATCTCATCCAATTCTCTTTTCCAAGCGGTTACTTTTCTAAATTAGGTTTTATTCTTCAATTATTATTTCTTCCTGAATTTATTTTTCGATTTCAATTTCAATTTATCTTTTCATGTACAATTTCTATGTGCGAAGTTGAAACTTATTGGAAGGTAAAAATTTCAAATACATAAAATAATACTCATTAAAATTCATGAATTGATCTAAATGAAAATTGCAAGATGCCTTTTCGAAAGAACATAAAAAGAGCTTATTTCGAGAGGGATTTATTTGTTTGATCACGTCTTCATGGATGGACATAAATCGTATTCAATAATTTGACTATGCAACACTGTAAGCAAATTGGTCTTTAGTTTAGAACATAATTTGAAGAAATTTTCCAATCCAAACTCCATTTTCCCGGGTGTATAGCTCGATTTGTTATCAAAATACGACGCAATATTTGTTCATTAGAATAAAACTTCTTAAAGTTAGACTATAATTAACGCTTGTTTGTTTGTTTGACTATTATCGTACCTCGAGCTCGAGCGAGATAAATAGAACATGAGAAATTAATGTATTGCAATTATTTTAGTAAAAATTTCGTGTTGTGATGCTGAAATAGTCTGTCCTCCGAAAATGGATTGAACATAGGGTTTTCCATAGTGATCGATATCAGAACCAAAATCTGGATGCAAAATTTGCATGTTTTAAACGGCGGTCGTTTTCTAAATATCAACTTCCACAACCAACTGAATACTTGTCCCCGGAACATAGAAAATTGGTTCAAGAATCTTGCTATATTGAGCGCAATGAAGGTATTCTTCCAGCGATAGTCTTTTTATTTATTTATTTATTTATTTATTTATTTTGTTAATTCATCTGACTATAATGGTCTACATGAATACTAATTACTATAAAAGATGGCTACTTCGTATTTTCTGCACAAACTTATGCGATGGCTGTCCAAATTCGAACAGTTCTTCTACTCTCGAAAACATCCTGACGCAGACAGTTACAGGTTCGTTACATCCAAAGGCAGTACGATGAAACGGTGCTTGCAGTAAACCGGTCGATCTCAAATTTCGTTGTGAAGCGCGGAAATCCATGAGCGATAAAAGTTGTGGGGAATCGATTTCACCATTCAAGACTTTAGACACAAAAGCCGCCTGCTGGGTTTTACGTCGATACTCCAGAGATTCGAGGTCAAGTAGGCGGCAACGATCCATGTACGGTGGAAGATCCACCGGATTACGCCACGGTAAATGTCGCAAAGCTATTCGGATAAATCTTCTTTGCACTCTTTCGATGCGTAAGTTCCACGACAGTTGCTGTGGACACCATACTAAGCTGCAGTTCTCAAGCAGCGGTCGGACAAGGGCGCAATATAGTGATTTAAGGCAGTATGGATCCTTGAAATCCCGTCCGATTTTTGAAATAAATCCGAGTTGACGAGTTGCTTTAGAAATAATTGACTCGCGATGTGCGTTAAACGTTAGCTTAGTATCAAGTAGAATGCCAAGGTCCGTAACATGTTCGACTCTGCGCAAATCAAGTCCATCAATTCGGTAACTAAAGAAGATCGGATTTTTTAAGCGATAAAGGCTCATCACCTCGCATTTAGCAACACTTATTGTGAGCCAGTTTCGTTTGCACCAAACAACAAAAATATGGAGTAGAGCTTGTAGGCGGCGACAATCATCAACTTTTTCAACAGCCAGAAACAGTTTAAGGTCATCAGCATACACAAGTCTGCATCCGGTAGCCAACTGGAAGGTGACATCGTTGAAAAACAGCGAGAAAAGCAACGGGCCCAAATTGCTGCCTTGCGGAACTCCAGAAACGTTAGTAAATTGAGAGGATACACAGGAACCTAGTTTCACACGCAACACTCTACCACGCAGGTACGTGCTCAGCAAAGCATAGCATAGCCTAGGTGCTACTAACACATTGATAATTATCAATCAGGCTGTGAGCTCTTTCAATTGAAACCAAAATCGATCAAATCCAGCCGTTGTTGAGAAGCGTTTCCTGCTTTAAAGCGGCCATAAACCATAGCTTTGGTATATTTTCTTCCATTGCTAAAAATCCCTGACTTCAAATGAAATTCCCTGGCATTGCCTTAGTTTTCCAAATTGAAACAAATTTCCTTCAAAAATTTGGCAGTAATGGCGAGCAACTTGATTCTCTTACGTTCTCTGGGATGAACGTTGAAATCAACAGCGGGTAACGGAAACAGCAAAAATGTCACCTCTTCAAATCAGTGCAAATAAGATTCAGGTTAGTTTGGAGTCATTGTTGCAGACACCGGCAGAGTTTCAGATGAAACCTGCAGGAAGGATGCATTGAGCGGGCACGAACCAGAGCGGCTAAGACAGCAGCCCGTCAACGATACGCTGAGCTAAAGGCCTACTAAAAATTCTTGTATACGGGATACGAACGCCTGGGTTAAGAGGGAGAAAGAACCGCAGCCAATGGACCAATGCAAAAATACTGCTCAAGCTTAAAGTTAGCTAGTTACTGAGTAACTTGTTTTGCTCATCTTAATCATAAATAGACAGAGCGATCAGCTTCTCACAGCGAACAAGTGCTTCGCTTTTTGTTCAAACATTTTCTCTTCCCCCGGATAATGCCAAATACTGTTTTCTTTTATAACATCCAGCCTTTCGGTTCTAAGCTGTTTGAGATTATTGTTAGCGGAGTCATCCTTTCTTGCACGAAGAATTACATTTTTACATCTCAACATGGATTCATGCCGGGTCGCTCAGTTTTAACTACCTTACTTAAGTTTACTTCAATGTGCATCTCGAAAATGGAACAGAAAGCACAAATTGACGTCATATACACAGATTTAAAAGCCGCCTTCGCCGTATTGATCACAGAATACATCTGCGTAAAATATCGCGGCTTGGAGCTTCTTGTCGATTTGTTGAATGGTTGAGTTCATACCTAGGTTGAGTTCAGGAGTACCGCAAGGAAGCAGCATGGAATCCTTATTATTCATGCTGTTCTTCAACGACGTCACTCTCTTACTACCAGCTGGCTGCAAATTGGTATATGATGATGATCTGAAGCTGTTTTTAGAAGTTCGAAACTTGGAAGATTGCCGTACTCTGCAAGCTTTGCTAAATAATTTCACTGGTTGGCGTCGGACAAATTGGCTCGCGATCAGCATTGCCAAGTGTGAAGTCACAACGTTTCACCGTATTTTAACATCAATATTGTTTGACTACCACGTCGATGGATTGACGCTTTGTCTCTCATAAATTTGAGTGCTTCGCAACGTGCCCTGCGCGCAACTGGTCTGCTACAAACTAATTATCATCGCACGTTGTTTGGTTATCAAGAACCCATCAAGAACACCTGCAATGGAACCTTTGGAATGACAAGAAATTTTCGATTTTAATGAATCAACACAGAAATTTGTGACGAAACTGAAGAGATATAATATTTTATAAAATTTGACGCTTGTCTATTCATTGTAGTGTCCTGTTGTCTACACTTGAGTACTGCTTGAAGTAAAGTGACTGTATTATTTCCACATGGTAACGGACGTCTGCGACGGCGGCTATATGGACGACAAGCAGGTTCCCGGTTCAGGAGGTTGTGTCAACTGCAGACGAGGGATTTGCGGTTGCCAAAGTGGGTGGAGTGTTCTACTGCAGTTGTTATGCTCCGCCGAGTTGGTCTATCGAGCAGTTTACGCGGATGGTAGACCGAGTATCAGTTGTGTTGACTGGTTTAAGGTCGGTGGTTGTGGCGGGCGACTTTAACGCGTGGGCGGTAGAGTGGGGAAGTCGTCGCACGAACCATAGGGGTCGGATTCTGCTTGAAGCTCTGGCAAAGCTTAATGTAGATCTGGCCAACGTCGGCAACACAAGTACCTTCAGTAGGAACGGTGCGGAGTCTATTATCGACGTGACTTTCGGCAGTCCTGGTCTGATAGGACACTGGAGGGTAGATAATGGCTACACTCACAGTGACCATCAGGCGGTCCGCTATGGTGTCGGTCAGATAACGAGGCGGCAGGCGGCGAGTAGGGCCAACACTCCAACCACCCGTGGATGGAAGACATCATACTTCGATCCCGAAGTATTTGTGGAAGCGATCCGGAGAGAGTGCGGTGATCGCGGTATGCCCGATCCGAACGCTGATCATTTGGTTGAGGTACTGTCGCGATCGTGTGACGCTATCATGTCTAGGAAAAGTCGACCAAGGTATGGCAGGTCACCGGCTTACTGGTGGACAGATGAAATTGCGGAACTCCGCGGAGCGTGCTTTCGTGCGAGGAGAATTATGCAAAGAGCTCGTTCGGATGAAGGCAGGGCTGAATGTCGAGTAGCACTTGTTACTGCACGCGCAGCGCTTAAGAGCGGGATAAAAGCTAGTAAACGAGACTGCTTTGAAAGGTTATGTGCTAGTGCCAATGCGAACCCGTGGGGTGATGCCTACAGAGTCGTAATGGCAAAGACCAAGGGTGTGATGGCGCCCGCTGAGCCATCGCCAGAGATGCTGGAGCGGATCATCGAGGGCCTCTTTCCGCGCCACGAGCCAAGGCCCTGGCGCCAGGCCGCTGAGTCGTCCCACGGCCGACGTTCCAGTATCTCAGACCATAGCGTAGGATGGTCGGCCTCCCAGCCGAACATCCAAAGTAACGTGGGCGACGGCGGTTTGGAGGTTGGGGAGGAAGTGACGGTTACGAACGAGGAACTCATTGATATCGCTAAATCCCTAAAGGTGAGCAAGGCACCGGGGCCAGACGGTATCCCGAATATGGCCATTAAAGCGGCTATTTTAGAGGCTCCCGAATTATTCGGGGCAGTAATGAATAGATGCCTGGAAGCTGACCACTTCCCGGACAGATGGAAGCGACAGAACCTGGTCCTATTGCCGAAGCCGGGATAACCTCCGGGTGTCCCCTCGTCATATAGACCGATCTGTCTACTCGATACTGCTGGCAAGGTGCTGGAGAGGGTTATCCTTAACAGACTCGTACAGTACACGGAGGGTACAAACGGTCTGTCAAGGAACCAATTCGGCTTCCGAAAAGGCAAATCTACGGTGGATGCCATCTTGTCTGTCACTAAGACAGCCGAGGTGGCAATCCAGCCCAAGAGGACAGGTATTCGTTATTGCGCAGTTGTCCCGCTCGACGTGAGAAATGCGTTTAATAGCGCTAGCTGGGACTCCATAGCCAGCTCGCTTCGGAACGTCCAAGTGCCGGTGTCGCTGTACAGAATTCTGGAAAATTATTTCCAGAATCGTGTGCTATGCTACAACACGGAGGAGGATCAGAAATGCGTTCCAATCACCTCAGGGGTTCCGCAAGGTTCCATACTGGGCCCGGTGTTGTGGAACGTCATGTATGACGAGGTGTTGAAGCTAAAGTTCCCGGTAGGGGTGGTGATTGTCGGCTTTGCGGACGATATCACCTTGGAAGTCTACGGTGAATCTATCAGAGAGGTTGAGTTGACGGCTGCCCACTCTATAAGCATTGTTGAAGATTGGATGCGATCCAGGAAACTGGACCTAGCGCATCATAAAACGGAGGTTATCGTGGTGAACAACCGCAAGTCGGTGCAGCAAGCAAATATCAGCGTCGGGGACTGCACTATTTCGTCAACGCGGTCCTTAAAACTCCTTGGAGTCATGGTCGACGACAAGCTCAAGTTCGGGAGCCACGTCGACTATGCCTGCAAAAAGGCTATTTCGGTATTGTCTCGTATGATGTCTAATAGCTCTGCGGTATATGGCAGCAAGCGAAGGCTTTTAGCCAACGTGGTCCAGTCCATACTCAGGTATGGCGGGCCGGTGTGGTCATCGGCGTTAGGTACCAAAAGCTATCTAGCCAAGCTGAAAAGCACCTATCGTCTCATGTGCTTAAGAGTGGCGAGTGCGTACCGCACAGTGTTTTTTTTTTTTTTTTTTTTTTTTTAACGAGTAGGGAAATCTGCTATCAGACACCTGAGAAGACAGCTCAGGGAGTGGGGTTTGGTATCTCATGAAGATACCGCACAGTGTCACATGACGCAATCTGCGTCTTAGCGGGTATGATGCCTATTGGTATCATCATCAGCGAGGACGTAGAGTGCTTCAACCAACGTGGAACTAGAGGCATACGGAGTACCACAAGATCGGCCTCGATGATCACATGGCAGCGGGCAAGGTCTGATTCCACAAAAGGCCGGTGGACACATAGACTTATCCCGGAACTATCCGGATGGGTCAACAGGCGCCATGGCAAAGTCAACTTCCACCTGACACAGATTCTGTCAGGGCACGGTTGTTTTAGACAGTATCTGCACAAATTTGGGCATGCGGAGTCCCCCGAGTGTCCCGAATGCGCGGACGTTGAGGAAACTGCAGAACATGCTTTCTTCATATGCCCTCGTTTCGCGGGCGTGAGAAGCAACATGATGGCAGTTAGCGGACAGGACACTACTCCGGATAACTTGGTCCAAAGGATGTGTTCTAGCTCGGACGTCTGGGATGCGGTCAATGCGGCTGCTACCCAGATCGTACTTGAGCTACAAAACCGCTGGAAAGCCGATCAACGGCGAATAAACAGCCTAACTACCATAGTCCAGTAGTTATCTAAGAGTGTGCGTTAAGCATAATAGCCCCTCCCTGAAGTAATACCGATAAGGTGGTTCCAGGGGGGATTGAGGCTGGAGACTCGAGTAGGGTTTTAGTGGGTCTGGATCCTCACGCCCCAGTAGGGGGGTCGGGATTCGGGATACCAAACCCCACTCCCTGAGTTGTCTTCCCAGGTGTCTGATAGCAGATTTCCCTACTTCCCTAAAAAAAACATGGTAACGATACCATATTCGTCGCTTACTCACATGCTTCAAATACTACACTACATCTCTCCCTTGTTTTATTTTAATTAAATTTGTTAGACTAATACATTATTTATTTAATGTTTTCACAACTTTTATCATTTGATCTCGACTTATGCAGGTCAAGTTTCAATCAATATTTATTTCTCTCAATTCTGTTTTTTTTTGTGAATTTATAAAAACGTCTTGTGTTACCTGCTATTCACGTTCTATTAACGGTTTAACAAATACCGTCATCCGGGGCGAGATTGTGCCAAAAAAGCATATATTTTTGTTCTTTAGCTCAGTATACATACAATTTAGGAACTAAGTTGATTTCAAACCTGTCAATATATACTAAATTGTTCAATTAACAACTACCGTAGAGATGGTTTAGTTACAATGAAACCTAATTTTACTGGAAGTGCATGAACTTTAGCACAATGTCACCCCCTAGAACATAAAGTTAAGCTAAAAATTTAAACAGTGAACATTAGCATGTTTATAAACAATACACATAAATATCAGTATAAAGTAGTTCACATGGGGCCGTCCATGAACAGTCCACTTAGTTCAGGGGCAGGGGGTCGGCCAAAAACAACGCATCATACAAAAAGTATGAACGAAAATAACCTGGAGAGGACTGAAATAACTAAAAATGATTTCGTAGTCAATAGACAGCCTTTATATAGCCAGTAGCATATCTAGGGTTAACAAGGGGGAGATATATGAAGGGGTGTATCCTAAGGGGGCATACCTATTTGATCATTTAACAAAAGTAACCATTACTTCGTTCGAGAACCCGCGGCCGCAGAACATGTGGCCTCTCCCACCCCCCTCTCCCCTCCTTAAAACTGGCAGTTTATACACGGTATAATATATTCGTCTTATATTAGAGTGTTTATTCAAAGTATCTGAAATTTCCAGAGAAAAAGTGAAAAATAGTTTAAATTATTTAGCAGACCGATGCTGCCTATAATCGCATATCAGTCCCATATGCATTTTCATCGTTTTTGAGTTAAATATCAGATTCTCTCTCTTCTTGCTTTACTCTCCATTAAGAATACAAAAAAGCTGTTTTTATTCCAAAAAGTCTGAAAAAAATATGAAGACAAATTGTCCCATCTTAAAAATAATCGCATATCAGTCCCACCTAATGTTTTTCCGTGGTATGGCCATATATTTTACTTCAATCCATATAAATAATATTTGTTGTTGTTTTTTCGCTTTTTAATTATTAAAAATCATCAGTTAATTAATAAATACAGGGTTGTTTCAAAGAAATTCCATATGAAAAATAACTGAGTAATTTTCGTTGAAACGGGGCCATTAATGACACGTGAGGTCTTCAAATATTGTAACTCTTATACTTGATTGGAACTTGATTGGTTGGAAATGGTTAAAATATGAGAATTCCTAATACCTCGAAACAGTGGACCCCTCGGGCTCGATGGTTTAAAAAAAAGTTATATTTTTATCAAAATATTGAAATATATATCATGAAATATTTCCTAAATTTGGAATGATACAACTAATAAATGGAATAGTTCTGTAGAGAAAAAGAATAGGTTGAAATTCCTGAAGTAAAAATTTTTTGGCAGTGATCTTGTATTTGGTCACTTTATTGGATTTTATGACAAAAATCGCCGTTTTCACCATGAGCACCTCAACCGATTTTCATTTTAAGACCACCATTGAAAAGCTGAGAAAAAATGCTATTCGTAGCATAGCTACTTCTATCACAGAACGGTTGCGACTGAGAAGAGCTGAGACTGATATACGATTAAAATACCTTCAAGCGCTGTTTTCTCAACTCGATGATATTGCAGATGGGACTGATATGCGATTATAGGCAGTATGATGCTGTTTGCTCCAAAATGGATGATGCAATCTATTCTGTCAAAATATTGTGCTCAATAGTAAAGAATGTAAGTTTTCTGGTGTATACTGACGTATTTTTGTTGTGTATGTGAAATCCACAAATTGGATCAATCATTATGGTATAACATCACTGTTCATTACGTGTTTACGTTTATTCGACGCGGACGGTTTATTGAGGTTTACTTTAGCCTTTGGACTTTAAGCAATAGCCCGTGGTAGATCAACTGATCTCGGGGTTGCTTGCGGGACTAAGTTCTTTTGTTAGCGATAGCCCGATTGGGGTCGCATTAAACGCACAAAGTCTGAAGTCGAAATGGCTTGGTTTATTATCCGAAAGGTTTGCTTTTATAGCTAAATTTTGGTGGAAAATATCGGTAATGCATATCGATATTTTCCTTATTCTAAATGCATTCTTAAAGTTAAAAAGAGATAGACTACTGGGACAGAAAGATTCTTTGTTCGATACATTCGGTTCTGGAATTGTAATTCGAGTCCTTACACCGAGTCACATAGGCCACCGACAGGTCGGAGAGCTAGCTCAGCAAAATGCGTGCACTTGTGAAGTGTATGCATGGCGCTGGTGCTTGCGTTCGGTGCCCGCCGTGTGTCTCAATACGATCGGAGTTGTCTGTTTTGTTTTGCTTGTTGCATAATATTTATTTACATGATGTTGTGCATGGTTAGGGTAGAGTACGGATGGTACACCTCCCCCCTTTTTTTGAATAATGAATTGAAACGTAATTATTCAGGAAAAAATATAGCTGTCCCAGATGCCTTTACAAATTTGTGATTTTGAAATGTTTTTTGTTCTTGATATATTTTTTTTGTTTTTATAATGTGCTATAATTTATAATTTTTGCTTGTCACTATGAGATAATTATAATTGATAAAAAAAAATATTATAAGGTATTTCTAAAAAAAAAATTTAAAAAAAAACAATTTGATTAAGTAAGATGTCACTATATAAAAGTAGTTGTTATTATTCACATTTTAATTAACCTATTTTGTGTACAGTATTCGCAATTTTGGATTTTTACTACTTCTTAGAACTAATTACTAACATTGTTTTGACCAACGATTGTAATCTATTGAAAAAAATTAATGTATGATAAAATATAAATTTTTATTTAATACAATTTATTTCTTGACAAATAATAATGAAAACCTTATATCATCGTACCCAGTAGCTTTTTGAATTAAAACAATTTACTATTTCGGCAAATTAGTTTTGGCCTCATTTTAGAGGTCTACAGAGATAGCAATCTTTCTTTGCGATTTCTTCAGAAGAGCAACCTTGATTGACTTCCATTATATTTTAATACATCTGGTCATCTGTGTGCCAGGCATCCGGGGAAAAAAATCCATTATAGGTCACGAGCGCTAGAGCCTGTGCCTTAACTAGTATTTAACAATATTTTCCAACGGACACTAATGTCAGCGTTGATTGTTACATCCCGGGCATCTGGGGCTAAAATTTTATTATTCACTTCTTAGTCATGCTTCGATACCGTAGTATGAGCCAATATTTTTCTCATCATATATGCTCCCAGGTATAAATTGTTTATTTTTCGTTTTCTTATAATCTATGCCTTTGTCATGGATTTTTAGCCTTTTCGCATGACAAGGCAGGCTTGGCTTATTTGCGTAGCTCTTTAAAAAAAATAAAAAGTTGTAAAATAATAAAAAAGGTTTAAAAAGTGGTTAGGGGAATGCTGAGGATTTTTAGCCTGTTCGCTCAGCTATTAGTAAGTGTCTTGGCACTGGTAATGATACTGTGACGATTTCCTTTTTATGTGCATCAAGTACGGGGAATGGAATTGTTTGTTGGGTAGGATAAATAAATCGACCTTCGCACTGGAAATGGTAATTTTACGATTTCCTTATAGCGTGCAGTAAGGTGGATTGGTTAAATAATTAGGACTGTCTCCGCACTGGGATCAGAAATTTTTGCAATTTCCTTATTAATGTGCAAGGAGAGTTTTAGGGAAATCCACGTTAGTGGTTGTACATTAATATTTCGGGAAATCCTTCTGGCTAACTTGATTGCAAATTGCATTCTGGTTTACTGAGAATTTCCTTCCTGTAAATGGTTCTATTGTTATCCATTATAAAAATTGTAAATGGTTCTAGTGTTAACCATTTATAACTTAAATTGTATGTTATGCTTTCAATTAAAAATAATGTAAGCTGAAAAAAAAATTTATAGTAAAATTTATGTATTCGCTGAGCTATTCTGGGTCACTCATGATTTAGGCCTCTTCATTTAATATTTTTCATATATTCATAATGTAATTTTATTTTATTTAATCAATCATATTGCAAAAATATAAGTCTCGTTTTTTCAAGGCAGTTGTGTGCTACAAATTTAATTATTTATTATTTTAACTTTTTAATTTATTTTAATTCATTTGATAAAAATTCAAAATTCAAACTTTAATAAAAAATTTCTTTATAAAAATTAAATATCTATACTCTTAAAAAAATTACTTTAATTTTAATTCACTTTAATCCATTTAATTAAAAAAGTTTAGATATAAAAAAAATTTATACAATAATAAGAAGAATTTCACTCACGCATAATTCATATTCACTCGTGTGCTTTGTCGTGTGCCGGTTCTGTGTTGGTCCATGATTGCTGCTTTGGATTCTCTTTTTCAAGCTCCTTTAGTATGTCTTCGAGGAGTTTTCCTAGCTCCGCGTAGACTTCTTCTTCTTCCGGGTTCATGCTGTTGTCTTATAGTTGATTTGTGGTTGTAACCATAATGATGAATCTGCTTATATGTGTATCAGCTGATGGTTTGGCTGAATCGACTAACGTGTTTGTTGTTGTTGTACAGGGTCCAGTTACTCCATGTCACGAAAGTTGTTTCTGTATGAGCCAGTGTCGTGTTATATTTCATTGCAGCCAAGGAAGGTTACTTCTCCTGTTGTAATTATCGCGCCTGTAGTTGTTTTGGTATCGATCGTGTGGTGTCGTTTTTCTGTTGTCGTATCGTCGGTGAGGTCTTGGCTGGTTCCGTTGCATGAATCAGCAGCATCACGCACTTGTATCCGAAGATTGCAAGTTAAGCGTCACGTGTCGCCATATAACATCACTGTTCATTACGTGTTTACGTTTATTCGACGCGGACGGTTTATTGAGGTTTACTTTAGCCTTTGGACTTTAAGCAATAGCCCGTGGTAGATCAACTGATCTCGGGGTTGCTTGCGGGACTAAGTTCTTTTGTTAGCGATAGCCCGATTGGGGTCGCATTAAACGCACAAAGTCTGAAGTCGAAATGGCTTGGTTTATTATCCGAAAGGTTTGCTTTTATAGCTAAATTTTGGTGGAAAATATCGGTAATGCATATCGATATTTTCCTTATTCTAAATGCATTCTTAAAGTTAAAAAGAGATAGACTACTGGGACAGAAAGATTCTTTGTTCGATACATTCGGTTCTGGAATTGTAATTCGAGTCCTTACACCGAGTCACATAGGCCACCGACAGGTCGGAGAGCTAGCTCAGCAAAATGCGTGCACTTGTGAAGTGTATGCATGGCGCTGGTGCTTGCGTTCGGTGCCCGCCGTGTGTCTCAATACGATCGGAGTTGTCTGTTTTGTTTTGCTTGTTGCATAATATTTATTTACATGATGTTGTGCATGGTTAGGGTAGAGTACGGATGGTACAATGGCTTGGCACAATCTCACTCCCGTGAAGCTCGAAAAGTACAAACTTTCGAAAAATATTATTTTCGTAACCAAAACTTATCCAACGCATAATAACCTTTCAATACATTGTAAATGATTAGTTTATATACCTTCAAGATAGCAAGTTGATGCGATTTCTTGTTTGAGTTGGATTATGCGGGACATTTTTTACAAGCGTTATTTCCGCGTATTTTTGATCGCGAACTTTGAAACCCTGTTTAGGCTAAATAGTTTGCTAATATTATCTGTGTTTCATTCTAAGTTATGAATAAATATGTTATGTTCATCATCATTTTGAATTTAGGTCACCAGTTTTTATAGATATAATAAATTTTCACAAATAAACATTTTTGGTTTTTGGCACAATCTCACCTCGGATGGCGGTAATTGTTGTTTCTCACGCCTTTATCACGACCAGTAATGACACCTTTGGCAAAGGCATTTAACTTATCAAAGCGGCTAAAACAGCTGCCCTTCTACGATTCACCTAACTGAATGAATACAAAGCTGCCGCAATATGACAGTTACTGACAACAGCTTAAACGATAGACTGAACATTATGAACCACTGTTTCCAATTTCAAATATCAGGGATCAACAAATCCAGGAGCACATGACACCAATAATTCGTCGCATTAGTCGCATCAATTCTAAGGTGCCATTACTGTATGACATTCAAGTAACAATCAAAAGTATGAAATTCAACAGAGTGCCAGGAAGATTACATTTCAGTCAAAAGCGTCTGAACGACTCAACCAAAAAAACATCAGAAGCTCACTTAGGCGTAGCGGAGTTCCAGAGAAGCTAGTCTATCTTATCGTGGCCCAGTACGAGGCGTTCTCGTGCAAGGTTTTTCACAACGGCGCCTTGTTTGACCGTATAAGCTTTACTGCTGATGTGAAACAGAGCCGCATATTATCAACGCTGCTATTTCTCATCGTTATGGATGAGATACTAGTTGGAGGAATGCCTTGGAATCTTCTAATAATAGAACATCTAAATGACCTCGATCTCTCCGACTACATTATCTTGCTCACGCAACGGGCAACGCCGAATAGATATGCAGAGTAAGATAAATGACCAATCGACATGTTGTCAGGCAGTAGGTCTCAGTTATTGTAGTAAAACTAAGTCTTCTTTTCACAGCTGGAATAGACCGAAGCAAACACTTCCTTTCGTCCTTTTTAATGTACCAAATAAATAGGAAATATTTACCTTATTTATTTTCGGTGGACCGGAAGATGCAACTTCCGTACACACTATGCGCAACGGACCGGAATCATCGTTCCCTTCGTTGGAAATTTTATTACAATGGACCGGAATTTGCATTCCCTTCATTGTAAAATACTATAACGGACCGGAATTAACATTCCCTTCGTTGGTATCCGTGAACCGGAATTTACATTCCCTTCACAGACATTTTTCCAGTGGACCGGAAGTTTACTTCCCTGCACTTTATTAGCGGATCGGAAAGTAGATTTCCCTGCGCTCTGACATTTGGCGGACCGGATTTTTCCCATTTTCGTCGCCAATGTAGTGTCCTGTTGTCTACTCTTGAGTACTGCTTGAAGTAAAGTGACTGTTCATTATTTCCACATGGTAACGATACCATATTCGCCGCCTACTCACATGCTTCAAATACTACACTACATTCATTAACCTTCCTAGTGCATTGGGGTCGTTTTCGACCCATCGGCATACTTACAAAGCTTGATACTCAGTAACGGCACGAGCTAGAGACTTGAAATTTTCTGACTTTTCCTAACTTTGGAAAATTAGCATTGTGGGGGAGTTTCAGCTTTCAGCGACTTCTAGAAGAGCCACAGCAAAAAAAGTTACATATTATGCATTAAGGGTCGAAAACGACCCAAGTTTTGAAATTGCTCTTATTCATCCATTTTCAATCCGAATTTCGTTTTCTTTACCTCGTTTGAAAGATATGGCCAAAAACTAGCACCCAAGGTATGTTGGGGAATATTTGTTGACTGATGGCCACTTCTGCGTCGGTTCCGGAACACCCACTACCAGGTCCCGGGGAACATTTTTATATTTTGAGATAATTCATTTTGCGGCACATCAAATCACATTGGCTTGATAAAATAAGACTAGTGGAAGTACAATGGGGACATTTTGGACCCGAATGGCCACTTCCCCATCGGTTACGGAACATCCGGTACCTGGTTTTTGACGCCATTTTTGAATTTTAGGATGATTTCTATTGCGGCACGTCAAATTTCATCTCATTGATAACATAAGACTATTGAAAGTATAATAAACACATGTTGAAGACAAATGGCCACATCAGCATCGGTCCTGGAACATCCGGTACCCGGTTTTTGGGGACATTTTTGTATTTTAGGATAACTCATAATGCGACATATCAAATCACATCGGCTTGATAAAATAAGACTGATGGAAGTAAAACAATGTCATTTAGAAGCCAAATGGCCACTTTACCATCGGTACTGGGTCATCCGGTACCAGTTACGGGGGACATTTTTGGCTTTTGTCGCAAGATGGGTTATCCTAAAATACAAAAATGGCCCCAAAACCCGGGTACCGGATGTTCCGGGACCAATGCTGATGTAGCCATTTGCCTTCAAAATGTCTTTATTATACTTTCAATAGTCTTACGTTATCAAGCTGATGTAATTTGACGTGTCGCAAGATAAATCATCCTAAAATTTAAAATTGTCCTCAAAAACCGGGTACCGAATGTTCCAGAACCAATGAGGAAATGGCCGCTTGGGTCCAAAATGTTCCCATTGTACTTCCATTAATCTTATTTTATCAAACCAATGTGATTTGATGTGCCGCAAAATGAATTATTTCAAAATATAAAAATGTTCCCCGGGACCTGGTAGTGGGTGTTCCGGAACCGACGCAGAAGTGGCCATCAGTCAACAAATATTCCCCAACATACCTTGGATGCTAGTTTTTGGCCATAGCTTTCAAACGAGGTAAAGAAAACGAAATTCGGATTGAAAATGGATGAATGAGAGCAATTTCAAAACTTGGGTCGTTTTCGACCCTTAATGCATAATATGTAACTTTTTTCTAATGCATTAGGAAGGTTAAGAACATTGTTCAGATAAATTAATATAATAAATAAGTGAATAAATAAAATATAGCGCAGAAAGAGCACAACTAGCCGAGCTAATTTTTTCTTCACACACTGGAGACCAGAGACTGTTTGCTCTGTATCCCAAAGAGAATATCGGACAGGAATTTAGACGGCCTGAATAGAGATGCCAATACCGGGAGGTATTTTGAAAACCGGTTTTTCGGTATTGATAAATACAATACCGGTAAAAGTTAACTCTTGAAAACTATATTCAAAAATCATATGATTTGAAGAAGTTCCTTCCATAATCAACGATTCTCAATTTCTGTCGCGTAGTTAATTGACTAGTTCATTAAAAAAATAATATTTAACAATGCGAAGGGAATTTACCATGTCATCTTTTAAACGAGAACAAATTTCAATGAAAAACTTTCGGAGGCAGAGAATCTTCATTCGGCCTCCACAGAGAAAGAAAGAATAATTCGTAGTGATAAATTAGAAATGTAGCGTAGGCAAACCCTTGTTCAAGAGCTTTTTTAATAAGCTGCTTATATACTGACATTTATGATAAATTATAACTGAAGGTTCAGTTGATTTTGGTTCCTCTGCCTGCTCGGTTTCTGAGTTTATTCCATTGACTTTTAAAATAATAAAACCTTGCAGAATTTTATTATTAAAACATCCTTGATGCCTTGAAGAATATTACAAAGTCATTGCACATAGCGCGGCTAATTATAAAACGAATGAATTTAAATATACGAACTCTCTCGGAAATTCTATCGATACAGTAACTCGAACAGCAGTTGTGCGATAGGTGAAAGGTGTTCCGAGAGTAGTTTTAGAGTGCGTAGTTCGTAGAGTTTGCAATTTTCCCGGCACAGTAATTCGACAGCAGCCAAGGCTGGTTTTAGCACTGCGACAATTTCTTATTTCTTCATGAATTCCTCATCGCTTAAATAAAGCGTATCCTTGTTTCTCAGCAACGAAAACAGTTCTCTTCAACGACCACCTCAACACCAGTAACAGAGGAGATCAATCAACATGCAAGATGGCATGATCAAATCGATAGTGATTTGCGACTTCTGAGACGACTGAGAAATTGGCGACGAGTAACCCAGGGATTGGAACAAGTTGAATGGAGACGACTACTTAAAAAGCATGAGGCACTCCGGCTCTATGCTGACAGCGGTGAGGTATTTCAGGGTTTTCCCTTTGGAAGAACTACATAATTGAGTTATTATTTGTAGAACCTTCAATCATGAATTCAAGTTTCCCCCTGCTTTAAACGTTTTACCAGCGATTCAGGCTTCTTGAGTTGTTATTTGATCATGCAAAAAAATACCGAAAATACCGGTTTTTGGTCTTGGAAAAACCGGTAATTCGGTATTGGAAAATATCCCGGTAAAACCGGTTTCGGTAAAATCGGTATAGCATCCCTAGGCCTGAATCGATTGCTTCGTTATCTTAAAAGCATGCATTCTGAAGTGCTGCGGCAATGTAATTTATGTGAATCCGACTACGGTACACCATATCACGTAATTTGCAATTGTCCTGCAGTAGCACAATTGCGTCATAGGATCTTTGGATTCTACGTCTTAAATGAATCGGATTTTAGGAAACTAAAACTACGAGACATTTTGATGTTTCTTACCGAAAGCGGTATTGAGCTATAAGCTCTTATTTATCATGAGTATACCCCCCAGGGGGTGTACTATTGATAAGTTAACTACCAAGGATTGCAGTATCCCCTCGGGGGTACAAAAATCTCTCGGTATATATGTGTTTGTGTTTATCCAAATTCCTCATCCACCCCTTCCTATTCCTCCTGTTTTCCTTTCCGTCCTTATCAGGTAAATGATGACACGGGCAAGATGGGCAAGGCACAAATCTTCCACATGATTGTGAGGAACGTGCTACTCGAGCCAATGATACTGATACCTAATACCCCCGCTATTAGGAACCCTCCCCCCCTATCAGGGAACCTCCCTCCCTCGTTTTCGTTAACCCCCCAGTGCTCTCTTCTCTTACGCCATGTTTGATGAATAACCGTCCCGGCATTTCGGAGTTATGACCTCCTCTCCCCTGCTACGAACCCCCCCACCTTTTGTCAACTCCCCAGTGCTGATTCTCTTATATCAAGGAACATGTGTGCCAAGTTTGGTGGAGATCGGTGGAGCACGCTATGTCCGAAGGAAATTATTATTTAAGTTTCATGCACCTCAGATTTTTTTTCACAGGATGTTAGTATTGGTCAAAACAATTAATTTAGAGAAGGTCTTAAAATATTCTATCTTGGGTTTTTTACAAAATTCAATTTTCAAGGTTATAAAGGGGTCATTTCCTCTCAAGTGATCATATCCGTTGTAATCGACCACCTCCAATTTCAACCAAATTTGGTATAATTACTCATTCCGACCCCACATTCAATTTTCCAAAGTTTTGTACGGATTGATCAATCCCCCTTGCAATGACATGCAGTGAAAAATGAATTTTTTCGAAAATCTAAGAAAAATGGAGAAGCGTCACTGCAAGGGGGATTGATCAATCTGTACAAAACTTTGGGAAATTGAATTTTTCGTTACACGGTAAACACGATATCAACAGGAGGATATTACTTGTTAAAAATTTGTAGCAGCGTTTTACATCACAAACATATCTGTTTTGAAAATACGGTGAAAAGAATTTTCAAAATATATTTTGCTTTTCCATAATTTGATTAAACCCCGTCAAGTGCCTAGCGGGATAAAAGTGCGATTCGTGGACGGGGCAAAAGTGCGATACAGGGACGAGAAAAAATGTATAGCTAATTATATACACCTTTAGGCACTATATTACAGATATTAGAAATGGAACATCTGCAGAAAACTGTGTGCCCTAAAAATGTTGGCCGAAGGAAAACCTTGTTTTTCCGCTGATGAAACAAAAAACAAACGTTTGGAAAAGTTTCGATCTGGCGGAGGCTGCAATACACCAGCGCAAAATAAGAAAGGTTCAAATAGAGAATATTCTTCACCGAAAAATGCCGCAGTTTGAAGATAATATGGTATTGTTAGCTACTGCTTTGCTAATTTCATGGAGTCGAGCTTCGCACTTTTGCCCCGCGGTATTCGAACGTTTGCCCCACTAGTGGGGTAAAAGTGCGAATCGGCACTTGATCAGAAGAATGAAGAATTTATTTTGCATAACACTATTATACCAGATGATTTATAGTTCAATGTGAAGATATTGAGTTACTGCATCACTATAAAATCTATTTTGTTGTTGTCCTTCTTTATATCTCACGAAAATTGATGAGAACTTCAAACATCGCACTTATGCCCCGCCCTACTCTGTATATAGAAGCTATAACAAAGATAAAAATTATTTGGAAACCTTCGAAAAAAGTTGCTTTGACTCAATATCTCCTAATGTCGCTAGACTACATTTAATCTTTTGATGTCAAAAGAAATATATTTTCATACAGATTCCAATGGTGTGGTCCTTGTTATCGGCACGCGTTTGTTTCTAGCTGTTTTTGACAAAAGAAGAGCATTTTACCTTAGTTTTCTCGATACACTCAAAAAAATCAGCCCGTCAAGTTTACGTGAAAACATACGTAATTCTCATCCATCACACTCTTCATGTAACATTTACGTGAATTGTTGGTAACTCGCACTCATACTAACCAGTTTACGTGCGATCCCAGTAAGTTTTATTAATTTTCCCATTAACTAGTACATGAAGTTCACGTAAGTTGCTGTACAGAAGTTTACGCGATTTTTCACGTGCATGTGACGTGTCGATTTTTTTGAGTGATAGGAAGATATTGCGATAAACCTTTTTTCGAAAAAAAATCCCCACAGTTCTGTAGATAGCAATGTAGAACATTTTCTGTACTCATTTTATCTATATACATGAATAAATCTTGTTTCGTATGTTTACAGACAACAATACTATGGATGACGGCATTACTTTAAATAGTGAAGGTATCGGAATACGCTATGATGTTAGGATACATAACACGCTGATTGCGCGAGTTAGAAGCACTGGAACAGTGTATGTCCTGGTGGGGAATGCGATTCATCGTATGTCTATCTCAAAAAATCACTTAGTACTGTTTGTAGTGGCATATATTGACGACATAAGTAAGTCAGTTACTGAGTTTGAGGTAAGTCACTTTAAAATTCAGTATAAAAAATAAAATTTATTGATTACGATGAGCTCAGCTCGTAGAACAAATGACATAGACATAGGTATTCTTTAATTATTTTAGCTGAGCAATTCCAGCTCAACTAGCAAAACGATTTGTCTCGACTATTTTTGATTGGAATGAAATTTTGCTGATATGTTGTATAACACATAATACAAGGCTTCATTTTAAATGAAACATTTTTTTTCGTCAAAAGTTACTTTTCAAAAGGCTGGAATTATTATTTTTTCAAAAATCATATCTCGAAAATTACTTATTCAAAATGACGGTCAGTAAAAATTTACACTGATAGAGAAAACTTCATGATTTCATGAAAAATCATGACAAAAATCATAAAATGTGATTTATCTCCAAACAGGTCCCCTCAGATTTGCATTATATTTTTTCAAAGATAGCTTAAATTATGCTCTAAAATCTGGTAAAAGCTATCCATGGACAATTTTTTTCTATTTCGAAATTTGACAAACTTTTTTAAAAATCCAATTTTTGAAAGAAATTTGTAGAAAGAAAGAAAGTATTTGGCAGCACTGCCTCTAAAAATATTTTTTCGGATTTTGTTCGGGATTGGCCGCTTTGAATTAATACTTTTTGACCAAACCTCGTAATTTTAGCCATGACCTTGAAATGCGGTCAGGCATATATTAATATTTTTTTTTAAACGATGGTTCTACAGTTGACGAAGGGACGGTAAGGGAAGTAATGAAGGATTTTTTTGGAAAGGAAGGGGGTGGTGGTAAAAGGTAGCTACGCTTAACAAGTTGTTGTGAACCCTACCTTTTGTCCAATGCTGGAAGGTGCATGGGTCGAACCAAGCTATAATCTGAGATTATAACCGGATTCGAACCCACAACACCCGCCAGGGCATGTGGCTTGCTGTTACCTGTATACCTATGAACCACAGAGGCGCTGGACAAAAGGAGCTGCACAACCCCCCCCCCCCCCCCCTTATTTACGTCGCAAGGGGGTTGGGTCGCAAGGGTTCGATAGTTCTAGAGCGTCATTTGATGACTTCAGCGAGTGGGAAAACGCGATGGATGCCGAAACGATGAAAGAGTTGCGTGGAGTTTTTCGACAACGAACACAAGTGAAGCAAAAAGTGCAGCGGATTAATTTATTAATTGAATCTCTCAAGTCAGTCACTTGGTATAGCACAACTCTCGGTTTTTCATTTAGACGTATCTGCAAATGAGAGATTCTCTTTGTGTCTCCTCTCTTCCGTTATTACGGCGATACTAATGCAATGAAAAGGAAATTTTCAAAGCATTTGGCTAGCTAGTGACCCCGGCAACCGATTCATGCAAAGCTGATGTGTCAAAATCCATTAGTATCGCCGTAAGCAGCGGAAGAGAGGAGAAACGAAGAGAGTTTCTCATTTGCAGATACGTTATACGTCGAAATGAAAAAGTACCCGAGAACTGAATGTGCTAAGCAGCTTTCAGCGACATATGCAGGGTATAGCAGTTTTCACAGCAAAGTATTGGCTATCGTACCAGACGAAGCGGTATAGGCGCAGGATTCTGAATATGCTGAGTTGGCACAACAATGTTTCTCATGCAGTAGAAGTATTGCTCAAATAGTACAACGCCGGTGATAGTACAACAGCAAGCACTGAGAATTCCCATTCTGACCTTCGACGGAAGCTATACCGCCTCGCCGAAATTCAAGGCTATTTTTCAGGACTTGATGGCTAGTTCAGGAGATACAGATGCAATCAGGTTGTATCACTTTGATAAAGCCCTCATTGGAGATGCAGTAAATGCTTTGGATGCAAAGGTTTTAAGCGAGGGTAACTACCAACAAACTTGTAATATTTTAATGGACCATTATGAGAACAAACGACTTATAGTGGAAACAAATATACGAGGTTTGCTTTCTCTTTCAAAAAATGACATCCGAGTGTCATAAAGAATTGCGAACTCTTGTCGACGAAGCTACTAATCACGTAAAAAGCCTACGTTATCTTGAACAAGAAATTTCTGGTATATCAGTCTCGGCACTAGGTTACGAAAACGAAACAAATTTACCCTCCAAAAATTCAACCGCAGAAGAGCCATGCCGTTTTCACAAAGCCATTTCAACAAGAAAGTGTGTGCGAAATCTGTGGCGGAACTCATCGAAATTTCCAATGTACAACGTTAATGAATCTGACTGCTGCCCAGAGGAATGAAAAGGTCAAAGCCGCTGCTATATGTTTCAACTGCCTGCGAAAAGGGCATCGGTGCAAAGTTTGCCCTTCTAACAAAACATGCTACAAGTGCCAACGCCGATATCACGCGCTATTTTACGATGAAGCATCCAGCCAACAAGTGGTAACCACACTACCACTTTCCACCGATTCAACCTTTGTCCGCAACCGCTATCGAACCTACTCAGTCCGCCACAACACAGATGACTGTTGAATTAGAACAACCTGTATTGACAGCATGTGCATCGAATTTTAATAAATCAGCAAAAATGGTATTATTGTCAACAGCAGTAGTATGACTATTCGATAAAAACAACCAGCCGCATTCCTGTCGAGTACTTTTAGACAGCGGGTCTCAAGTGAATTTTGTTACCTACGGAAGATATTGCCAATCGACTTCGTCTCGCGAAAAGACCTGCAAATGTCCCAATCACGGCCACGGGTATTAATGCTCTACGCACTCTCGCTCGTGACAAGGTAGTGATAAAATTCCAGTCACGAGTATCCAACTTCAGCACTCGCGTTGAATGTTTAGTAACACCTACGGTTACTGGTATGATTCCAACATCAAAAATTAACATTGCTGATTGGGATATACCCAAAGAAATAAACCTTGCTGACCTAGAATTTTATACACCTGAAAAGGTGGACTTACTTATCGGAGGCATATCTTCGGAGGAATTATTCTTTAATATTTTGAAACCAAGCCAGTTGAATTTGACGGACGGTCTACCACGGCTACGAGAAACTCACCTCGGATGGGTGGTAACTGGCGTCATTTTTCAACCACAGTCTAACTCGTCGTGGTTTTGACGTAGGACTATGTCTTACGGCAAGTTTTGAGATAGGGTGTCATTCCAAAAAATTGAAAAATGCGAGCGTCACGAAAAATGAAAGGTTTTGAGCGCTAATAGCTCAGCGGTTTTCCGGTCGTTTTTCAATATTCTTACACCAATCGTTTGGAAAATCTTCTAAGAATTGCCCCAAATGAAGAAATGTATGGATTCTTGATGTTGAACTATTGAAAAATTGAAAATGATGAACCTATGTTTTACCAGAATTCTCGCTTCATGATTGGTTAGAAGATTCTTTACGATGATCTAAACCTATACCAATTTGATATCTGTGCTTGGGAAGTAAGCCAAAACAAGTGACAAAGCTTCCTCATTTCAACAAGATTTCTTAACACCGCGATTTAACCTAGACCATTTTGATGTCTTTGCTTGGGAAGTACGCCAGAAAGAGTGACAAAACCCCCTCGTGCCAACAGATTTCTTGAGATTTGATGTCTGTGTTAGGGAAGTGTGCCAGAAAAAACGACACAAATTCGTTGTCCCAACAGATCGCAAATTCCTTACTGCAAGACGATTAAACCTAGGCGAATTTGATATCTGTGTTGGAAAAATGTGCTACAGCTGTAGTATTCGGTTGTAATATGACTGTGTATGACTACGCATGCTTGCCGTTTCATTAGAAGTGTAGTCAAAAGATGTGCTGTTGATAAAATAGGATTGAATTGGTAAAATCCCTTCAACGTGGGTAACCATGGGTAATAAAAACAATCTTTAATTTTTGTAAGGTAGCAGGAAAGCAATAGTTTGTGTTCTTGATTTTGTTAAATTGTTTTCAAATGCACAATATTTTGAGAATTTAACGTATGCAATGTTACTACTTTGATAAATGTTACATACAACGCATGTAGCAAGTATATATGTTGGATATAGCAAGTACCCATGAAGAATCGAATGATTACAAGCATGAATACATGCTACTATCACTACAAAGAGACTTACGTAGTCCTGCGTCACCTATATATGCGGTCGTGTCTTGTACACAACCCCTCTGATTTTATTCCAACATAGCATCTGTCGAAGGTGTGGAGCTCATGATGGAGCAATTCTGGCAGAGTGAGGAGATACCGGGAAATTGCCGTGCCTTGGCTCTTAACAGATTCTTGATGCTGGAGCAGCGACTCGTGCGCGACCCTGATCTGCATTGTCAATACGTCCAGTTCATCCGAGAATATGAGCAGCTGGGTCATTGTCGCGAATGCAATGAAAACGACGATCTGCTGAATCAACAAAATTATTATTTGCCGCATCATGCAGTACTACGCCCGTGCAGTTCTAGTACGAAATTCAGGGTCGTATTTGATGCAATCTTTGGAACTGTCTCTTAACGAAGTGCTGCAAGTCGGCCCTGTAGTACAAAGCGACCTTCATTCCATCGTACATCGGTTCGGAAAATTTAAGGTTGCCTTTACTGGAGATAGCATTGATTTATTTCATCAAATAAATTTGAAAACCCGTGTACTGACCCAACCAAATATTCGAGCAAATTTTATTTTTCAAAATGTCGCCGAGTTTTTACAATAAAATTTGGCGGTTTGTAAAACAGTGTAATATGCCAATCAAATTAAATTTGTTTACGTAACATTTTGCGCTGTTCGCCGGTTTCTTTGCTTGAAACTTATCAAAAAAGCTCGCAATGTTTATTATTTGAACTGCTGTCAAAATCGAATAAATGGAAAATCGAATCCTGGAATAAATCAGGACATTATTAAATCAATAGTGAAAAGTTAAAAAGATTATGAATAATGAGGAAATCGCTTTATAGACCTACTTTTCGAACATGATTTGTTTAACGGGAAATTAGCAGTCATTAACTTTTCGTCGGAGAGCTCAATTTCGGAAGCAGTTTTTGGGTAGTAGCTGGGGTCTGGTTGTAAAAATATAAATACTGCCTTCTTCTTGCCAATCTGAATACAGCGAATATATTTTCATGAACAGAATTTTTGTTTCAAACAAAAAAACTGCTTTTGAAATTGGCAGAATCGATGACGACTAAAATTAGGCACTACCACGTATATAATACTACATATGTGAAACATTATTCTAGTAAATCTAGTAAATAAATAGTCAGCATGTAAACGTTCATTTCAGAATCGAAAGGCTACATTCTGTTTCTGTTAACATGGATAATATACTAGAAAATATGAACAATAATTGTATGCATATCCACCTTTTCGCGCGCTTAATGGCGGCTAATGGGTACAGTTTTCGACAATGTTTATTTGCTCACGTATGCTTGAAAGTTCTACAACAACAACTAAGGCTGGAAATATCAACTTGCCAAAGGCATGCTAACGTTCTCCGAAAATTGTACCCACTAGCCGCCATTACACACGCGTAAAGGTCGATACCTAAAAACTATTGTTGGCCATATTTGTTTATTTGTTTATTAATTAAAAGTCAACAGATTTTTCTATCCTACTGACTACTTAAAAACTAATAGCAAGAGCTCTAAATCGGGTTTTCAATACGTTGCGGCTGACGTCAAAGTCGAAATAGGACACAAAACGGTTGAAGTTCCGTTGTAAGCCGGTTATAGTACCGAAAGTACTGTAGTTAGTTCTCCGGTGCGGTATATGCAAGAAGAAATTGTTCCGCGTTAAGCTAGACCGAGTTAAGATGTCTAGTCTTCATAGAATCCAAGGACAGTCAATCCGAGATGTCAGAACATCTGATACGAAGACGGCTCTAGTTACGTCCCGACGTGTTAGCAGGGTGTCCAAGTTGATTAATCTGCAGCGCTGTTCGTAGCTTGGTAGCCAGAACGGGTCATTCCATGGTAACCTACGGAGGGCAAAGCGGATAAACCTCCGTTGCACCGACTCTGTTCGACTAGCAATATTAATATTGCTGTTGTAGTTGAAACCCGTAATCCACCTTTTCGCGCGCTTAATGGCGGCTAGTGGGTACGCTTTTCGACAATGTTTATTTGCTTTTGGGAACTCCGCTCACGTATGCTTGAAAGTTCTACAACGACAATTACGGCTGGAAATATTAACTTAACGTGAATAATGCTGCCAAAAGCATGCTAACGTTTTCCGAAAATTGTATCCACTAGCCGTCATTACGCACGCGAATAGGTGGATAGCTGTGTGACATTCAATTTTATTCTGGTTTTGTGTGTCGCAAGTAGTGCGCTGTAATCGCACAGTGATGCGCTATCCAGCTTTTTACACCATCTGCCATAATAACGGACGGTATCAGGATTGCTAATGTGCGACTAATACAGTGGTTTGTGTGCATCGTGAAAAATTTTTCGCAGCGAAAAAAAAATTGGAGATGCAAACAAAGCGCGTATACGCTTTCGCGGTGAACTGTGCGTGCGGTAAATGTCAGCAATCTTTATAATACGTACTAGTACTTCGTAAGCTATGTACATTACAGCAAAAATTAGACTGCAAAAATGAAATACTGCGGAAAATAAATGTCCCAAATTTATGCATGCACCCAACATTCATTTTTCTTTAATAGTAGGGGTATAGATTACCGGATAATAAGCGCTTGATTAACTGTTATTCAACAGAAATGTTTGTTGGATATATCTGGCATCTGCTTACGACCTTTTGAAAAGTTGGTACCGAACTTATTATATACCAAGCAATGCCTTTATGTAAAGAGCATTTTACGTGACAAAACGACATGCTGACTTGGTGATATTGATGTTGCGCTTTCCCTGTGCTGTGCTGGTACTTTGACAATCCGCAGATGCCCCACGGGAAAGCAATAGCAAAATCAATATCAGCAATGTTGTTATGGTTCGTAAAATGGTCAATTCGGCTGATATTGGTATTGGACAAAAGCGACACGGCTGACATTGGTATTGGTATTAGTGATGTCCGAAAATTTTAATTATTCGAATACCGATTAATCGATCGAGTAGGCACTGATCGATTAGTTCAGTATTCGTGCTAGTAGTAGTGTTCGACATCGGAACGAAAATTGAGGTCCGGGTTCCGGTCCGGTCCGGTCCGGTAAAAATCGGCACGAATTTTCTTATTCCGACTTTATCCCGGTCCGATTTGGCTCTGTTCCGGTTCCGAAACCTGAACAATCGTCTTCATAGTCGGAATAACAAAGTTCGTGCCGCCTCTTAACCGGAACCCGGACTTCAATTTTCGATCCAATGTCCAACACTAGCTAGTAGTATTCGATTATAAATATTCGAATATTTCGTTAAATTATTCGATTAATCGAACGATTAATGGGGATTATTCGCATTTTTTTTATCTTATTTAAACTTATCGATTAATGAATTACTCGTGCCGGCAGTATTAGATTACAAATTATTCGATTATTCCATGCTGTAATCGATTAATCGAGCGATTACCGGACATCACTAAATGTAGAAATTGAATTTACACTCAAGTCGCTTTTTACGCGAAGGATACGTCCCGCGTAAATCAAAACCGCGTAAATTCCGAAAACCGCGTAAATGCTGAAGACCGCGTAAATTCCGAAAGCCGCGTAAAAAACCGCGTAAATTCCGAGAACCGCGTAAATTCCGAAAACAGCGTAAAAATTCTCGCGTAAAAAAATCGCGTAAAAAGCGACTTATATATGTATGTATAAATTGCATATTTTCATACCGCAGTAATTTGTATTAATTATTTTGAATTAATAATAATGACTGTATTAAACGTGTTTAAAAAAATTAAAATGGCTTTCAGCTTCCTGTTAAATGAATAGCCTCACTTTCCGAGCGTACTTTTTTTGCGTATTTGATCTGTTTGATCTGCACAGAAATCTGCTGGCGCAAACATTTTCGGGCCGAATGTATTTGATAATCTCACGAATTTCATGCTGTTTTGCAAACAGTGTACTGGCCCCACAAAATATGTCAAAATTTATTTGATTTTGTAACACGGGTAACGTCTCAGATCGAATTTTTGACATCAAATTTGACAAACAGTGTACTGGGCAAGACAAATATGTCTGTCAAATACCAAAATTTGCCCAAATTCTGACAGGAAGAAAATTTGACGATAAAGCAAACAGTGTACTGGTACCTTTACTTATGGGACTGCATCGGCACTTTATCTACCAGGTGTTTAGTTCAGCTGGTAGAGGACGATGGCAAAGATTTTCCCATAGCTGCTCGCATAGTAAAGGAAGAATCCTATATGGGTGACGTGCTATCAGGTGCTGATTCTATGAAGTTGTGTTGTGCTATAGAAGCACAACGCCAATTAATTGTACTTCTTAAACGATGTGGTTTCCCAATACACAAGTAGTGTTCTAGCTCTTCCGAATTTCTAGAACGGATTCCAGTAGAAGAATAGGAACAAACAACAAATAACTTTGTAAAAGTGCTCGGTTTAATGTGGGATTCGTCTGCTGATTCCCTGCTGGTCACAAACTTCCAAGGCTGCCGAAACAGAAATGTGTCACTAAGCGACTAATGTATTCGGACATCGCAAGATTTTTTGATCCTCTTGGACTGGTTTCACCCATAATTGTTTCAGTTAAACTAATGATTCAACGATTATGGAAACAGAAAATTAATTGGGATGATACTGTTGTCGAGGAGACGGCTAAACAGCGCACTATGGGCAAAAACGAGAGAAAAAACGGACGCAATAAAGATACGGCCTGCAGGCTTATAAAATATAAGATAGGCTGACCAGACGTCCCGGATTGTGCGGGACAGTCCCGGATTTGAATGACCTGTCCCGGATTATGAAGCGTCCCGGAAAATGTCCCGCATTGACTGATTTTTTATTTTCGTGCAGTTATTTAATTTTCTATTTCACACATGATGGCGCAAAAATCATTAGCACCGTCGTTTATTTCTAAAGGGCTGGCGTGCGAAAACGACATTTCTGATTTCACACACGCCCATAATATTTAACGCAGAAATGAGTAGGATTTGACGTAAAAATGAGTAAAATATTAAGATAATCTGGCATCTCTGCAATCATTACACCTCACATCGGTTTGAATTTAAAGTTCGTTGTTCTTATAGTATCGCTCGTAGTGTTCAGTAATTTTATTGTCTTAATTCGTGAATTTCTGCCACTTCTGCCGAAAAAAGCCGCTACCGCTATTGTTTGTCTGCAGCATCCAATTCTACAAAAAAGGTAAATGAATTAATTTTATCAAGGCATTTATCCAGCTGCTGGTTTATTCACTTATTCTTTTTAAAGCAGCAATGTTTCGAAAACGTAAGTGTACCTTTACCAAGGAGTTACAAACCGTATTTCCGTTCCTAAAACAAACGAAAATTCAGAACAACGTTTACTGTGAAACTTGTAACAGTGATTTTTCTGTCGCATTCGGAGGTAAAAATGACATTACTCGACACACATCCTCAGAAAAGCATAAACGAGCATTGCTAGCTACTGCGTCATCATCAAGAGTGAGTACTTTTTTTAGGAGAACGAAATTCGGAAGCAAGGAAAAGCAACTAGCGATTGCTGAGGCAGTGTATGTGTATCATACAATTGCCCACAACCAAACGTTTCGGTCTTTGGATTGTACATCCAAATTTGTTCGTGAACTATTTGAACCGAAATTTTCGTGCGCTCGTACCAAAGCGGAGGCAATTGCGAAGAACGTGCTCGCTCCTTTCACATTAAGAGAGTTTCTTCGGGATTTGGAAAATACTAAATTTTTGACGGTGTTCACCGATGCTTCGAACCACAACGACATTAAACTGTTTCCTATTTTAATTCGTTACTTCAACTGTCAGCTAGGAGTGCAGTTAAAACTGCTTGATTTCATCTCTCTTCCGGAGGAAACTTCAGATTTGATCGCAAATTCTATATTTGAATCATTGCAAAAACACAACTTACAAGCTAAAGTTGCAGCGTACTATGCTGACAATGCGTTCGTTAATTTCGGAGGATTACAAAGAAAAGGAACAAACAACGTTTACAGCAGGCTGAAGGATGTTTTGAAAAAACCTATTGTTGGTGTAGGTTGCACCGCACACTTAGTACACAACACTATACAAACAGCGGCAGATCAGCTTCCTGTCGACATTGAGGGAATTATTATTAAAATTTACGGCCACTTTCACATATACACAGTCAGGGTAGCATTGTTGAAGGAGTTTTGCGAAGAAGCTGATGTTGAGTACATGAAGTTATTGGGATACAGTAAAACCAGATGGCTAGCATTAATGCCGACTGTAGAGCGAGTGTTAAAGTTATATTCTCCTTTGAAATCTTATTTTTTGTCGATTGAAAACTGTCCAAGAATATTACAAAATTTCTTTGAAGACGATAGCTCAGAAATGTGGCTCTATTTTATTCATAATCAGTCAGCGCTTTTTCAAGCCACGGTTAAAAATATCGAAGGGGATGAAATAACCATGGCGGAAGTTATAACCGAAATAAACAGCCTGAAATTTAAACTTTCAGAACGATTGATCATGCAATACCTTCCACCATCGGTTAGGAGCCAGTTGAAAATTTTAGAAGAAAACGGATGGTCTGGTATGCGTACGAATAAATTTAAAACTAGTGTGTACAATTTCTATGACAAATGTATTAAGTATTTGGAAGCTCGTGTGGAACAGTTTGATAAGGTCGATTGTTTACAATGGGTATGTCTCAATGTAAACGTGGAATGGCAGAATGTTAAAGAGAGTTATGAATATGTATCAAAATTTGAAAATAACGCCGATTTGCTACAGGCTGATGAATGCGAAAGAGAGTTACTCGATGAGTTCACATATGTTAAAAAGTATACTGATGAAGACAAACTTAGACAGTGGAGAGAACTGAAAATAAAACCCGCAGATAGATGGATCGAAATATTCAAACATTTTGAATGCAATAACATTCCTTTTGATAATATCAAGTCAATTGTTGAATTTGCTTTATGCTTACCCGGGACCAATGCTGTATCGGAGAGACTGTTTTCAGTAGTAAATAAAATCTGGACTACTGAGAAAAGCCAGTTGAATGTTGAAACTCTCAGAGCAATGCTGCAAATAAGACGGAACATTTCCGAAAATTGCGAAGAATTTCTTAGAAAGATTGCTACTAACACAGATCTGTTGAAAACAATCCATTCTGCTGAAAAATATATGTAATTGCCTTTAATAAAATTTGTTGTACCTTACAGAACCAATTTACTCTTTTTTGTTTTCCATTCAATGTGTCCCGCATTGGCTTAGAAAAAATCTGGTCACTTTAATATAGGAGGTCTTATGTAAAATTTTCCGGAGAATCGCGTGGTGCCCACCCCTTTTCTGTTTGTCATCGAGAAGTGCCCCATTTTGCACATTTTCCCCCATAAATAGGGGAAATGAGCAAAAAGGGGCACTTCGCGATGATAAACAGGAAAGGGGTCGGCACCACGCGATTCTCCGGAAAATTTCACTTAGGATCACGTACATATATTTTATCAGCTTGCAGGTCGTATCTTATAGCGAATTCATAAATTAACCTGGGTTCGTGCTAACTCGAACCCGAAATTTATGAACGATACGGGCAGTTTGACAGATCGACCCGTAAACCGTAATGCTAGACAGTTTAAACCTGCGCTTCAAACTGAATGCTGTCAGTTTAACCGAGATGCAATCTCGGTTAATTTATGAACGCTTTGACAGCACTCCGTTTAAAGCTGAGTGCTAATCGACCTGAGCCATGTTAATTTATGAATTCGCTATTAATTGCATCCGTTTTTGCCTTTCTACAATATAAATATATAGTATAAAGGTATAGAAATCACTCGGAAACCCGGAAATGGAAAGAAGGTCCTGCGGGCCGAATGTCATATACCATTCGACTCAGTTTCGAAAACAGCATTTTCTCTGTGTGTGTGTGTGTGTGTGTGTGTGTGTGTTTGTGTGTGTGTTTGTGTGTGTGTGTGTGTGTGTGTGTGTGTGTGTGTGTGTGTGTGTGTGTGTGTGTGTGTGTGTGTGTGTGTGTGTGTGTGTGTGTGTGTGTGTGTGTGTGTGTGTGATTTTTTTTACCGTGAGGAAAATCTCAATGCCTGGCACACTGATGATGCACTGCATCGCGTGGTACGGTGTGGGACTCTAACCCATTAAAAACCTCACTGCTCCTGGCCCCAAAATCCTCCCGGGACCACCGCTAGGTATTACTTCGGGAGAAGGGCGTGCCTATGCACCGATGCTGAGATGGCGACCAACTTAACGTCCATCTCTTCACGGCCACCCTCGCAGGATTTCTTTACGGAAGTGTAGCATCGCGACCGCATTCACAGGAACTTTACCCGTCGAGACGTGAGCCAAATCGGGTACCTTCCAACAGCACGCACATAGCCTCCGTAGCGGGATTTCTCCACCTGTCGAGACGTGACCTGATAAGGAAGTGCCCTCCAACATAACGCGCACCCCGCACAGTCACCATCGCAGGATTTCTTCCATTTCCACACTGAATATTGTTCATCTAGGTACAGGGACTATTTTGGGGAAGATCCCGTCCCCCACACATAGAGCGAACATATCCTCGCGCACCGCTTCAAATCTGGAGCATACAAAGACCACATGCTCGGGTGTTTCTTCAACATCTCCGCACTCCGGACAGAAGGGTGACCTTGCATGCCCGAATCGATGTAAATACTGTCTAAAGCAACCGTGTCCCGAAAGAACTTGCGTCAGATAGAAATTCACTTCTCCGTGCTTCCTGTTCACCCAGGCTGAGAGTACCGGTATTAGCCTATGCGTCCATCTTCCGTTAGTCGCGGAGTTCCACTCTAGCTGCCATTTTGCCATTGACTCCGCTCTCATAGCTTTTCGAATTCCTGTGGTACCCTTCCGCTTATAACATTCGTTGTCTTCTGCCAAAACGATATATATGGGAATCATTCCGGCTATGACGCAGACCGCTTCCGAAGAAATAGTTCTGTACGCGCTCACGACCCGCATTGCCATGAGCCGATACGTACTGTTCAATCTCTTCTTATTCCGCTGGGTTTTTAGCGCTGCTATCCAAGCAGGTCCACCGTAACTCAGTATAGAAGAGGATAAGCTGGCTAACATGCCCCGTTTGCTGCTGTTTGGACCAGAGTTGTTTGGCATAATTCTGGCCAGTGCGTTAATCGCTTTGCCCGCCTTTTCGCAAGTGTAGTCGACGTGGTAGTTGAAATTTAGCCGAACGTCAATCCATACACCTAGGTGTTTCAACCATCGCTTCGAGGCTATCGTGTGCTCTCCCACAACAATCTCTGCTGATTGAGCTGCCTTGCAGTTGCTGACCACCAACACTTCCGTCTTATGTTGGGCTATTTGCAATTTCACCCCTTGCATCCAGCTTCCGATTATGTCTATCGACTCGGTTGCCAGCATTTCTATCTGTTCCAGCGACTCTCCTGTTATTACTACTACGATATCGTCTGCGAAGCCAACGATCTCCGCGCCTCTAGGCAAAACCAGTTTTAGTACACCGTCGTACATACAGTTCCAGAGAGATGGACCTAGGATAGAGCCTTGCGGGACTCCTGCTGTACTCCTGATCATCCTCTGTCCCTTGTTTGTCTCGTAAAACAGCACCCGATCCTCGAAGTAGCTTTTCAAGATCCTGCACAAATAGTCAGGGACGCTCATTCTATGGCATCCACCGTAGATCTCCCTTTACGAAACCCGAACTGTCTCTCTGAGAGTCCGTGATCACTCTCCAAGCATACCATCAACCTGTTCAAAATGATCCTCTCCAGTAGTTTTCCAAGTGTATCCAGCAGGCATATGGGTCTATACGATGCTGGATCTCCCGGAGGTTTTCCTGGTTTAGGCAGCAACACCAGTTTCTGTATCTTCCACCTCTCTGGGAAGTGGCTTTCGTCTAAACATTTCTGCATTACCGTTCTGAACATGTCTGGGTACATCTGCACTGCCGCTTTCAGGGCCACGTTGGGAATTCCATCCGGCCCCGGTGTTTTCTGCGCTCTCAGTTTTTTTACAGCTGCTATTAGTTCGTGGTTGGAAACCTGTCTGCGCTCGCCTTCCCCTTCGTCATACGGCGTAGGTGGCCAGAGGGTTGGATCATGCTTCGGGAATAGCTCCTCAACAATGGCTTTTAACTTGTCGGGACACCTTTCAGTTGGTATCCTTGGACCACTGAGCTTCGCCATCACTACCCTATATGCGTTACCCCATGGGTTTACATCCGCGCTCTGCATAGCTCCTTCAGACAGTTCGATTTACTCTTCTTTATCGCCTTTTTTAGTGCAGCCCTGGCCACTCTAAACTCCTCTCTTCGCTCTTTCCTCACTGCGACATTTCTTTCTCTTTGAAAGCTTCTTCTTGCCCTGAGGCAGTTAGCGCGAAGTACGCAGAGCTTCTCGTTCCACCAATAAGCTGGATGTCGGTAGTTCCTCGGTTCTTGTTTCCTTGGCATAGTTGCATCGCAGGCTTTCACTAGCACATCCGTCAATTCATCTGCGTTTAGGCCCAGGGAATCGCTGTCCGCGCGTAGTACTTCAATGAAAAGGTCCTTGTCGAAGGCCTTCGTTTTCCACCTATGTTTATCGACTCTATTTGTGTGTGTGTGTGTGTGTGTGTGTGTGTGTGTGTGTGTGTGTGTGTGTGTGTGTGTGTGCGTGCGCGTGTGTGTGTGTGTGCGTGTGTGCGCGCGTGTGTGTGTGTGTGTGTGTGTGTGTGTGTGTGTGTGTGCGTGTGTGTGTGTGTGTGTGCGTGTGTGTGTGTGTGTGTGTGCGTGTGTGTGTGTGTGTGTGTGCGTGTGTGTGTGTGTGTGTGTGTGTGCGTGTGTGTGTGTGTGTGCGTGTGTGTGTGTGTGTGTGTGTGTGTGTGTGTGTGTGTGTGTGTGTGTGTGTGTGTGTGTGTATGTAACGCTTTTAATCTCACTCACTTTTCTCGGAGATAGCTGGACCGATTTTAATGTTCTTAGTGTCAAATGGAAGGTCTAGGTGTCCCATAGGTCGCTATTGAATTTCATATTGATCGGACTTTTAGTTCAAAAGTTATGTATAAAGATACGAAAAATATGGGACTTCATTACCTCATAGTTCCCTCAACCGATTTGAACAAAATTGATTGCATATGAAAGGGGAGCCTTGCAAACCCTTAACTTACAAATTTCATGACGATTGGACTTGTAGTTTGAAAGTTACATAAAGAAATGTGAAAAAATAGTATTTAAAACATATTTTTGTAACATACAAGCATCAATTCAATGAAAAACCCGAAATAATCCACCTAGCGGCGTAACCTAGCCTTTCTACTGCCACAATAATCATTATTTAATTTCTCAGAAACATCTATAATTAACTTGACTATTTTCTTAAATATCCGTTCCGTATTCCTCAAAATCCTTATTTGTCAGTAAAATTCACAACGTATTGCGTAGAATAATTATATTTTCTTTCCTTCGGTGCGTAAATACTTGTAAGCGTCATTTATGTTACTTGATGAACACCTTATTTATCTTTATAATATTTACGTGATTAATAGAAAAATAATGTTAACACAAAAGATATTTTTTGCAGACTTGAATGAATATATATAGAAAATTAGAAATTAACCCTCTAACGGGTCTACAGACGGCCTTAACTTTCGGGCTTCAGAGCCACTTACGAAACTTGTTTTAAATTGATAAAAAAAACTACAAGGTATAGAGCCCTACGGGTTGTACGAAAGAGTGACGTAGGACTATGTCAGATCATTAGATCAAAGACTAATGTTAACTGCATTTCTGGCATATGCACGTTTATAAGAATCTGTGAGTGCCATTGTTTAAGTGAATGTTTAAAAAAGAAGAGCGAAATATTCAGATTCAATTCTTCATTGAATGCAATGGTGGCTTTGAAAATACGTGAACGGGCATTCATAAGAACAACGCCTGCAACCATCGAGACATAGACATTTTAAAAATCACTTGTGTGCATCATAAAGGTTGAAATAGTAATGAATGACCAGCCCACAGATTATTGTATTAAATATGATTATGCGTAGGTTGGCATGTTTCAATAATGTTACTTTAACGCTTGTGGCCTTTAAAAGGGCCATTGGTTACAAATAACATTAAAGCCAAAGCACGTTCATCGCAAATATGACGTGCCAATCGAATGGGCTTCTCTTTTGACATGAATGGCAACAGATACGTAGGTTAGCGGCGTCGTTTTACTGTCTTTTGCTACGAGAAGGTTTTACTAGTTTACTTTCACATCTTACCGCTTGTAACATAGCAGCAAATATGGCACATACGCAAAAATTTCTGTTTTATTTGTACGAGATTCCGAGTAAGAGGATAATTACCACAGGGGTGAGAGGTCTCAAACCATCATTATAAAAATTCCTGCTCCCAAAACCCCCCACATGCCAAATTTGGTTTCATTTGCTTGATTAGATCTAGAGTTATGAGGAAATTTGTATTTCATTTGTATGGGATCCCCCCTTCATAAAAAAGGCAAAGGTCCTAATTCATTATAGAAAAAATGCTTACCTCCAAAAACCCCCCATGCCAAATTTGGTTTCTTTTGCTTGATTAGCTTTCGAGTTATGAGGAAATTTGAATATTATTTGTATGGGAGCCCCGCTTCCTAAAGAGGAGAGGGGTCTCAATTCACCATAGAAAAACATTGTGCCACCTTTCCTATATACGACGAGGTTTCCTAATTACGAGGATATTTCGGTTTAATTGAATAACTAGTTACTAGTAGACGTAGACTAGTTCTTTCTACCAACTGTAAAGAACTCTTTTATTTTCGCTTCAACAGGTTAGTTTTATTCTAATGAACTTATTTCCTAGTGTTAGTAAGTTCGCATAGCATTGTTGGAGGTGTGGCTTATTTTATTCAACCATGATGCAAAGTCTAAGTTGCGTCAATATGATTGGTCGAGAATGTCGTGTTAAGTCGGGTATGTGAGATAGAACGTAAGTTAGAATGAGCGAGTTTGAATGAGTGTAAAGAGAGAGAATTTGTGATAGCGCGTCGGTGGTGAATATAGCGTGAGTTCTCTTGGGTGAATGACGTGTGTAAAGTAGTTCAAGATCGCACGATGCACTTGAGCTTGTTGTTTGTATAGAGGAAAAATATCGTGTCTGTTTCGTGTATTTTGATGAGGTGTGGTTGTATATGGGTTTGAGGCTGAGCTTTGTCTTGTAGGTTGTTTATGAGATTTGTACTTGATGTTTTCTAAGGAATCTTGTTTTAACGGTGTTTTGGTTCTGGTTTCGTTGCAAGGTGTCGGGTTATTCTATGAATCTGATATGGGTTTCTTGTAAGGATTTAGAGTGGGTTTGGTATGAGTTATGTTCGTGGGAATTGTGGTTCGTACCATCTGTGGAATGTTGGTTGGTCATGTTTTTGGGAAAAGTCTGGTCTTTGTCATGTGTCATTGTAAATTCTAAAACATCGCTTAATGCGTATAGCATACACCCCCATATGCCAAATTGGTTCCATTTGCTTGATTAGTTTTCAAGTTTTGAAGAAATTTGTGTTTCATTTGTTTAGGAGCTCCCTCTCTTACGCCCTCCTTATAATTGCTCTCTTACCCTATAAAATTGCTGGTCATTTTATCTATCCAACGACATATAAATTGTTTAGTTTCGTTCAGTAGTTTAGTAGTTATTAGCATTTGAAATCTTTCATTCAAACGTTACACTTATAATTTCGTTTTCACAAAATGCTACCCAGTCCATGTATAGTAAACAAAGACGTAGTCCTACGTCAAAAGAAGTAAAACAAAAAGTTATTTATATCCTTTAATTCTACTACTGTGTTTTATTGATAAATACGTATTTCGGTCTCGACGTGTGACCTTCATCAGTATCTAACTAACTTAGACTGTTTTGTTTTGAATTGACAATATGAAATATGTGTTCATAGCAGATGTTTTGATAATTTGACATTAATACCATGCGTTCAAAAGTTAGCATCTTTGAAATACAAGAGTTCAGAAAAATTATTATTATACTTCGCTTTTGAAGAAAAAGGATGTAGATATCCAAAATGATTAATCTGAAAATTTTACTATTAGTTTGCTTGGCTTCAATTTTGCAACATATCTGAATTAGAAAAAATAACTGAATAGAGCATTAGATATGAAAAAGAGAAATTTCTTAGCTGGTGCTCCTTCAGATAATTATTTTTGCATAAATATCAAAACTTGAGCTTCTTTTGAATGTAATTTCATGAAAAGATAGTCATTAGCTTGATCGCATCGTTTTTACAATGTTAGAGGGTTAGGAATTCAAGATCAGGTCGAAAAATAGTGCAAAAGCTGCGCCATAAACATGATTGAGAATGATAAATATGATCGACATGATTTCCAGCGCTTGTCATTTTGGATTTATTAAAACATGATACATGACATAAGACATCTGTCCTTTAAAATGTCGCTAACGAAAACAAATCTTACAAAATTACTACCGTGCACCGTTTACTTCCTATTTTTCATATAACATTTCTAAGCTCTAATATCTAATGATTGAAAAGAGCATCTATTGATGCGGAAAATTTGTTTGAAATTTATATAAATTTATTTGGTAAAATCAACACACTTTAATCCTATACACCACTTTACCTACATGCTTAAATTAACTGTTTTTTTCGCTTTTTGCTTTTCTTGTACAATTGTGAGTAACAGCAAGTGAAGAAAATGACAATTTAAATCTGAAATCAAAGAAAGAAAAAACTTTTCGATTGAATCCCACTATTTAATATTTATTTGCAACAGATACGTAGTTCGCCTACGACGTGCAGGCTTCATCAGTGTGTTATTTCAAAGCGTATACGTATCTGTCGCGAATGAATTTTAAATAGTGGAATTTAGTCGGTAAAAGTTTTTTCTTTTCTTTAATTTCAGAGTTCGTATTCCACTAAGAGGCTTCAAAAACTTCAGACAATTGACATGTTTCTCACTTTTCTTGAATTTCAATGCAAATTTAAAAATTGCAAATTGTCATCACATACACACGTACGTATTGTTATTATTATTATTATTTATTAATCATGATTTCAACCGACACTTGGTCTAAATGAAATATTTTGTGGCTGGGAAAAGCCACTTTGAGTAGAATATGCTATCCCTCCTCAAAGTGGCATAAAAACCCAACATCTTTTTAAAATAGTTACAATAACTAACGATTTACAAAACAATAATATACACTAACAAAACGTTTAAAAATTAAAATCACTTCGTTGATTGTATGTGACTGCTAAATACCGGATCGGTTCATGTAAGCCATAGTTGGTACGCCGCGTTCCCACACGCAGAAGGTGTTGGTGCCGCTGAGGTCGGAATGGGCAATACATTTGAAGCAACGAAAGAATAGCTGGGCAGTCATACATTCCCACTAAAATCTTATGTGCCATAGTGGCAATAATGTTTTTCCTTCGTAGTTCGAGCGGGGTGATACCTATCAATGTGCACAGATCCTCATATGATGGTAAATTATCAGGATTTCTCCATGGTAATCTGCGGCAAACATTTCGAACGAATCGTTTCTGGATACTCTCAATACGTTTGGACCAAAACTCAAACTGTGGATCCCAAATAACACAGCTTGTTTCCAGAATCGATCGCACCAGCGAGCAGTAAAGTGTACGCAAAGTGCCTGGATCCTGGAACTCTTTTCCGATCCTTAGGATGAACCCGAGTTGTCGATTGGCTTTGTTGATGATCGAATCGTAATGTTGTCTAAAGGTCAACTGGTCATCCAGCACAATGCCGAGATCAGTTACCACATTACTTCGTTGCAAAGACTGACCACATAGGCAGTAGTCATAGATCAATGTTTGTTTTTACGGGAGAAACTAATAACAGAGCATTTGGGGATGCTAATCATCATACTGTTACAATCACACCATTCAGCAAATATATTGATAAGCTCTTGTAGTCTTAAGCAGTCCGTTTCAGTACGGATGATCATGTAAAGTTTCGTGTCGTCAGCATAAAATAGCCTTGTGTCAAACGGTAATAGCCGGGAAAGGTCATTTATGTACAGTGAAAACAATAAAGGTCCTAAAGTGCTGCCCTGAGGAACACCTGAGCAATTTCCAAACCAATCAGATTGAGATGCTCCTAATTTCACGGCCATTTTGCGATCTAGTAGATAAGAACCAAGCCATGCTATTAAACTAGCCGACGCTCCTAGTTTACTAAGCTTAGCTAGCAGAATATTATGATCGACACGGTCAAACGCTGCCTTCAAATCAGTGTAAACAGCGTCAACCTGATCAAGCTGGTCCATTGTCCGTAAGCACAGCGAGGTAAAATGGAGCAGATTTGTGGAAACCGATCTACCAGGATAAAATCCATGTTGTGAGGTGGATATGTAGTTTTTCACGTGAAAGAACAGATAATTATAAACAATGGTTTCCAATACTTTCGAGCAAGCACATAAAGAAGTAATTCCACGATAGTTTTCTACATTACGCCTGTTACCCTTCTTAAAAACCGGAAACATGAAAGACGATGTATGACGATGTATATACATACATACATACATACATACATACATACATACATACATCACACACATTGAATACAATCAACATTTGATTGATGTGTTTAGATTTCACACGTTTTAACGGTTTAATATACGGTGCTCAAGTGTTAAAGTTTGAATAACTTTTGAATGAACCGTCCGATTTTAAATAACTCAGTTTCGTTTGATAGATCTCAGCAGTAATTTTCAAATAATAATAAAATGTGTGATGTTTTTCATTGAATTAATGTTTATATGTTTCAAAAATATGTTTTAAATACTATTTTTTCACATTTCTTTATGTAACTTTCAAACTACAAGTCCAATCATCATGAAATGTTAAGGGTTTGTAAGGCTCCTCTTTCATATGCAATCAATTTTGTTCAAATCGGTTAAGGGATCTATGAGATAATGAAGTCCCATATTTTTCGTATTTTTATACATAACTTTTGAACTAAAAGTCCGATCAGTATGAAACTAAAAAGCGCCCAATGGGACACCTAGACCTTTCATTTGACACTAAGAACATTAAAATCGGTCCAGCCATCTCCGAGAAAAGTGAGTGAAAGACACACACACACACACACACACACACACATACACACACACAGAAAATGCTCAGTTTTCGAAACTGCGTCGAATGGTATATGACATTCGGCCCGCAGGACCTTCTTTCCATTTCCGGTTTTCCAAGTGATTTCTATACCTTTATGCTATATGAATCGTTTGTTTGAGAAACCCCACAAGTCCACTCGATACTATTGTTGGAAAACAACAAAAAACTGATTTTCTCAAAATTTTGAACCAATATTTTTTGGTATGAGGTTCTATGAAAGTATCTAAAATATATTGTGTAGACTTATCTTTTTATCAAAATAATGATTCTAGATAAAGTTACAAGATAAAGTTGGTGGATATTTGGGGTTTCTCAAACAAACGAGAAATTGACGGTGCACTTAAGTAGTTTTAGGCCGTTTTTATTCAAACTTGTGATCTATCCATGTTCATAGTATGTAATTTGCTACCATATATCAATGGGGATGTTAATTTAGTACGTATCGCTAAGAAGAAGACCAGGGGACGGGCGCTAAACATTATTTATTAAAATTTTTGAAGTTGAATAATACAAGTTTTAGAAAAAGTTTTGTACTTTTTGAATCGATATTTTTATCATAGTGTGCATTTACCTATTAAAAAATAAAAGGTAAATGGAATAACGGCAGTTTTTGAATTGCATAAATGGACCAGAGTAACACGAATTCACATCGAATAGAATAGCTTGATACTTTGCAAGCAGTAATTAAAGTAATAAGGGTCTGTTTTCAGAATACGTTATACCAAAAAGAAATACGGAGATACGTGAACAACACCTTAAATATTTCGAACGGATAAACTATTGATTTTACAGTTACTTAGGAGTGCTAGACGGATTACTCACATTAGGAAAAGCAACGAGTTAACCAAAAAGATAAATAGAAGATTAAACCTTTTATTTATATATTGTGCTATTATTAAAATTATATAGTAAATGGTTACTGCTTTTGTGAGAAACGCATGGATAGTTTAGTCTGTCGATTTCCGGAACGAGATTGCTACAGTTTTCTAGATCTGTATCTAGATTACAAGAATGATTTATTTACGTTTATCTTGTCGACCAACTAATCCAAGCTTATCTACATTTGCAATCAGCTCTCACTTTTTCAGCTAAATCACCCTTTTCTTTTCGATTTTATACTCCGTTCTTTTACTTTTAATAGCTTTCGCCTTGTATTCTGTAGTTCGCCAAACACTACGTTTCTTCTTTTTGACTGTGTCCAAGTCGTAATTTTTCGATTCCGAAGACATTTCTATACTATTGAATTGTGTTGCGAATACTGTTTACAACATTGCACGTAAATATTGAATGATAGTTTTGTACCTATCGCAGTGCCGTTTTAGGTGATTATCGGAAACATGGATATTTGGGGTTTCTCAAACAAACGGATATTTGCATTTGCATTTGTTTGTGGGGTTTCTCAAACAAACGATTCATATATTTATATAGTAGAAAGGCAAAACATCACACATTTTATTATTATTTGAAAATTACTGCTGAGATCTATCAAACGAAACTGAGTTATTTAAAATCGGACGGTTCATTCAAAAGTTATTCAAACTTTAACATTTAAGCCCCGTATATTATACCGTTAAAACGTGTATGTATGTATGTATGTATGTATGTATGTATGTTTTTTTTTTTTTTTTTTTTACAAGGTTTCGGAAAACTAATGTTCTTATCCGGCGCCAACCCGGACGTTGTGTGGGACTCTCACCCACCAAAACCTCATCCTTGCCCTCTGCCTACATCCCCCGGTACCACAATGAAGTATTACATCAGGGGGAGGCTGTGCTCTTGCACTTTTCCAATTATCACGCTTTCTAGCGATTCTCCTACAGGCATATCAAGGGGATGCCGTGCTCATGCACTTTGCAGTTATCAACGCAGGCTAACGTTGCTGGTCATTTGCGCAGCTAGCTCGCAGTACCCATCGAGACGTGTACCGATTAGAAGGTGCCGACAGTCATAACGTGCACCCCGTCACAGCCACCCTCGCGGGATTTCTTGACCTGACGAGACGTGTACCGATTAGAAAGTGCCTTCCAACATGACGCGCACTCCGTCACAGCCACCCTCGCAGGGTTTCTTTGCTATGCCTATTTCAACAAGCACCGATCCGAGTATTGGGACTATTTCGGGATAAATCCCATCCCCACACATATGAATCCAGTCTAGGGTTTTACCGCGCCCCGAATCGCGTTACTTTGGGCGTCATATGCGGCTCAGAGAGGTTTGTTCCCTAGGCCACCTTTCATCCAAAATAACTTAACTGACGATGCTAACTCGCTGCTCCGCTCTCCACTTACACTGCAGATCAGACATGATGCATGCGATTGCGCTATTGACAGCATTCCAGATGCTCTCGTTGCGACACATTTCTTCCACCATATTTTCGACGTTAAGACCGGAAGGCAGATCATCCCTCCATGCTGCAAATCTGGGGCAGTCAAAAACCACGTGCTCTGCTGTTTCTTCCACGTTCCCACATTCCGGGCATAAGGGTGACCTGGCGTGCCCGAACCGGTAAAGGTATTGCCTGAAGCAACCATGACCAGACAGGAATTGCGTTAGGTAAAAGTTTACCTCCCCGGGCTTCCTATTCACTCAAACTGAGAGAGTCGATATGAGCCTGTGGGTCCATCTACCTTTCGGTACCGTATACCACTCCTGTTGCCACTTAGCCAATGATTCTGCTCTCATCAGCTTTCTGATTCCTCTGACCTCCTTTTGCCTATAGCACTCGTAGTCCTCCATCAGGGTGATGTCGATAGGAATCATCCCAGCGATTACGCATACAGCTTCTGATGAGATAGTCCTATACGCGCTCACAACTCGAATGGCCATTAGTCGGGCCGTACTTCTCAGCTTCGCTCTGTTGAGCTGGGTTTGGAGCGCTGTAATCCAGGCTGGTCCGCTATACCGCAGTATCGACGATGATACACTGGCTAAGAGGCGCCTCTTGCTACTGCTTGGTCCAAAGTTATTCGGCATATCACTAGACACAATCGCGGACAAGACACTTCTAACTCTTACAAAATGTTAAAATAAAACAAATTACTTTAAACTTACACGTCGACCGGTTTCAGGCATCATATGCCTATCTTCAGGACGAGAGCCGATGTCCAACTGATCACTGTGTCGTTATTGTATCATCATCGATGCAACGTCGTAGAGAAAGTGAGAAAGATGTCACAGCTTAATTTTTTCTTATAAGATTGAAGAGAGGCGAGATTATTGGTGCGTCATCATCATTCATAAGCGGTTTCGCTGCATTGGAAATGAACATTGATTCCCAAGCATTAAGCAATGAAACCTTCTTCACATTTTTAATTAGTTTAGCACTCTCCCAATCGATTTTATGTAGCTGGTTACCACTATGTGATGCAATGAATGATGATGACGCACCAATAATCTCGCCTCTCTTCAATCTTATAAGAAAAAATTAAGCTGTGACATCTTTCTCACTTTCTCTACGACGTTGCATCGATGATGATACAATAACGACACAGTGATCAGTTGGACATCGGCTCTCGTCCTGAAGATAGGCATATGATGCCTGAAACCGGTCGACGTGTAAGTTTAAAGTAATTTGTTTTATTTTAACATTTTGTAAGAGTTAGAAGTGTCTTGTCCGCGATTGTGTCTAGTGATTGTGGTGCTCTTACGTTGCACAAAAAATTTATTTGTTATTCGGCATAATCCTAGACAGTGCACTGATGGCTTTCGCTGCCTTTTCGCATGCGTAGTCAACATGACTGTTGAATTTTAACCGATTGTCGATCATCACGCCCAGGTGCTTCACCTCGGGTTTTGAGGTTATGGTATGTTCGCCTACGGTAATCCCCACGTGTTGGACTGCTCTCCGATTACTCACCAGTAGTATCTCCGTTTTATGGTGCGCTATTTGCAGTTTCGCGTTCTGCATCCAACTCTCCACCCTGCAGATTGACTCAGCCGCCAACGCCTCCACTTCCTCTAGTGATTCGCATGTAACCGTCATCACGATGTCGTCCGCGAAGCCGACGATTTCCACTCCCGTTGGTAGCTCTAGGGTTAGCACGCCGTCGTACATACTGTTCCAGAGAGATGGGCCGAGTATTGACCCTTGTGGAACGCCCGCCGTGATCACGGTCGTTTCCTTTCCGAGGTTCGTCCGGTATACTAGCACCCGATTCGTGAAGTAGCTCTTCAAAACGCGACACAGATAGTCGGGGACTCTCATTCTATGGAGCGCTGCTGCGATGGCTTCCCAGCTGGCGCTGTTGAATGCATTCTTAACGTCGATAGTGATATATATGGATAGCCTGTTCAGGATAATCCTTTCTAGCAGCTTTCCCAGTGTGTCCAGCAGGCAAATTGGTCGATATGATGCTGGATCCCCCGGCGGTTTTCCTGGTTTTGGCAACAGTACCAACTTCTGGATTTTCCACTTGTCTGGAAAGTGTCCCTCGTTTAGGCAGTTTTGCATCACCGTGCGGAACATGTCTGGAAATGCATGGATTGCCTCCTTAAGAGCTGCATTGGGGATCCCATCCGGGCCCGGCGCCTTCTTCATCTGCAGGTCTTTCGCGATTGAAACAAGTTCGTCATTGGAGACTCTTCTCTCGTCAGCGTTCTCATCCTCTAGCACCCGGTAAGGGGTAGGGGGCCAGGACGTTGGCTCGTGTTCCGGGAAGAGTCCTTTAACTATTATTTTTAGCTTATCTGGGCATCCTTCGGCTGGCATTGCTGGGCCCCTGATCCTTGCCACCACTATTCGGTATGCATCGCCCCAGGGGTTGGAATCGACTGCTCTACAAAGCTCCTTAAAGGCGTTTGTTTTGCTCTGCTTAATCGCGTATTTCAGTGCGGCCTTGGCAACGCGGAGGTCACTTCTTCTTTCCTCTCTAGTCTCGGTACTTCTTGCTCTCTGGAAGCACCTTCTAGCTCTGTTGCAGTTAGCTCGTAATGCATTGAGTGACTCGTTCCACCAGTAGACCGGACGCCGTCGGTTTCTAGGCTCCACCTACCTTGGCATGGTTGTGTCGCATGCTCTGGTTAGCGCCTCGGTCAGCTCGTCAGCATCACCATTCTGGGCTTCGCTGTGTGGTCGTAGTGCCTCAACAAAGAGGTCCTTGTCGAATGCCTCCATTTTCCACTGCCGCTCTCGAATTCTTCCTGTTTGTGCTGCCACGGGGTTCCGTTGGCCAATAGTGTACCGTATAGCTTGGTGATCACTGTACGTGAACTCTTCGCACACTCTCCAGTTAATGTCGGTTCTCAGCGACGGGCTGCAGAAGGTGACGTCGATGATCGATTCTCGGCCATCTCTGCGGAAAGTGCTGGTGGTTCCAACGTTGCTCAGCTCTACTTCGAGCGTTGCCAGTGCTTCAAGTAGGCTGGCTCCTCTGGCATTCGTACATCTACTTCCCCATTCGGTTGCCCAGGCGTTGAAGTCACCTCCTATGACGATCGGTCTCCGTCCAATGAGCTCACCAGTTAGTTCGTCCAGCATGCGGCAGAACTGTTCCAGCGTCCACCTTGGGGGAGCATAGCAGCTGCATACGAAGACTCCGTTAATTTTGGCGACCACGAAACCTTCGTATCGGTTTGTAACCACCTCCTGGATGGGATATCTGCCCGTCACCAATATCGCGGCCATTCCTGCTCTGTCTGCTATCCAGTTACCGTTATCGGAGGAAATTCGATACGGCTCCGCTATGATTGCAACGTCGCACTTCGTTTCTGTTGTCGACTGCCACAACAGTTGCTGTGCAGTGTCGCAGTGATTGAGGTTGATTTGAATCACCTCCATTATTGTAGGGCTGCCTTTGCCTTCTGGTACACCGGGCATTTAAAGCCTCCCGTCACGTGGTCGTTGTCTTCCTTGCACAACATACACCTCGGTTGCTTATTGCAGTCCTTCGCAACGTGCCCCTCATTGCCGCATTTCCGGCACAGCTTCGATCTGTCAGGTCCCGGACAATTCCTCGCCTGGTGACCAAAGTCCATGCATTTAAAGCATCTCGCCATTTCTTTGGGTTCACGTGGGATTGCTCTAAAGCTAACCACCGCCCATCCAATTTTGACTCTGTCCACCTTCAGAAGCCGGTTTGCCGCCTCGATAGATAGACGAATCGACGCCGTCTGCGTACTGCCGTATGCCTTCCGCAGCCGAATAGACATTGGAACGTCGCCCAGGTATTCCGCTCTTGTTAGCACGGCTTTCACCTCACTCTCTGTTGTGACCTCGTCCAGGTTTTTCGCTTCAACGATCGTCTCCTGAGACAAAGCTTTTACTTGAGCTTCGCTACCGAGCGCTGTCTCGACTAGCGCCTTGAAAGCCGCGCTCTTCACCTCCGGGTCTCTCTTGAGCTCGAAGAGCAACTCGCCGCTCTGAGTTCTCCGGGTTTTCACGACCTTTTCCCCTAACTCTTTCAGCTTCGGGTCGTCCCTCATTCTCTTGAGGAGATTATGCCGTACGACGTATGCCGCGTCGTCTTCTCGCCCTTCACTCCAACAATCAGAGCATCGCCTCTGCTCCGGATCCGGCGAGGTTGGGGTCTCGCCCTATTCTTCGCCTTTTTTTCCGCTTCTTCGGGATGTATGTATGTATGTATGTATGTATGTATGTATGTATGTATGTATGTATGTATGTATGTATGCATGTATGTATGTATGTATGTATGTATGTATGTATGTTCAAGAAAAGTGAGTTATTGAAGCCTCTTAGTGGAATAGGAACTCTGAAATTAAAGAAAAGAAAAAACTTTTACCGACTAAATTCCACTATTTAATATTTATTCGCGACAGATACGTATACGCTTTGAAATAAGACACTGATGAAGCCTGCACGTCGTAGGTGAACTACGTATCTGTTGCAAATAAATATTAAATAATGGGATTCAATCGAAAAGTTTTTTCTTTTCTTTGATTTCAGAATTCAATTGTCATTTTCTTCACTTGCTGTTTCTCACAATTGTACAAGAAAAGCAAAAAGCGAAGAATAGCAGTTAGTTTAACCGTTATGTGTTCGGCTGGGTACCCGGGTACCTTTTGAGACTTTAGCCTCGAAAAACAAGGTTTACGACAACTCAGTCAGCTAAAACTCGTAGAATGCTCCTAACTAGTGGGAATAAACCATTTGTCATCAACAGTGTACCTGTAGCAGCAGGGGGGGTCGAAGGGGGGGCCTTCGAATTTTTTTACCCCATAAGTGTTCGGATGGGTACCCGGGTACCCACCGAAATGAAATGCTTCTAACTTTATCAATTCTTGACCGATTTTGGATCTTGAACCGTCAAAAGATTGGAAAATTTGTCTATTTTTAGAGCATGAGACTAACCAAGCTTGGGACGACGTCTGGTTCCCGTAAATCCGGATCTCCGGGACCATGTTCCGGATCCAAAACAAATGTGTACAATTGTCAATAAAACCACACAATATTGGTATCAAAATTCATGAAATCACTCCAGGAGTTGATGTTTATCCATTTTGAGTCCATTCAACTTATAGTCTTTGGAATGGCCACTCCGGAGCAGGTTCCTGTGGTGCCTTACGGGACCGCTAACATATATGGATATGGAACCCTAGCAATATGTATATCAAAATTCACGAAATCACTCCAGGAGTTGAGTTTAATCCATTTTAAGTTCATTTGATAAGCTGTACCTGGAATGGCCACTCCGGAGCAGGTTCCTGTGGGGCTCTATGAGACCAGTAACATGTTTGAATGAAACCCTAGCAATATGTATATCAAAATTCGTGAAATCACTCCAGGAATTGAAATTTATCTTTTTTAAGTTCAGTTGATGACATGTCCTCGGAATGGCCATTCCGCGGCAGGTTCCTGTGGAGCCTTATGAAACCATTAACATGTTTGGATAAAAACCCCAGCAATATGTATGTCAAACTTCATGAAATCACTCCAGGAGTTGATTTTTATCCACTTTGAGTCCATTTGATGAGTTGTCTCCAGAATGGCCATTCCGGAGCAGATTCCCGTGGGGTCCTATGAGGCCACTAGCATGTTTGGATAGAAACCCTAGCAATATGTATGTCAAAATTCATGAAATCACGCCAGGAGTTCATTTTTATCCATTTTGAGTCCATCTGACAAGTTGTCCCCGGAGTGGCCATTCCGAGGACAACTCGTCAAATCGACTTAAATGGACAAAAATCAATTCCTGGAGGGATTTCATGAATTTTGACATACATATTGCTAGGGTTTCTACCCAAACATGTTAGTGGCCTCAGGGCCCCATGGGAATCTGTTACGAAGTGGTCATTCCGGGAACCACTCATCAAATGGACTCAAAGTGAATAAAAATCAACTCCTGGAGTGATTTCATGAAGTTTGACATACATATTGCTGGGGGTTCTAACCAAACATGTTACTGGTCTCATAAGGCTCCACAGGAACCTGTTGCGGAATGGCCATTCCGAGGACATGTCATCAACTGAACTCAAAAAGGATAAATTTCAATTCCTGGAATGATTTCACGAATTTTGATATACATATTGCTAGGGTTTCCATCCAAACATGTTACTGGTCTCATAGAGCCCCACAGGAAGCTCTGGAGTGGCCATTCCGGGGACAAATCATCAGATGGACTCAAAATGGATAAAACTCAACTCCTAGAGTGATTTCGTGAATTTTGATATACATATTGCTAGGGTTTCAGTCCAAACAGGTTAATGGTCTCATAAGGCCCCACAGGAATCTGCTCCGGAATGGCCATTCCGAAGACAACTCGTTAAATGGACTCAAAATGGATAAACATCAACTCCTGGAGTAATTTCATGAATTTTGATACCAATATTGTATTGTGTGGTTTTATTGACAATTGTACACATTTGGTTTGAAACCGGAACATGGTCCTGGAGAACCGGATTTACGGGAACCAGACGTGGTCCCAGGCTTGGTAAGTCTCATGCTCTAAAAATAGACAAATTTTCCAATCTTTTGACGGTTTAAGATCCAAAATCGGTCAAGAATTGATAAAGTTAGAAGCATTTCATTTCGGTGGGTACCCGGGTACCCATCCGAACACTTATGGGTGTTAAATTTCCCGTACACATAACGGTTAAGTATGCAGGTATAGTGGTGATAGGATTAAAAATACTAGTAAGTTGATTTTTCCAAATAAATTTATGCAAATTTCAAACAAATTTTCCGCATCAATAGATGCTCTTTTGAGGAGGACAGAGATCGTGAGGAGCTTGAACAACTATTCCGGGCTAATGATACCCGCAAGTTTTACGAGAAGGTGAATCAAACTCGCAAGGCCCACACACCAAATCCTGACATGTTTAGGGACGAGGGAGGGGATCTTATCACAAACGAGCGCGAGGTGATCGACAGGTGGAAGCAGTTCTTCGATGAACACCTCAACGGCGATATAGCAGCAGGAGACGCAATGGAAGTTAACCTCGGAGTATCTACAAACGACAACAGCGTATTTTTCGACCTCGTCTTGTTTCCTAACCCACTAATATTGTAAAAACGATGCGATCAAGCTAATGATTATCTTTTCATGAAAGTACAAAGAAGCTTAAGTTTTGATTTCCATGCAAAAATAATTATCAGAAGGAGCGCCAGCTAAGAAAAAGTTCAATTTCTCTTTTTCATATTTGATGCTCTATTCAGTTATTTTTTCTGATTCAAATATATTGTACAATTGAAGCCAAGCAAACTAATAGTAAAATTTTGAGGTTAATCATTTTGTTGTCGATATCCTTTTTCTTCAAAAGTGAAGTATATAATAATTTTTCTGAACTCTTGTTTTTCAAAGATGCTAACTTTGGTATTGATATCAAAATATCAAAAAATCTGCTATGAACACATATTTCATATTGTCAATTCAAAACAAATTTCGCATGTGGCTCTGAAGCCCGAAAGTTAAGGCCGACCGATTATAAAACTAAATAATCAAGTAACATAAATGACGCTTACAAGGAAGGAAAGAAAATATAATTATTCTACGCAATACGTTGTGAATTTTACTGGCAAATAAGGATTTTGAAGAATACGGAACGGGTATTTAAAAATATAGTCAAGTTAATTATAGATGTTCCTGAGAAATTAAATAACGATTATTGTGGCAGTAGAAAGGCTAGGTTACGCCGCTAAGTGGATTAATTCGGGTTTTTTTGTTAATTTGTGGCATTACGTTATGTTTGTTTCTGCAAATATGTAGTTATAGGAGCATTAGTTGTTCGATTTGCAGAGATTAGATAAAGGTTGAAATGGTACGCCATTTCAAGGCGGGCGGTAATGTTAAAGTTAGTACTAAAAATAAGTAGAGAGTAGCTAAGTAGAGTATAGACGCATCAGAATTCCAATTAATGGTAGCAAAGTAACTAGGATCCACCATGCAGTGGTGAATATAGGCTTATCAATCTCTTATAGACACTCACTCTCAGTGATCGTTTGATAAAATTCATATGTAATATTAGTATCTATGAGATTAAAGTTCAGTACCGATCAAGCAATCACGGTAACAAGTAGTCAAATTCACGTCCGTTCGATCAAGTCCAGAATAAACGTTCTTCCTCTAAAGGTAGAGTTTCAGTACACACGCGAGTTTTCATTCTACCAAGTGAACCAGTGAAATATCAATCTCCAACACCTTTTTGCCTTTCTACTATCTATACCTATAAAGAAGGATTTCTGTCTGTCTGTCTGTCTGTCCTGTGTTCCTTATAGAATCAAAAACTACTGAACCAATCGGCGTGAAAATTTGCATGTAGAGGTTTTTGGGGCCAGGAAAGGTTTTAGTGATGGTTAGAGACCCCTCCCCCCACTAAGAGGGGGGGGGGGCTCCCATACAAATGAAACACAAATTTCTGCATAACTCGAGAACTAATCAAGCAAATAGAACCAAATTTGGCATGTGGGTGTTTTCGGTGACAAGAATTTATTCTAGGGTAATTTGAGACCCCTCCCCTCTTTATAAGGGGAATTATAACTCCTCTCCCCTTTAAGAGGGGGGGTTTCCATACAAATTTCCTCATAACTCGAGAACTAATCAAGCAAATGGAACCAAATTTGGCATGTGAAGGTTTTCGAGGGCAAGAAAATTTTCTATGTTGAATTAGGACCCCCCTCACTTTAAGAGAGGGGGCTCCTGTACAAATGAAATACCAATTTCCTCATAACTCGAGAACTAATCAAGCAAATGGAACCAAATTTGGCATGTGTGTGTTTTTGAAGACAAAATTTTTTTCTATGATGAATTGGGACCTCTCACCACTTTAAGAGGGGGGGGGCTCCTATACAAACGAAATACAAATTTCCTTATAACTCGAGAGCTAATTCAGCAAATGGAACCAAATTTGGCATGTAGGTGTTTTTGGAGGCAAGAATGTTTTCTATGATGAATAAGAACCTCTCCCCACTTTAGGAGGGGGGGCTCCTATACAAATGAAATACAAATTTCCTCATAACTCGAGAACTAATCAAGCAAATAGAACCAAATTTGGCATGTGGGTGTTTTCGGTGACAAGAATTTATTCTATGGTAAATTGAGACCCCTCCCTCTTTATAAGGGGAATTGTAACTCCTCTCCCCTTTAAGAGGGGGGGCTTCCATACAAATTTCCTCATAACTCGAGAACTAATCAAGCAAATGGAACCATCTTTGGCATGGAAGGTTTTCGAGGGCAAGAAAATTTTCTACGGTGAATTAGGACCCCTCCCCACTCTAAGAGGGGGGGCTCCTGTACAAATGAAATACAAATTTCCTCCTAACTCGAGAACTAATCAAGCAAATAGAACAACATTTGGCATGTGGGTGTTTTTTTTGGTGACAAGAATTTATTCTATGGTGAATTGAGACCCCTCCCCTCTTTATAAGAGGAATTATAACTCCTCTCCCCTTTAAGAGGGAGGACTTCCATACAAATTTCCTCATAACTCGAGAACTAATCAAGCAAATGCAACCAAATTTGGCATGTGAAGGTTTTCGAGAGCAAGAAAATTTTCTATGGTGAATTAGGACCCCTCCCCACTTTAAGAGGAGGGGCTCCTGTACAAATGAAATACAAATTTCCTTATAATTCGAGAACTAATCAAGCAAATGGAACCATATTTGGCATGTGGGTGTTTTTGGAGGCAACCATTTTTCCCATGATGAATTAGGACTTTTTACCTTTTTAGGAGGGGGGGGGGGGCTCCCATTCAAACGAAATACAAATTTCCTCATAACTTTAGAACTAATCAAGCAAATGGAACCAAATTTGGCATGTGAGAGTTTTAGATGGCAGAATTTTTTTTCTGTGGTGTATTACGACCCCTTTCCCTTTTAAGAGGGTGGGCTCCCATACAAATGAAATACAAATTTCCTTATAATTTGAGTACTAATCAAGCAAATGGAACCAAATTTAGCATGTAGGAGATTCAGCTCGCTGAATCGTAGCCATATGATAATGTAGTCTGCAGTGACCAGTCAGTGATCTGACAAGAATACTGCAATTTACCTTTGAGTGTTGCAAAAGAAATTTCACAACCTTCTCACAAGGCTTAACAATGAAACTTTTCGTTTGACGACAAGTTTCAAGATTTTCCCAATAACGTACATGTTCAGATGAAAACCAAGATCGAATCTTTTGTTTTATCCAACATGCCGCAATTGGTAAAGCAGGTTCCGGTCCGAAAACCGACTTTTCTGCTCCAAATCTTGCTAGTTCATCAGCCTATTCATTTCCGGTTATACCAGGATGGCCAGGAACCCAAATCAGATGAACGGCATTTAGAATGCTTAGTTCTTCTAATTGGGTGTGGCAGGCGATGACTGTTTTAGATTTAGAATTAGCCGCACAAAGGGCTTTTATAGCGGCTTGACTGTCAGGACAGAAGTAGATAATCTTGCCTATCAGTCCTTTCTGAAGTGCAAACTGAGCTCCGTACATAATTGCAAAGATTTCAGCTTGAAAAACGGTGCAGTAACTACCCAACGAATAGGATTCCTCCAATTCCAGTTCACGGCAGTAAACACCAGCACCCGGGCAACCTTCGTACAAGGAACCATCGGTATAACAGACCACATAGTCGGAAATTTTCCTTTCCATGTAGCCTTACATCCAATCCTCTCTAGGAGGAAAGTCACTTGAGAAAGTCCTATACGGGAAAGTACGCATGAGCGTTACATCGCTAGGAGCAAGGGCAAACTTGTCCTCAGCAACAATTTGCGACCACAATCGAGTATGACCAGTGGAACCGTCCACAGACTGCCAAAGGCCAATCGCGTGTAGTCGATAAGCACATATTAGTGCCTCTTGCTTCAGGTGGAAGTGTAGAGGTTTAATATTGAAAATAGCTTCTAGGGCGGCAGTAGGAGTTGTAGTAAATGCACCAGACATTGCCATTAAACACATCCTTTGAAGATGGCTTAGCTTTATCTGGACAGTCACAGCTTCCCCGCTCTGCCACCATACAAGACAACCATACGCCAGTATTGGTCTGACAACGACCGTGTATAACCAGTGTATGTATTTGGGTTGAAGCCCCCAAGAGTTGCCAATTGCTCGTCTACATTGCCTAAAGGCCATGCACGCTTTTTTAATTCGGAAATCAATATTTGTGAACCAGTCAAGCTTGGAGTTGAGAATCATTCCCACGTACTTCACTTCGTTCACAACATCAACATCCGACTCGTAAAAGCGCAGAGCGCGAGCTCCATTGGTATTTCTACGTCTTGAAAATAAGACGATAGATGTTTTGCTCGGATTTACCGAAAGTGCAGTTTCTCGGCACCACGTTTCCACGAAGCGTAGTGCCTGCAGCATTAAGTCAAATAATGTGCTTATGCACTTTCCAACTACTAGGATGAGATAATCATCCGCAAAACCATATGACGGATAGCCTAGACCATTGAGTTTCCTCAGTAGGCCATCCGCCACAAGGTTCCATAAAAGAGGCGAGAGAACGCCACCTTGTGGACATCCACAAACACTTTGCTTCCAAATGCTTGCTTGCCGTAAGGACGAAAAAAGCAATCGGTTACTAAGCATTTGTTCTATCCACTTTATGATTATTGAAGGCACATTATGATAACGAGCAGCCTCCAAAATGGAAGCGAAAGATACGTTATCAAACGCGCCTTCAATATCCAAAAAAGTTCCTAAGCAAGATTCCTTTTGTGAAAAAGTAACCTCAATTTTATTCACCACATCTTGTAATTTATTTATTTATTTATTTATTTATTTATTATTATTACTTCATCTGACTATAGTCTACATGAATGGTTTCTATAAAACATTGGTGCTTCTTAACCTTTGTACAAATTTATACGATGGCTCGTCGAAATTAAACAATTCTTCCACTTTAGAAAATGTTCTAACACATGCAGTGACGGGTTCATTACATCCAAAGACGGTACGGTGGAATGGAGTTTGCAGTAAGCCGGTGGAACGTAGAGTCCGTTGCGAAGCACGAAAGTCCAATAGAGATAAAAGTCTGGGGGAATCAATTTCACCGTTGATGACTTTGGCCACGAATACTGCCTGGTGCGTTTTTCGTCGATAATCTAGCGAGTCTAGATCAAGTAGCCGGCAGCGTTCAGAATAGGGTGGGAGAATCTCGGGATGACGCCATGGTAGATGTCGCAGGGCAAGCCGAATGAATTTCCTTTGTACTCGTTCGATGCGCAGGTTCCATGTTAACTGCTGAGGACACCATACAATACTACAGTTTTCAAGCAATGGCCGAACCAGAGCACAATACAAGGATTTCAGGCAATGCGGATCATTGAAATTTCGTCCAATTTTAGAAATGAATCCCAGTTGACGCATTGCCTTCGAAATAATCGATTCACGGTGTAGGTCGAATGTTAGCTTAGTATCAAGTAGCACACCAAGGTCGCTAACGTGGTCTACTCTGCGTAGCTCAGACCCCTCAATCTGATAGTTAAATAGAATCGGACTTTTAATACGGTAAAAACTTATCACTTCACATTTTGCCACACTTAGTGTGAGCCAGTTTCGTTTACACCAATCAACAAATGTATCGAGTAATTCTTGCAGGCGGCGACAATCGTCAGTTTTTCCAATAGGTAGAAATAATTTCAAGTCATCAGCGTACACAAGTCTGCATCCGATGTCCAATAGCAACGTGACGTCGTTGAAAAACAGTGAAAAAAGTAGTGGTCCCATATTACTACCTTGCGGAACACCCGAGGTATTAGTAAATTGCGCAGAAATACACGTGCCAAGCTTCACGCGCAATACCCTGTCACGCAAGTACGAGCTGAGCCATCGCACTAGTTGTTGGGATGCACCGAGTCGAAAAAGTTTACGCAATAATATTGAATGGTCGATCCGATCAAAAGCTGCCTTCAAGTCCGTGTAGATTGCGTCCACTTGCTTCTTATTTTCTATTTGCGAGATACAGGTAGAGGTGAACTCCATTAAATTCGTACAAACGGAACGACCAGGCATGAAGCCGTGTTGAGCTGAAGATATGTAGTTTTTTGTACGAGACAACATCATACTGCTAACAATTATTTCGAACAATTTTGACGCGGCAGACAAATTAGTAATTCCGCGATAGTTTCTAACGTTCCGGCGGTCGCCTGTTTTATACACTGGGAACATAAACGACTCCTTCCAAATATTCGGGAATTTAGCTTGTTCGAAGGATTTGTTAAAAATAATGCGTAAGGGAACGACTAACGGTACAATACAGCGATTCAAAACTACAGCTGGGATGCCATCAGGCCCCGCAGAGAAGGAACGCTTCAGTTTTTTTGCAGCGGTTATTATCATGTCAGCAGTAATCTCAAACACATTCAAGTTGACCAAATCAGCTGGAACGTATGAGGCAGCGGTTTGTGCATCCTGATCAGACGCTGTTTCATTGGCGAACACAGATGAGAAAAAGTTTGCGAACAGCTCACAAGATTCAGAAACGGATGTAGCATCAATTCCGTCAAGGCACACGTGGGAAGGAATGGACGAGCATTTCCTTTTCGAATTAACGAAATTCCAAAAATTTTTCGGTTGTTTACGGAGATCAGTTTGCACACGCAGTACATAGGATTTATACAGAACTGCATTCAAACGACGATATTCAGCACTGGAACGTTTAAAGTTGCGCTGTGTCAGCGTTGTTTTACGTTTACGATATGCACGCTGTGCTCGGTTGCGTTCCCTCTTCAACTGTCTAAGATACGGAGTGCCCCACGCAGGTAAAGCCGGTTGTTTCGCAAGAGGTACATTAGAATTCATCCATTGCGAAATAGTTTCACAAAACTTCGATGCCATCTCATCAACATCGTTAAACTCAAGTAAAGCCCTCCAATCAATAGAAAGCAAGTACTGATCTAGCGCAGAGAAATCCATTCTTCGAAAATTCAACTTTTTTGTTTCATCAATCAGATCCGGAGCGGTCCTATTATCACAGACAGGCAACGACATCACAAGCGGTGGGTGGTGAGGGTCGACAGGCAGCAGCGGGGTAACACAACGATCGATCGACAATAAGCATCCAGAAGTGCAAAATACCAGGTCTAACATGCGTCCGAGATGATTGCGCTGTGTGTTCACTTGTGTAAGGTTCAGAAAATTCATACCATCGATCAAAGCGGCACTGGCACAGGGCAGATGCGCTATGGATACATTTTGGCTTCCATCCGATCCCCATTCAATGCGAGGCTGATTAAAATCGCCGCACACCAGAAGCGAGCCCCGATCAGTACATTTGTCCCACAGCTCACAAATAGACGAAACGTGGCTATCGACAATGTCGATGCTGGAACTTTTGTCCGGCGGAATGTACAGGCAGCAAAGTAACAGCTGTTTGCCACGGACAGTAGCATTAACGCAAACTTGCTCTAAGTGGGCGCTGTAAGTAGATTCGGCAATCGAACTAGGGTAGCATTGTGCCACGGCAATAAGTACACCTCCGAAGCTGGATTTGTCACTGTTGCGTGGATTACGGTCGCAGCGGAAAACATTATAAGACGTGCCGAATAATAAAGTGGTTGTAGACTTGCCACTTTGATAAGCATGTTGTGCTGAATGAAGAGGAACTTCTACTAAGCTTGTTTCGCGGATGTGGTGATCAACAATCCGCTCAAGTGATTTAAGCAAAAAAGACGTTAGACTGATTGGTCTAAAACTTTTTGCTTGCTCGTGTGTCGCGCGTCCACCTTTAGGAATAAACTTAATGGTTATTTCACGCCATTGAGTTGGGATGTACCCAATAGCAATAATACACACAAACATCTTTCTCAGAATGTGTTTGAAGTACTTGAATCCTTTTTGCAGTAGAATAGGGTATATTCCATCTGTTCCAGGAGATTTGTATGGAGAGAAGCTGTTCACGGCCCACTCAATCGCTTCAGTTGTGATAAGTCTCCGAGCAAAAGCCCATGAGTCTAAGCCACCTAAAACGATTTCTGGATCGTTTCGAACTTCAGGTTCCACACAGCCCGGAAAGTGATTCGAACCAGAGATGCCAATGTTCCTGATTTTTCAGGATTATCCAGATTTTTTAGTGTATTTCCTGATATCCTGACAAGTCGCTCTTTTATCCTGATTTTGGGAAAAAATCCTGATTTTTCCTGATTTTTATACATTTGAACTAAAAACCTGTAGAAACTTAACCCACACTTCTCTACTGTCCAGTGTTCTGCACTAAAGGAGTTTATCTTTATTTTTCTATAACTCTTTACTTTGTAATCACTTTCCTTTAGTTGCCGAAATTGAACCCTGCGAAGATGAAACTAGAAACGTCAATGCCTTCCTAACCCACGATTACTCGGGATGTTGTATGTTGTACAACACCTGTGAAACGTTAACTTTAACTCAGTATAGGAATCTATCTGTATAGGTATCTCAGTATAGGAACTCTGGCAATAAACAAAATCACTGTTTTCAGTCAGGTTCATCTGCAGCCCAAGATCTTTCAAGCGATAGACAAGGTTTAATAAGTTTTTCGTCATGTGGCGTTAGTATTCGAGTGAATTTCGTTCTGTTTTACCTTGCCTATGAATCGATGTTGGCGCAAGTGACGAAAGGTTAAGGACGTCCATTTTCATTCCCAATTTCGTGTATTTGCGACTGTGGTAGATAGTCAATGCATAAGCAGCAATGTGAGAGAATTTTTAGTATGAAAATTTGTACATATTGCTTTCCTAAAAAAATTGAAACAAAAATCCTGAATTATCCTGATTTTTATTTCCTTTGCATCCTGAGCTCTGAGAAAAAATGTTGGCATCTCTGATTCGAACAGTATTCACCGTTCGAACTTCGAATGTTATTTACCTGATAATCTTTCGATTTTGACAGTATTTTATTAAGTCGACTTGCCTCGCCGAAACTGGAAACGTTGCTACAGAACCTGTGCCAGCTCGTGCGTGCTGAAGATCGCAGAGCCTTTGCATAGGCTTTCCGGGCCTGCTTGAAAGGCTCCACGCCATCCCTCCGACGTCTATTCCAGGCTCTCCTGCATCGTTTCTTTAGTTCCGCGAGATGAGAGTTCCACCATGGTGTTCCTCTAGTCGTTTTAATAGTTTTTAGCGGGCAAGCCACTTCAAAAGCTTCCGCAATAAAAGATGTTGTGACATCTGCAGCCACATCCAAGTCGATCGATGACTCAATCGTCGGTTCGGATCCTTGAAATTTCGTTGCTAGTTCCTCCTCAAAGGGTTCCCAGTCAGAAAATCTCGGATTGCGAAAGGTTGCAGCGTTCAAGGAGACACCCAAATGATCAAAATATATAAAGCAATGATTAGATATTGGTGTCTCATTTGAAACATGCCATTATGCCAACTCATGACTGATCCTGTTAGAGCAGAGTGTTATATCTAACACTTCCTCTCTACCAGCTCGTATGAAAGTTGGACAATTGCCAATGTTGAGTATTCCAAGATTGGTACTACTCAAATATTCCATCAAATCAGAGCCTCTCAGATTGATATCCGAGCTGCCCCAAATGATGTGATGGGCATTGGCATCACTGCCTACAATGAGCGGAAGCCCATTAGATTGGCAGTATCTCACCACATTTCTGAAATCGTCGCTGGGAGACGGTTCATCGTGTGGTAAGTATGCAAAACAGTAGACATAATAGCGCCTATGGACATCATCCACGACGAGTTCTACTGTGACTGCACAAATATCTCGAGTAGTCAACTCAGAGATAAGGCATGCACTTATTGACCTATGCAACAATATGCATGCCCTGGGCATCAAACGAGGATGTGTCATGCCAGTTTTGCTGAAAACAGCAAAGTTCTGGTTTCCAATATCCGTCGAATGAAAGTACCCCTTGCGAAAGTATGGCTCCTGAACCAATGCGATGGTGACAGAGCCATTAAAAAGTTTTTCGCATAAATACAAATTTGCTGCCCGTTTGTGTTGAAGATTTATTTGTGCGACTCTAACTGTTTGACTAGCGGAGTATATGCACAAACAATGTCCAACACAGATCAGACAGCAAATTGTAAGGGAAGCCAATTATGTTGGCCAGAACGCACTTGGCGTAAAACCCATAAGGGAAATTGGGCAGGACTACTATGCTGTTCCCACGAAACGCAAGGGACAACAAAGATCGACCGTACCAGAGCCCCGCATGGCACAGCAGGGCCAAGATGCCCAAAGCACTCCGTTCGCGACTGGCATGTTTTCACCCCTCCAGCCATTCAGTCATCGGCACGGAGTTAGACCTTGACTTAGGGGCTCCTGATTTGCCGACTCCCGGCAGGATCAGGTCCCGTGGCTCAATTTTTGCTTAAACGTACAATTCGGCACCAACCGCCAAAGGGCGTAACTGCAGATTGTGTAAAACAGACCGATTAGGAGTCTCTCTCTCTCTGTGCTAAGCCAGCTGAGAAAATAACTCTCTCGCGGTGTGCCCACACCCCGCAGCCGCGCCCTCCGAAAAATCTGCCCCGAACTGCATGATTAGGTAGCCGGAAACCACACAGCAAGTGTTCCACATTCTCTGTCTGCATACGACAACCATGGTTGCGTACCACCAGGTGCGCAACTTTGGCTACCGTACCCCAGCCGGCACCTCGTGGAGGTAGAGAAAACAGAGGTGATATATTTGCACATGTTCAGTCATTTGCCTCATTTATTTATTTGATTAATAAATAAATTAAAAATGACAAGCACTGGAAATCATATCGATCATATTTCCCATTCTCAAGCATGTTTATGGCGCAGCTTTTGCACTATTTTTCGACCTCATCTTGTTTTCCTAGCCCTCTAACGGGATACATTGGAAAAACGATGCGATCAAGCTAATGACTATCTTTTCATGAAATTACATTCAAAAGAAGTTTTGATTTTCATGCAAAAAAAAATATCTGAAGGAGCGCCAGCTAAGAAAAAGTTCAATTTCTCTTTTTCATATCTAATGCTTTATTCAGTTATTTTTTCTAATTCAGATATATTGCAAAATTCAAGCCAAGCAAACTAATAGCAAAGTTTTGAGTTTAATCATTTTGTTGTAGATTTTCTTTTTCTTCAAAAGCGAAGCATAATAATATTTTTTCTGAACTCTTGTTTTTCAAAGATGCAATTTCTAATTTTATATATTCATTGAAGTCTGCAAAAATTATCTTTTGTGTCTACATTATTTTTCTATAAATCACGTAAATATAAAACTAAATAAGGTGTTCATCAAGTAGCATAAATGACGCTTACAAGTATTTACGCACCCAAGGAAAGAAAATATAATTGCGCTACGCAATACGTTGTGAATTTTACTGGCAAATGAGGATTTTGAGTAATACAGAACGGATATTTAAAAATATAGTCAAGTTAATTATTGATATACCTAGGAAATTAAATAATGATTATTGCGGCAGTAGTAAGGCTAGGTCACGCCGCTAGGTGGATTAATTCGGGTTTTTCTCTCATTTTTGCCTGTAGTGCAGCGGTACGCCTTGCAATGTTCATTGACTAGTCTTAACGAAATATGATGTGGTACTGAATATGAAATATGACGAAATTGATGTGGTACTTCAAGCATTACATGGGTTCTCTAATGCCTCAACAGTGGCATATGGTGCTTGTATTTACTTGAGAAGTCTGTTTGCGGATGGCTTAGTAAAATTGATGCTCTTTACCAGCAAATCGAAGTTAGCTCCAATTGACGAACTTACCATTCCGCGAAAGGAATTGTATGCTGCTGTGTTGCTAGCCCGGTTTATAAGATGGGCAATCCGCTCCTGATCCATTGAAAAGATCCGGATCTGTAAAAAGAATGACTGATCCGCGGATCTTTTCTTTTAAGACACGGATCTTTGCCCGTGCGACTTTTAGTCTGTTGCGAATTTCATTAGGTTTTATATCGCCACTGACAGTTCTATCTAGAATTTTATTTGATGTCTTATCTAGTACCTAGCTATTCATTCTCTTTACTCTTTTTGAGGTTGTTGTCATGAAGGTAGACTAATGACGAGGTATAGGATAACATGAGATCATAGACAATAGGCCGTATGAATAAAAGAGTTAGAGCAAACTCTCCCATAAGATTTACACGGGAAAAGTAAAGCAAACTGTTTAATTCATACGACCTAATGATCCTATTCTTCGTACGCCTTAACAATAATTTCAAATTTGGGTTTGAATGGAAATGTGTCCGTAGCCATAACGTATTTTAACAAAATGAGGGAAACCCGTTTTAAAGTACTAGTTTTTACGAGAAACACGTAAAGCATGCGTGACGATATTCTCCGTAGAATCTTCTTCAGAGTTTTTCTTTCTCTCCATGAAGTAACATTGGCTCTTTTCTCAAATTTTGCACAAAAAATAGGGAAAACCCAAATATATATTTAGTGTAACTAAAGATCCGATGAACCGTTCCGAAGATCCGGATCCTTGACTAAATGCACCGGTTCTGATCCGTTCAGTCTAGTGATCCGTTTTGCCCATCACTAGTTTATACAGAAGGTAGTTCTTGCGATGGATATAAAATTTCATGAGATTGTACTATGGTGTGACAGTATGATTGTACTTTCCTGGATAAAAAAGCCTTTTAATCAGTGTACGTTCGAAATCGTGTCGCTATTATCCATGAACTAACTGAAAACTATCGTTGGGGTCATGTCCAGTCTACACAGAATCCTGCCGATATTGTGTCCCGGGGTCAAGATCCCGAGACGTTGAAGGGTAACAATATGTGCTGGAACGGCTCTGAGTTCCTTTGGAAGGCAAGATATAAAGTTGATTTAATTTAATTTTATTATTAGTCTTCGACATAAAGAACATCGCACAGACATCAAACTTATTTAACTAATTAAATATTACAGTTTCTTAGCCTAAATACATTTTTTGACAAACCAAAATCGAACAAGTAAAATTTTTCTGATATTTGTTGTAGCAACGCCCTCCCATGGGATGGTGGTTGGACGTGCACTTCGGCTAACCGACCTAAATCTCAGTTCTGTATAACTGCCGACCGAACCTGTCCATCTGTGGAAGTCTTCACTGACACTACTCTTCCTTTAGGCCAGCAGTTCCTTGGCATATTAGGATCCGCTATAATAACGATCACCCACAGTGATTGGCTTGGTTGGATAGAACCATTTGGTTCGTCGAGTTATTGTGGACAGATACTCTGCAACCCAGCGTTTCCAAAAATGATTGGATAAGGCGACTGATGCTCGCCACGACCGTTGCAGTGCCAGCCGACAGTCAGTAAAGGGAACAAGCGACTTCAGTCCGTTTGATGAACCAACCAAAAAATGTTCGGGGTCAAGGCCGGCGCAGAGCGGTCATCTACGGGAACGTATGTTAACGGCCGACTATTAACAATATTCTCCACCTGAATTAGATAGTTCCCCAAAACCTCCCCTGTGAGTACCCGTTGGGGCTTGACACTAGCTAAAATCTTTTTTACTGACTGGATCAGCCGCTCCCAACAACCACCCATATGTGGTGAGGCCGGAGGGTTAAAACGCCATAGAGTTGACGGTGTAGTGAATTCTCTTAGCAAGGGGTCCATGTTTAAAGCGGCCGCTGCGTCTTTCAGCTCTTTATCTGCCCCTCCAAAATTTGTTCCACGGTCGCTAACTATTTCGATAGGAGTTCCACGACGTGCGAAACAGTTCTGTAATGCTAGAATGCAGGAACTCGTATTTAACGAAGCAGCTAATTCGAGGTGTATAGCTCTAGTTGTTAAGCATGTTACAATAACACCCCATCGTTTTTCGTGCCGCCGACCTACTACAATGTGAAATGGTCCAAAATAATCGACGCCAACATAAGAAAATGGTCTAACAAAGGCTGCCAGTCTAGCTTTAGGTAGAGGAGCCATCGCAGGGGGTATGGGTCTGGCTCCAAGTATCTTACACATTTGAAAATTTCGCTGCACTTGGTCGCATACCGTTCGTACGCGTAACGCTTTACGCATTTCGTTCACACAAGTCTCACGACACTGATGATGAAAATGTATGTGGACGTCATGGACAATAAGGCGTGTCAAGTGATGATTTCGAGGTAATGCAATCGGATGTCTATCATTGCTGTCTATGAAGTCGCACTCGACTAGTCGACTATGAATGCGCATTACCCCGTTTTCATCTACGAACGGGCTAACTTTATTCATCTTATTGAGCTCTCTTGTAGTGAAACACTTCAGCGTCGAAAAGTTCCTTTTGCGTTAACGGCTCAACGATCATTCGCTGGTTACTCATTCTCCGTTTTATGTTGGCAATGTAATGTAACGCAGTACGTAGGCAGTGACACGACGGAGACGATTCCACGACGAGAAGTTAATAAAAGACGGTCGGATTTCTATGTTAGTGGACTCGACGTTTAACGATGGCATTGGCCACTCACATTCCGGCTTCCACAGGAATGAAGGTCCCTCAAAACAACGGCTAGTAGATCTTAGATCCAGTTTCGATTTCCACTTTGTGGCGTCATCTGCAACGTTCAACTTAGTCCCCAGCCAGCGCCACTCTAATATGTTTGTCGCTTCCACGATTTCACCCACACGAAAGGCCACATACTGCGAAAATCGTCGATAATCTGGTTGCAGCCAACATATGACGTCTCGCGCATCCGTCCAGAAATAACGTCGAGCAATTTTGATGGAATGGTTTTCTTTCACGTTTTTAGCTAGGCGTGTACCAACAACGGCAGCCTGAAGTTCTAGGCGCGGAATGGAAACAAACTTGATGGCGCTACCCTGGTCTTGCAATTAACCTTCCTAATGCATTAAAAAAATCAGAGGGGTTGTGTACAAGACACGACCGCATATATAGGTGACGCAGGACTACGTTCTCTTTGTAGTGATAGTAGCATGGATTCATGCTTGTAATCATTCGATTCTTCATGGATACATGCTATATGCAACATATATACATGCTACATGCGTTGTATGTAACATTTTATTTATCAAAGTAGTAACATTGCATACGTTCAATTCTCAAAAGATTGTGCATTTGAAAACAATTTAACAAAATCAAGAACACAAACTATTGCTTTCCTGCTACCTTACTGAAATTAAAGATTGTTTTTATTACCCATGGTTCCCCACGTTGAAGGGTTTTACCAATTCAATCCTATTTTATCAACAGTACATCTTTTCACTACACTTCTAATGAAACGGCAAGCATGCGTATTCATACAGAGTCGTATTATAACCGAACACTACAGCTGTAGCACATTTTTCCAACACAGATATCAAATTCGCCGAGGTTTAATCGTCTCGCAGTAAAGAATTTGCGATCTGTTGGGACAACGAACTAGTGTCATTTTTTCTGGCACACTTCCCTAACACAGACATCAAATTGAACTGGGTTTAATTGCGTTCGTAAGAAATCTGTTGGCACGAGGGGGTTTTGTCACTCTTTCTGGCGTACTTCCCAAGCAAGGACATCAAAATGGTCTAGGTTGAACCGCCGTGTTAAGAAATCTTGTTGAAATGAGGAAACTGTGTCACTTGTTTTGACTTACTTCCCAAGCAAAGATATCAAATTGGTATAGGTTCAGATCATCGTAAAGAATCTTCCAACCAATCACGAAGCGAGGATTCTGGTAAAACATAGGTTCATTATTTTCAATTTTTCAATAGTTCAACATCAAGAATCCATACTTTTTTCATTTGGGTCAATTCTTAGAAGATTTTCCGATCGATTGGTGTAAGAATATTGAAAATCGATCGGAAAACTGCTGAGCTATTAGCACTCAAAACCTTTCATTTTTCGTGACGCTCGCATTTTTCGATTTTTTGGAATGACACCCTATCTCAAAACTTGCCGTAAGACGTAGTCCTACGTCAAAAAAGTTACATATGCATTGTGGTCGAAAACGACCCAAGTTTTGAAATTGCCCTCATTCATCCATTTTCAATCCGAATTTCGTTTTCTTTACCTCATTTGAAAGCTGTGGCCAAAAACTGGTACCCAAGGTATGTTAGGGGATATTTGTAGACTAATGGCCACTTCTGCGTCGGTTCCGGAACACCCACTACCAGGTCCCGGGAGACATGTTTATATTTTGAGATAATTTATTTTGCGGCACATCAAATCACATTGGCTTGATAAAATAAGATTAATGGAAGTACAATGGGGACATTTTGGACTCAAACGGCCATTTTCCCATTGGTTCCGGAACATCCGGTACCTGGGTTTTGAGGACAATTTTGAATTTTAGGATGATTTATCTTGCCACACGTCAAATTACGTCAGCTTGATATCATTAGACTATTGAAAGTATAATAAAGACATTTTGAAGGCAAATGGCCACATCAGCTTTGGTCCCGGAACATCCGGTACCCGGTTTTTGGGCCCATTTTTGTATTTTAGGATAACTCATCTTGCGACACATCAAATCACATCGGCTTGATTAAATAAGACTAATGGAAGTAAAATAAGGTCATTTAAAAGCCAAATGGCCACTTTACCACCGGTTCTGGAACATCCGGTACCTGGTTCCGCGGGACATGTTTAGATTTTGAAATAACTCATCATGCGGCACATCGAATCACAACGCCTTGATCAAATAAGACAGTTACAAGAGGTTTGAGGACTACCTTATCTAGGTGAGAACACTACACACATACATTGACAGTATGCTTCACTCAGCTGCAGATAGGTAGCGCTGATGGCATACCACTTACGCGTTATATGAAGAAATCAAAGAGCTGCATATCTATGTAGGGTATTGTCGTTATCGTCGGGCCACTGTTATGGTCGGGCCATCACGATTTTACAGTTTTAGTAACTCATGATATCTATGATACAATCATTGTAAAACTTCTTACTGTGATAGCTAACTTTTCACAGTATTGTGAGTTTCAGTCGTGTATTCAAAACACCCGTACTGAATTCAGTGACTAAATCTTCCAAAAAAAAGTTTTCCACGCGCAATGAACTTTTGTTCAGGAAATGATTCATGAAATGCAATTATCGAGATAAATTTTGAAAATGTATGAAGTGTGTTGTGCTGCACACGTAGACTATAGAAAAATCCCCTCCAGTAAGGTGTTTGGGAAGGCTAAGGTGAAATACTAGAAAAGCGCTATTTGTACAGGTCGGGTCACTTGAGTAGTCATGGTTGGGCCACCATAATTTTAAGCGCAGAAGCGCAATAATCGCTAGAGAATGTCAGTCACGTAAAATGTGATGAAATGAAGCAAAATTACCACGATAAATACTTAGATTTTTGTTGTTATTTCATTGTAGTTGTACAATTCGGAAAAGGCAATTGTAGCAATACTGATTTTACAAGATCGCCAAAATTTCGCAAGAATGCAATTAAAAATAGGGTATTTGTGCATATATGAGCCGTTGTTCAGGGAATTCATTCTTTTTATGCCTCTATATAGAATTTCAATACGTATGTCTTAGATTTTCTGCGGTGGCCCAACCTGTACAACATGGCCCGACTATGACAACATTTTTTGTCTTCACGTAAATGCCTATAACTTTTTTATTTTTCAAGCAATCAGTTCAAAACTTTCCGGAAATATACCTTATTCTTAGAGCTTTGCAACGATGTATTTAGATTTCTAAAATTCCTTTTGAAACGAAAGTTATGGGCGAATTCCAAAACGTGGCCCAACCACGACGACACTCCCCTACTATTAATAATCTAAGGTGCAGAAACAAAATTGTATGTCTTTACTTCTTACAAAGAGGCGAACCAGCCGCAGGCTGAAATCCTCTCTAATATAGAATAAAAAACCCGATTTAATCCACCTAGTGGTGAAAGGAACCTTTGTTATACGGTCTTACTTGCTATTTGAGGTAGAAATCGACACGTCTTCGGAACATAATTCATCTATTGGTTATCGTTGCGTAGTGCGTTGATTTACATAAAATTTTTGAAAATTGAATAAGTTTACAAAATTTGAACAAAATAGAAACACTTTTAAATTTTGATAGATCCTTTGTTCATGAAATTTCCGAGTAAGGATAAGTAAGTTGTTATTAACCTGAGTAAGTGCAAATAAAAGTAAGTTGTAAGTGGAAATCTTATCCTTTAGCATATACGTTGTCTAGTAAAGGTCTAGTTTATAGGTTTTTGAACTATGCATAGTTTCCTGTAACGCCATTCTATTTCACTCACATCAATAGAGTTTTCTTGAATAATTTTCATCAACTTTTATTAACTCACGCTGTTATATTTTATACAACACGTGTAGGTTTTTCAACGCCATATTGTTATAAAATTACAAATCGTTGTTTAACTAACGTATATTCTTCAACAAACTTATTGTGAGCAAAATATCATAATTATTCAATGCATTAATAATTTAAATTGTTGGGAAAATGTATGCAGCAAATCTATCAGCAAATGTAAAATGTTTAAAATGTATCCGTCTGCTGGTAGTCGAGTAATGCGGAGTCAAAATTAGGGTATTTTTTATAATCAAAGTTCCACAGATCCTAAACAAGCAAACATAGAGATACTATACCTCATTTCAGCAAAGTTGTGTATTTTTACTATTTGTACAATGAAAAAGTCTTACAATAATTACAGAAAGAGCAAAAATAGAAAAACTGATTTTACAAATTCATATACAATAAATAAGATATTTCTATCTTCGCTGCAGAGATAGATGGTTATTGCCTTTAGCAAAATTTCTTGTAATAATATGTTCTATAACTTTGCAGAACACATCAATGTGTTATATTGACACTGAAGAAAAATAATTTTTTTATTTCACTTTTAGGGGGATTAATCAAAATTTAAAATCCACCAGACGATCGAGCTTTTAATTTCAAGAAACTCTTTCAAAGGTTCGATAAACCTAAAACCAAGTTTTCCCAGTCAAAACTCTAGTGCACACGTTTTCTTTGGTTTAGGGCTATTTTGCGCGCGAGTAACCGTGTTATAAAAGTTGGCGCGAGTGTTCGAGGATTAATATCTTTTAACCGGTAAAACCAATTCTTATGAAATTTTGCATATATATTCCTAGTGTCAAAACCTCTCGTTTGATATTAAAATAATTCAAATTAGGTAAATTATCTTGGTTAAAATCATTATAAATTATTGTTAATTTTGGTGTGGTGTATACGGTTGCTCATAACTTTCAAATTAAACGTCCAATCAAAAAACCATTCAATAGTGATCTATTAGGATATATTATCTTTCAAATGAGACTAATAGCGCATAAATCGGTTTGCCCATCTCTAAGAAACAGGCGATAATTATTACCTTGTCAAAACAGGTTTTCTAAGCATAACTTTTAAACTACTTGTTTGTTTTCAATTAAAAATTCCTGAACAATTTAGCTTTAATAAGGGCTTTCATTTGATACTAAGATCGTTGAAATCGGTCATGTAGTTCCGACGAAACCCGTGTCACGTATTTTTCACATTTTTGCTTATAACTTTTAAACGAAACGTCGTATCACGAAACAACTCAATAGTGATCTACTAGACAATAACACCTTTCAAACAAAAGTAATAGCGAACCATTCGGTTCAGCCATCTCTGAGAAACAGGCGATAGAAAAAATCATTACATACATACACACACACACACACACACACAGACATTGCTCAAATCGTCGAACCCTATCGATTGGTATATGTGACTTGGCCCTCCGGGCCTCGGATCAATTTCGTGTTTTTCGACCAATTTTTAAACCTTTGTTATAGTATAACAAAGGTAAAAAGTGTTCACGGCAAAATGAAAGTGACGCGTTCATTTTTTTTAAATTAAAAATAGATTTTTTTAGCTGCATAAAGGTTGATGAGATGTTGATTAAGCGACTGGAAAAGCATATTGCAAAACTATTTCTCGTTCTAAAAATAGAACTGACAGCATTGCCCAAATTGGTTATTTAAAAGCACGCAAAGACCTCTATTTGGCTTCATTGCAGCTATTGACAAGCTTGAAGCTTGATGAAATCACGAGGTTTAGATGTTTAGGAGCTGAAAAAAGGTTTTTATTTCTAAACCTAAACCAAAGTTCAGCCACAGGTTGAATAAAATCAGCTATAAAAGCGTTTGATCAGCCTGAAATTGTTACTTGGCAATGAACAAAATGTTGGCGGGTCATTCCGGTCAAGCGCCGAACCCAACATCTTCTTCCGCCGGCTTGGTTCGTAGCACTCACACACAGCCGTGTAGGAATTCACCAACATTTTTGTACGTGTATGGGGCTATTACGTATTACGTTCCGTCATGAACTTGTAGCACTAAATATTGTCATTAACAATCATTACTGTAATTTCAATGGTTGTGTCGAAACTTTTGATGTTAATGGTAGTAGAAAGCAAACATATATTGCAACAATAGCTTATGAGATAACGAAACGACTCGCACTTATCCTACGCGTCGTGAGCAGTTTTCTATTTTGCTTTTTCGAATCCTTAAAAATATTCGCCATCTGCTTTGAACAATCCCTGACTCAAAAATCAGTTTGAGTTACAATTTACCCAAAAATAAGCAACTAACGTGTATGTGCTTTACAAATACCATCAAACCGTGGTTCACCCAGCCGCCACAGATGTCTCTTTACCACCACGCAATTGCGCAGAGTGGCGTATCTATGTACTATTAATAATCTAAGGTGCAAGCCCCCAATAATTCAAGTGAAAAAAGCGAAGCCTTGGGCTTAACCGTCCTAGGATTGGGCGATACCGTATCGATACCCGCGATATCGATACTCAAGGGCCGATATTTCGATATATTTCATCGATGCTTACGGCGCCGATATTATGCTAAATCGATACTTTCATCCCGATACTTTTGACATCTCTGTTTACGTCAATCTATTGCCTCGAAGAAGAATTTGGTCAAGTTTCGACGAGCGCGGAATGAGTTGACCACGATCCTGAAGAGGAAAAAGGGGTAGAAGGAGTACAAAGAACGTGAAGAGAACTCTACAAAAATGGCCAAGAATTACTAGCAACGACACTTTACTGGATAATTTCAAGGATTTGGGAAAAGGAGAAACTACCGGAGGAGTGGATGGAATGTGTGGTTTACCCATGTACAAAAAGGGCGATCGGCAAGGTTGCTGTAATTATTTCAGCATAACGCTGCTCAAAGCCACCAACAAAGTGCTCTCACAGATTTTGTTAGCAAGCAAACATAGCATCCCAAGAGAATTCGTAGGGTAGTACCGAGTGGGCTTTATGGAGGCCCGTGCAACTCAAATTCTCAAATTTTTACTCTCTCAGGGTGTCGATTATTCCGCGAAAATGAAATTCCCTGCCTTTTCCAGGTTTTTCCAGATATATTTCAAAAAAATCCAGACGCAAAATATTTCGTTAATTTCCCTTTTTAAAGTGTTCATTTGGCTTAATTGGTTGTTTACTCTTAAATTATTATTTTCTAATGAGTTCGTTTTTCCTTTTCATCTTTTCATGCGAAATTGCTATGTGCAAAATTAAAACTAATTTGAACCTAATTAACGCACATCGAAATTAAAGAATTAAGCTAAATAAAACTTGCAAGATGTCTTTTCGGAAAAATGAAAATAGTCTGCTGGATTATCCAATTGCCAAAAGGTGGTGGGATAAGCCGTTTTGTCTATTTGATCACAAGTAATGAATAGGTATAAATCCGTTTCAAACATTTAACTACGCAAAACAATAAATATAGAAGTTAGTTAATTAGAAGAAACTTTCTGACCCCAAGCCCGATATGTCTGAGCAGCTATTTCGATTTGTTGGAAAAATTTACGGAAATAATTGTTCCTTAGGAATTTCAAAACTTTTGATGACAAATGACATAACGATGAATCGAGCAACGCAGCATCGTTGCAATATTTGCTTTTATTCGACCTAGGTACTTGCAGCCAACTTTTGATATTCAGGAAAATTTCGGGTTTGCGACTTTATCGACTCTCTGCTCGCAGTCGAGTTTCAAAGATATGATTGATTTGTTAGACTGAATCAGAATGTTGAGGCTGAGATGGTCTTTCATTCGAATATGCATAGAGCGTGGCTTTTAACTAGTGATCAATATGAGAATAAAAATTAAAGTCCGGGTTCTGACTCGTTCAGGTTGAATATCGTAGCTAATTTTTACAGACTGATCTTGGTACAGTTTGACTAGTCCTCGATTTAATTACAGTCCGATCTCGGTCCGGAAGTCTGGAATTATCTAGAGGCAAAATGTGCTTGTTTTAAATGCTGATTTTTTCTAAATATAAATGAATATTTGTTCTCCAAGCATCGAAGAGTGTTTTAACAATCTTGCTGAATTGGCCGCAGTGAAAACAAAAAAAGTATTCTTCCAACAAAGTATGCACTTTGCGTATCAACATCCACCAATCTGGTATGAAAAAAGAAGCAAATTTCTATACACAACTTTTGATCTAAATATTCCATTAATATCGAGGAATCCAAAAAATATTGATAATGATCAATTAGATTGTGAGCTCTTCCCTTTAAACCCAAAACCGATCAAATTGATCCAACCGTTGATTTGTACACAGCAGAATAGCAGAACGCAAGTAAAAATAACATGTTATATTATATTTGATTTGGACACACGCAATGGCCTTAAATAAAAAGATGCCGGATATTTGAATAACTTATCCGGTATATTTTCTTCCCATGCCAAAAATCCCTGACTTCAAATGAAATTCCCTGACATTCCCTGACTTTTCCAGGTTGAAACGGATTTCACTGACATTTCCAGGTTTTCCCTGATTTTCCAGGTAATCGACACCCTGTCTCTGACAAATCCTCTAGAAATCTCGGCAGTACAACATGCCACCCATCAGACACATTTTTGTGGATTCCAGTGGAGCATACGACTCAGTCGAGAGCAAACAGCTACACACTCAAATAAAAACACCGAGCTCGGCAAAATTTTGACGAAATCTCAACAGCCGATCCTTCGGTAAATTTTTTTATGTTGCCAAACGTTACTAAAGATTCGTAAACGTCGATATACACCATCGACATTATTACCGAACGTTCGGCTTTGAGATTTCGGTAAAATGTTGCCGAACTCGGTGCTATTTTTTAAGTGTGTCTGGCAGATAATGCACGAGTACGGTTAACTGAACAAAGTTTCGTGGCTAAAATAAAGCGAGCGATGTGTTACGTACTAGGTTACGTGTGTGTTTTGGCGAAACTCATTTTGCTCAACATGAATCCCAGAATGCCGCCTTAAATAGTATCGATACAGCTAATATCGATACTTCCCGAGCGATATATCGAGGGTATCGATAAGGCGGCGGATTTGATATCAATTATCGATACTTTTGGAAATTTTGCCCAATGTCCTTCTAAGACTTGACCCTTTTTTATCGACAGGCTTCATAGCCTTCTACTGACTTTATCTATCACCACCGCCTAGCTTTGCATATATATTCATGTAAACCCAACCGCTTAGTTGGTTTCGAGGTATGATGCCGGTTTAATAACCTAGTCGTCGTATTTTTGAATCTCGAGAGCCTTGTAGAGTCAGTAGGATTGTTGCACTAGCCCCGTAACTGTCTTGTACTCTAATAGCTGTCTGTGAAGTCCGTTGATAAATAAGGGTCAAGTCTTAGAAAAGACGTTTAAGCCCGAAGCTTTTCGCCTAGCTGAGATTCGAAAATACGACGATTGGCTTGTTAGGACATCATTGTACCTCGAAACCTACTAAGCGGTTGAATTCGCGTGAATGTAACATGCAAAGTGCGGTGGATGAGAATTACCTATGTTTTCACGTAAACTGGACGTCACGATTTTTTTGGGTGTAGGAAGTATTCCTGGTCGCGCGTCATTTTCCAACCTGAAATTTGGTTGTGCAAACCTCTTCTTAATTTCCTCTCGCACTATAGCAGTTTTTTATTCTTGTCCCTACATTTTTTTCCACAGGTCGAAGTTTACTATGGTCACGATAAAAAAAAAATTTTGATTGCGTGTTTGTATTTGGAAGATCGTTATCAAATTTATGAGGTGTCATTAGATGAAGTATCGCAAAAACCTATTAAAGCGGTCCAGAAAATTCGCCGATCTGGAAAGTCAACAGAGACGATTTTGATTTGGTTCACAGATACTCTTTATTTGATTGCTGGATATGTGGAAACTGATTCTGGAAAAATAGTGTAGGTATATTTTCTATAAATTCATTCTATTGATATTAAACAATCCGCTACAAAATAATTCATGTTTGGGTTGGGGGACTCCCCTTTGAGGACATTTTGGATGTCTTCGTATCGATATACTTCACTCACATGTTTTTACCTTTGTTATACTATAAAACCTGATTTAATCCACCTAGTGGTGAAAGGAACCTTTGTTATACGGTCTTACTTGCTATTTGAGATAGAAATCGACACGTCTACGGAACATAATTCATCTATTAGTTAACGTTGCATTGTGCGTTGGTTTACATAAAAATTTTGGAAATTGAATAAGTTTACAAAATTTGAACAAAATAGAAGCACTTACAAATTTTGATAGTTCTTTTTCTCATGAAATTGCTGAGTAAGTTGTTACTAATGTGAGTAAGTGCAAGTAAAAGTAAGTTGTAAGAAGAAATATTATTTTTTAACATATACATTGCGTAGTAAAGGTCTAGTTTATAGGTTTTTGAACTATGCATAATTTCCTGTAATGTCATTCTATTCGATTCACATCAATAAAGTTTTCTTGAAAAAAAATCATCAATTTTTATTAACCTTCGGTTACTCACGCTGTTGTATTCTGAACAACATGTGTAGGTTTTTGAATGACATATTTACCAATCGTTGTTTAACTAACGTATATTCTTCAATAAACTTGTTATGAGCAAAATGTCTGAATTATTCAATGCAATAATACTTTAAATTTGTTAGGAAAATAGATCAGCATAAACCGACAGCACAGAAACGAAGCAAGCAGCATGTGAGGTGTATCGCTATTGGCCCCAACTGGAATTTTTTCACGTTACTTCACATGGAAAAATGCCGTCTGTATGTAGCAAAACTATCAGCAAATGTAAAATGTTTAAAATGTATCCGTCAGTTGGTAGTCGAGTAATTCGGGGTTAATATCAGGGTATTTTTATAATCAAAGTTCTACAGTTCCTAAACAGCAAACATAGAGGTATACTATTTTCAGCAAAGTTGTGTATTTTTACTATTTGCATAACTTTGTAAAACATGAAAAAGTCATACAACAATTACAAAAAGAGCTAAACTAGAAAAACTGATTTTACAAATTCAGAAACAATAAATAAGATTTCTCTGTCTCCGCTGAAGAGATAGAAGGTTACAGTCTTCAGCAAAATTTCTTGTAATAATATGCTCTAAAACTTTACAGAACACATCAATGTGTTATATTGAAACTGAAGAAAAATATTTTCTTTATTTCACTTTTAGGGGGATTAATCAAAATTTAAGTTCTACCAAATGATAGAGCATTCAATTTCAAGAAACTCTTTCAAAGGTTCGATAAACTTAAAACCAAGTTTTCCCAGTCAAAACTCTAGTGCGCACGTTTTTTTGGTTTTGGGCTATTGTGCGCGCGAGTAACTGTGTTGCAAAAGTTGGCGCGAGCTTTCGAGGATTAATATCTTTTGACCGGTAAAACCAATTCTTATGAAATTTTGCATATATATTCGAGGTGTCAAAACCTCTCGTTTGATATTAAAATAATTGAAATTAGGTAAATTATCTTGGTTAAAATCATTATAAATTATTGTTAATTTTGGTGTGGTGTATACGATTGCTTATAACTTTCAAACTAAACGTCCAATCCAAACACCATTCAATAGTGATCTATCCGGTTATATTACCTGCCAAATAAAACTAATAGCGCACAAATCGGTTTGGCCATTTCTGAGAAACAGGCGATCATTTGAACCTTATCAAAAATGGTTTTTTAAGGCTAACTTTTAAACTACTTGTCCGTTTTCAATAAAACTTGGTAGAAAGTTTAGTAACAGCAAGAGCATTCGTTTGGTACTAAGATCGTTAAAATTGGGTGTGTAGTTCAGGAGAAACGCGTGTCACGTAGTTTTCACATTTTTGCTTATAACTTTTAAACGAAACGTCGGACCGCAAAGTAATTCAATAGTGATATACTAGACAATAATACCTTTCAAACAAAAGTAAAAGCGATCAAATCGGTTCAGCCATCTTCGAGTAACAGGCGATAGAAAATGAGCTGCACACACACACATACACACATACACACATACACACACACACACAGACATTGCTCAGTTCGTCGAGCTCTATCGATTGGTATATGTGATTCGGCCCTACGGGCCTCGGATCAATTTCGTGTTTTTCGACCAATTTCTAAACCTTTGTTATATAGTATAACAAAGGTAACAAAGGTTTAGGAATTGGTCGAAAAACACGAAATTGATCCGAGGCCCGGAGGGCCGAGCCACATATACCAATCGACAGGGTTCGACGATCTGAGCAATGTCTGTGTGTGTGTGTGTATGTGTGTATGTATGTGCGGGGCGCAACTTTTCTATCGCCTGTTTCTCGGAGATGGCTGAACCGATTTGTTCGCTATTACTTTTGTTTGAAAGGTATTATTGGCTAGTATATCACTATTGAATTAGTTCGAGGTCCGACATTTCGTTTAAAAGTTATAAGTAAAAACGTGAAAATTACGTGACACGATTTTCTCCGGAACCAAGTGACCGATTTCAACGATCTTGGTATCGAATGAAAGCTCTTGTTAACGCTAAATTTTTCGGGTAAATTTTATTGAAAACAAACAAGTAGTTTTAAAGTTATCCTAAAAAACCTGTTTTGACAAGGTAATAATTATCGCCTGTTTCTTAGAGATGGCTAAACCAACTTAGGCGCTATTAGTCTCATTTGAAAGGTAACATAGCCTAATAGATCACTATTGATTTGTTTTTTGATTGGACGTTTAATTTGAAAGTTACGAGCAATTGAATACAACACATTAAAATTTATAATAATTTATAAACCATTTCATCTAAGATGATTTATCTAGTTTGAATTATTTTGACATCAGATTAGAGATTTTAATGCTGCAAATATATCTGCAAAATTTCAGTAGAATTGGTTTTGCCGATCAAAAGATATTAACCCTGCAACACTCGCGCCAACTTTTATAACACAGTTACTCGTGTGCACAATAGCCCAAAGCCAAAAAGACATGCGAGTTTTGACTGGGAAAACTTGGTTTTAGGTTTATGGATCCTTTGGAAGAATCTCTTGAAATTGAAAGTTCTATCGTCTGGTGCAATTTAAATTTTGATTAATCCCCCTAAAAGTGGAATAAAAAAATTATTTTTCTTCAGTTTCAATATAACACATTGATGTATTCTGCAAAGTTTTAGAGTATATTATTACAAGAAATTTTGCTGAAGACAGTAACCCCCTATCTCTTTAGCGAAGCTAGAAAAATATTATTTATTGTATATGAGTTAGTGAAATCAGTTTTTTATTTTAGCTCTTTTCGTAATTGTTGTATGACTTTTTCATGTATTACAAAGTTGCACATATAGTAAAAATACACAACTTTGCCGAATATAGTATACCTCTATGTTTGCTTGTTTAGGAACTGTAGAACTTTGATTATAAAAAATACCCTAATTTTGACCCCGGATTACTCGACTACCAACAGACGGATACATTTTAAACATTTTACATTATTGCTGATTGTTTTGATGCATACAGACACCATTTTTCCATATGAAGAAACGAGAGAAAATTCCAGGCCAATTCCGGTACACCTCATATGCTGATTGCTTCATTTCTGTGATGTCAGTTTATGCTGATCAATTTTCCCAACAATTTAAAGTATTAATGCATTGAATAATTTTGACATTTGGCTCATAACAAGTTTATTGAAGAATATACGTTAGTTACACAACGATTTGTAACTTTATAACAATATGGCGTTCAAAAACCTACACGTGTTATACAAAATACAACAGCGTGAGTAACGGAAGGTTAATAAAAATTGATGAAATTTATTCTAGAAAACTTTATTGGTGTGAATCAAATAGGCATTACAGGAAATTATGCATAGTTCAAAAATCTATAAACTAGACCTTTACTACGCAATGTATATGTTAAAGAATAATATTTGCTCTTACAACCTACTTTTACTTGCACTTACTCAAATTATTAACAACTTACTTATCCTTATTCAGCAATTTCATGAAAAAAGTATCTATCAAAATTTATAAGTGGTCATATTTTGTTCAAATTTTGTAAACGTATTCAATTTTCAAAAATTTTATGTAAACCAACGCACTACGCAACGTTAACCAATAGACGGATTATACTCCGAAGACGTGTCGGTTTCTATCTCAAATAGCAACTAAGACCGTATAACAAAGGTTCCTTTCACCACTAGGTGGATTAAATCGGGTTTTTCATATTTATTTATTAATTTCCGTCAATCATTTATTTATCTATTTATTTGCTCAGTTAAGGTGTAGGCTTCAAGCCCGTTTTCCAATAAAAAAACCCGAATTATTCCACCTAGCGGTGTGACCTAGCCTTTCTACTGCCACAATAATTATTTTTTAATTTCTCAGAAACATCTTTAATTCACTAGACTATATTTTTAAATATCCGTTCCTTAATCCTCAAAAGCATTATTTACCAGTCAAATTCAAAACGCATTGCATACAATAATTATATTTTCTTTACTGGAGGGCGCAAATACTTGTAAGCGTGATTTAATTTAGGGGAAGGGAGGTAAAGACGGACGCTGCAGGAAAGACGGACACTTATTATATCATTAGACCCAAATGACCAAAAGTTAAAGGGTCTATAAATAAATAAATAAATAATGATAATTATATTTCATAAACAACAGTTTTTTGAAGCAAATCACTTATGGGTAAAGTTTCTATAGACTGAATGAACACTTTTGAATTAAACTGCCGATTTTTAGCAGCGCAGCTGTCAAATTTATAAGCAAAACAAAGAAAAAATGCGTAGATACCCTAACCGATGTAATTTTGTGTGTGAAGAAAATAGCTGGTAAATCGTTGAAAAATAACATATTCATGCTAAACCGACGACATTGCGTTAGTTTGATCCTTTACTGAATATCCATCGGAAGCCTGGTGAATTTTGGAATATTCAGTAAAAAGTTATTGAAGTTTGAAAAAATGGTATCCAAGTCGGGAAAGACAGGCACCTAACGGCAAGGAAAGACAGACACACAGATTTTGAACCTATTTTGCCCAACAACGATTTAACACTGCAAATATTTACTTACTTACTTATGTGTCCATGTCCGCCGGTCCGGCAGAGCAAAGGGATAAAATCAGAGATCTCCACTGATGACGGTTACCCGCCATGGCTTTTACCTGTCGCCAGAACAGGTTCTCGTCTACAGCCCGGATGTCGTTGGCTAAGCTCCGTCGCCATGAGCCTCTGGGTCTGCCTTTTCTACGCTGTCCTTGTGGATTCCAATCGAGTGCTTCTCTGCAAACCACGTTCGCTCCTTTCCTCAAGGTGTGTCCGATCCACTTCTACCTACGTTCACGAATTTCTGTGGCTATCGGCCGTTGATGACACCGACGATAGAGTTCCTCATTGGGATTGGATATCCAGTTATCAGGCCACCAGGCACGAATGATGTATCGCAGGCACCGGTTAAGGGGACATGAACGAGTAAAATTTTTGAAAAAATCATTATTTTTTTTACTCCAGATTTTGATTCTGCAGTCTTTTTCGCTTATTTTGATACTAAATTTGTAATGATCCGACCACGGGAAGTGGTCGAAAAACGATCATACACATAAGCATTCCAGTGCGGCGTGGAACAACTTCGGCGGAATAAAACGCCGCTCCTGGAAAACCACGATTTTCAAAATTCATGTACCTTTTTCTCAGAAACTTCACAACGTATTGGAACAAACTTTTTTTGTTTTGTTGGTAGTAGCTTGGCAAAGACTTTTATAACTTTTGAGGTTTGTAAACGAAACACAGCCAGAGAAAAAAGAAAAAGAAGACCAAATTTTATTTTTTCAAGCATTTATTTATCTTCTTTTTCGTTTTCTTCAACCTGTATTTTGTTTACGAAACTGGAAAGTTATAAAAGTCTTTGCCAAGCTCCTACCAACAAAACAAAAAAAAGTTTGTTCCGATACGTTGTATAGTTCCTGAGAAAAGGGTACATAAAGTTTAAAAATCATGGTTTTTCGGGAGCGGCGTTTTATTCCGCCGAGGTTGTTCCACGCCGCACTGGAATGCTTATGTGTATGATCGTTTTTTGACCACTTTCCGTGGTCGAATCATTACAAATTTAGTATCAAAATAAGCGGAAAAGACTACAAAATCAAAATCTGAAATAAAAAAATAATGATTTTTTCAAAATTTTTGGTATTTCATGTCTCCTTAATAAATACCTGCAGATTTGTGTTGTCTCCGCTGAGGCGCACTACGTTTCGCAGGCATACAGCAGTACGGATTTAACGTTTGAATCAAAGATTCTTATAACTCTAGAACTAATCAAGCAAGTGGAACCAAACTTAGCATGTGGGCGTTTTTGTAGGCAAGAATATTTTCTATGGTTAATTAAGACCCCTCCCCACTTTAGGAGCCCCCCTCCTATATAAATGAAAAACAAACTCATAACTCGAGAACTAATCAAGCAAATGGAACCAAATTTGACGTGTAAGTAGTAAGTAGTAGAGGCAAGATTTTTTTCTCTGGTGAATTGAGACCCCTCTCCTCTTTAGAATGCGAGTTATGACCCATCTCCCCTTTAAGAGGGTAGGTTTCAATACAAATGAAATGCAAATGTTTTCTTATCTGGAGAACTAATCAAGCAAATAGAACCAAATTTCGCATGTGGGAGTTTTAGATGGCATAAATTTTTTTATGGTGAAAAACGACCCCTTCCCTTAAGAGGGGGCGGGCTCCCATACAAATGAAATACAAATTTCCTTATAATTTGAGTACTAATCAAGCAAATGGAGCCAAATTTGGCATGTGGGGCTTTTAGGGGGCAGAAATTTTTTCTATGATGAATTAAGACCCCTCCCCTGTTTAGCAGGGGGGTTCCCATACAAATGAAATGCAAATTTCCTTATAACTTGAGAACTAATCAAGCAAATGGAACGAAATTTGGCATGTGGGAGATTTTGGAGTCTTGAATTTATTTTATGATAGAGACCTCTCACCCCTGTGGTAGGGGGATATGGACTCTCATCCAAATAATACAGAAATTTTTGCAAAACTCAAAAACTAATCGAACTCGAGAAATTCGAGACTCTTCCATAAAACATTAGTCAATAACAAGACCACAAAACCTATCTATAGTAACACTAGATCATTCAGGACGAGACGGCCGCGAGTGTTGCCGACGACCCGCCGTCGGAAGCGCCGCCCACTGGGGGGAGGCAACTCACCACTGTCTGGGTTTATTTGTTTTCTTAGGTCTGCCTGGGTTTCGTGGAACGAGCGACAGCGACTAAGGAAATGGTACTTTCCACGAAAAAGTTTTCCGCGAAATGGTAAATTCCGCTTAAGGTTTTTCGCAAAATGATATTCGGCGAAGTGTTGTACAATCATGGCGAATATTACTATCCGCTTTCTAGCTATGCAATGAAGGGCAGGGGAATTGTTTTCTACTTTACTGTGAGGAAAAAGTGCAAATTTGTATATTAAACTACCCCCTTTTTTTTTTTTTTTTTTTTGTTATGGCGAACATCATAGTTTGTGTTTTACGTGCTGTGATAATTATTAACTAATTTACGTGTGAAATTGCAAGTATACAGTGGAATTTGTGTTTCCACAGTGTACCTTAAAGGGAATATTATCAAGATAAGTAGAAATTCAGTAGCAAGAGCTGCTTGTTATTGAATTATTTACGATATAAATTTGCAGCCGGCTTCGCCGCTGCCGTATTGTGATATACCTTTTGTCTTTGTCTCTATTGCCTGTGTGCGCTGTACGTAGCGTCCACCGTGCTAGGCAATATGGAATGTGCAAAGTGTAATGGGAATGTATTTATCAATGATCTTGTCTGCTGCCACCGCTGCAGCGGGAGCTTTCACTCTCGCTGCGGTGGAATAAGTGGACCTGCTGTAAAATTGATCAATGCAAGCGATAATGTACTGTTCAAGTGTGATGGCTGTCTATCAGATCAGTGTTGTGGCGAGCAGAATGTTTTTGCAGTTTCGGATATCATATTGATGAAAGGTGAGATCAAGAAGATTTCAGACTCCATCATAGATATCCAAAACAACATTGCTGCTCAGATAGACAACGCGTTTAAGAGCAGGATGGAAGAGTTGGGATTAAAAGTAAATGGTGCTATAAATGATAGATTTCTGGGCTTTGAAAGAGTTATGCTTGAAAAAATTAATAATATGGCTGGATCATTTTTTGAAATGAAACGTAAACAGGAATTAGTTACTATGAATGAACATGTTTCAGATTCGGAAAAATTGAGCGTGAAAAGTAAAAAGCGTAAATTGAATGAGAGCGGTAGTAACGCGAATAATGAAGAGGAAGAGCTTTCCTTTGCTAGCGTGTTGAAAGGGAATATAAAGAAGCGTAAAACTGGTCCGGTTATTGTGATCAAACCAAAAGAGTCCTCCCAGAGTAGTGAGGCTACAAAGGATTTTTTGAAATCCAAATTAAATCCAAAAACACACAAAATAAGTAATTTTAGAAACGGGAAAGATGGCTCGGTTATTGTTGAGTGTGCAACAAAAGATGTTGTGGAACACGTGAAAAAGGGCATTGAAAGTAATCTTGGTGAGAGTTACACTGCTGTTGTTCCCATTCCCCCGGTGCCAAGGTTAAAAGTAATGGGCATGAGTGATCAGTATTCTTCTGATGTCTTCATTGACTTTTTGAGAAGTCAAAATGAGGATATTTCCATTGATCAAGTCAAGGTTGTTAATATGTACGAGAATCCTCGTTTTAAGTATAACAAGTTCAATGCGATAATTGAAGTTGATAAACAGACTTACAACTGTTTATTGACTTCAAAAAAAGTGAATGTCGGTTGGGATCGATGCCATATTGCTCCGGCAATTAATGTTTTGAGATGCTTCAAATGTGGAGAATTTGGGCACAAAAGTACGGATTGTAAGAATGACGAAACGTGCTCTTTGTGCAGTGAAAAACACAGAACATCTGATTGTACATCCACTGTTTCGAAATGTGTTAATTGTATTAAATTCAATAAAGAACGTAAAATGAATTTGGACGTTAACCACGCAGCATCTAGCTCAGAATGCTTAGTTTACAAGAAATTGTATGAGCAAAAAAAAGGCAGTTTACATTTCGATAAATAGCAACCAAACTCCAAGAGAAATGTGAATCAATTTGACATAATGTATTTGAATATTGCTGGGTTATCTACAAATTACGTTGCATTGCAACAGATTGTAGAGAAAAAACGTCCATCTTTGATATGTTTGTCAGAAACACATATTGTAGATATTGATGCATTTGATCAATATTCTATACCGGGATACAAAATATCTGCCTGTTGTTCACATTCAAGGCATACTGGAGGGGTTGCTATTTATGTCAAAGAATCTGTTCAATTTATTCTTCGCTACAACGAAGCAATTGATTGTAATTGGTTCTTAGGTATAACAGTGGAAAGCGGCATGAAGATGGGAAATTATGGTGTTATTTATCACTCTCCCAGTTCTAGTGACCAACGATTTATAGAGATTTTAGAAAACTGGTTTGAGATATTTGTAGATTGCAGTAAATTTACTATGATTGTGGGAGATTTCAACATAAATTGGCGCGATAACTATAATTCGAATCATTTGAAGCGATTAGCGGAATTCTTTAATTTAAAACAAATAATTAAAGAATATACGCGTATTTCCAGGTTCAGTAGAACTTTAATAGACCACGTTTACGTTAACTTTGACTCTGTTTCGGCAGTGGTGTGTCCTGGGTTAAAAATTACTGATCATGAGACGATAGTAATAAATATCGATCGTAGCTTGAACAGTAGTAATAGTCTGGTGAAATTAAAGACCTGGAAAAATTACTCGAAACAAAAGGTATCGGAACTTGTTGCACGAAGCTTGGATTCTCCATTAACAGGGAGCCTTGATCAGAAAACGGCGGTGCTTAATAGCACCTTAAAAGCATGTACCAATCAGTTAGTCAAACAAAACTTCGTTGTTATACGGAACTCGAATAGTTGGTACAATTTGGATTTGCTGCGCCTTAAACGCAAAAGAGACAAATGGTACAAAAAGTTTTGTAAAACAAATAGAAGTGATCATTGGTACAATTATACCGTTTCGCGGAATATGTATTCACAATCTCTAAACAAGACACGGAGTGAATATATACAGAGGAAAATTGATCAACACAAAAACAACAGCAAAGAGTTATGGAGAATACTCAAATCTTTGTTAAAACCTGGCGATTGTAAACCGCGGTCCATAACTTTTAACGGCACTGAAGAGCAATCTGAACAAACAATCGCGACTAAGTTTAATAATTATTTCATTGATAGTGTTTCTTCAATTAATCAATCTATTGAATTAGTTGATGAACCAGATGAAATAAAACAACCGATTGCCACTAACTGTTGTTTTAGCGATTTTCATCCAATAACATTAGTAGAACTTAAAAATATTTGTTTTTCGTTACAAAAAACGACTGGAATTGATAATGTTAACGCTAGAGTCGTACAAGATTGCTTTCATGTCATTGGACACGACCTGCTGAGCCTTATAAATGAATCATTGCAAACTGGGCACGTGCCACATGTTTGGAAGGAATCGTTAGTGGTTCCGATTCAAAAAATTGCTGGGACGATTAAAGCCGAAGAGTTTCGCCCTATCAATATGTTGCACACTTTAGAGAAAATTTTAGAGCTTGTTGTGAAAGGCCAGCTGTTGAATTATCTTAATAATAACGATTTACTAATACCAGAGCAATCAGGATATCGGGAAGATCATTCTTGTGAAACTGCATTGAATTTGGTGTTAGCAAAATGGAAAGAGAATATCGAGCGTAAAGATACTATTGTTGCTGTGTTTTTGGATTTGAAACGCGCTTTTGAAACGATTTCTAGGCCCTTATTATTACAAACAGTAAAGCGTTTCGGAATAACGAGTACTGCATATAAATGGTTTGAGAGCTACTTATGTGACAGAACTCAAAAGACAATTTTTAATGATTTTATCTCAGATCCCGTGAGGAACACTCTAGGTGTACCCCAAGGGAGTGTATTAGGGCCTCTATTATTCATTATGTACATTAATGACATGAGACGAGTCTTACGTTTCTGTGACATCAATCTTTTCGCTGATGATACTGTGTTGTTCATAGCAGCTAAAAATCTCGATTATGCCATAACACACTTGAATGTAGATTTGCGCTCGCTGAGTAGATGGTTGAAATTCAAACAACTGAAGTTGAATACCAGTAAAACCAAATTCATGGTAATATCGCGCAACCGTTTGAATGATCACGTTGATGTAGAGATTTTTTTTTTTTTTTTTTTTTTTTTTAAGACGCTTTAACCCTAATGGTCATTCGCGTCTGAGCTTTATTTAATACAAACGAATTTATATAATTTTAAAGTTTTACAATAATTTGAGTAGTCCTATGGTTTTCATAAATGTTAGTACGTTGCCTTCAGTTTCTTTATCGTTTTTCAGAACTTTTTCCAATGTTCCTAAAATTTTATATTTCTCTCTATCTTTGTTATATGCTACACATTGGAGTAATACGTGTTTCAGAGTAAGAATTTCATTACATTTTGAACAGAGGGGGCGATCAGCATATGGGCTAAGAAGGTACTCGTGTGTTAGGCGACTATGTCCTATTCTCGTTCTGGTCATCGCTCTTTGTTCATATGTGTCCCTACGATCTATCCATTTGACTATATCTTTCTTAATTTCATTTAATTGGGTACCGGGATTTGCTGCATTCCATTCTTGCTTCCAAGCTTCCCCAATTTTCTTTTTAATAAAAAGTTTTGCATCCCTTCCAGTTAGTTCATTATTCACGAAGTTGGAAAATCTTCCCTCCTTAGCCAGTTTATCTGCAGTATTATTTCCCGCGATTCCCGCATGCCCAGGAACCCAAGCAAGAGTTATGTCTTTCGTTTTAATTGCTTCTTCGCAACTTTGAACCCACGAGTCTTTCGAAGTACCAGTTTCCAAAGCACGAAGGCTGCTTGCACTATCGGTAAATATCACGCATTTAGTTTTAGAAGGAGCTTCTAGAATTGCAGTTTTTAAAGCCAATAACTCAGCAGAGAATACAGAACAGTCATCGTTTAGTCTGCCATTTTTTGTGAATCCCGTAGAATATACTCCGAAGCCTGATTTGCCATCTCCTTTTGATCCATCAGTGTATATTTTCAGATACCCCATGTATTCCGTTAATGCTTTATTAAAGACCGGAAGGACTTTGGCTGAGCAATCGCCTGCTTTTACTTGGCTAGAAATTGACCAATCAATCTTAGGAGACTTATAGTTCCATTTTTGTGGGCCCCACCTGAAGAGAGGAGTAATTTCTGGGAAAGTGTCACCTGTGACGCTCTCGAAAGATGATTTCGCTCTATGTATCATTATCAGATCTTTAGATGTGCGGCCTATTTCCATCATTCTGATTGCGGTTCGTACCTCTGTCAGTACCGCCAGGTATTCGAACGGGAGTTGTCCGGCTTCACAGCATACTGCCCTAACAGGACTAGTAGGAAATGCCCCGGATGCTATTCGTAATGCCTTGTTATACGCTGGTTGAAGTATTGGGATTACTACATCCTTCTTTCTGCTAACTAAACTGTACCCGTACAATAAGCGAGGTATAATTAATGCTTTAGCACATTTAATCAAGGTTTCACGAGAGCTACGGATTCGTCCTCCGATGACTTTCAGCATGTTTATCACTCCAAGCGCAGAATTCTTTCTGTTGCCTGCGTGTTTGAGGAAATTCATTTTGTGATCAAATATTACACCTAGTACTTTTAAGTGTTTTACCGGAGGTACAATTATTCCATTCAGTGTAACATTCAATACTGCTCCGCGGTGTCGTCGATTTGCACAAGTGTGTAGTAATTGGCACTTTGGTATCGCAATTTTAAAACCAACTGATGATAGCCATTCGACTACTTGCTCTGCGGCATATTGTATTTTAGCTCTTAGGCGTTTCCGTTGTTTACCATATGCAACGATTATTATATCGTCAGCATAAACCAAGGCTTGGACATTGCACGGTATTGAACTAAATAGCGGATCAAGGGCGATTAAAAACAGGGTTACTGATAGTGTTGACCCTTGCGGCACTCCACGTGTTGTTGAGCGAGTCGACGAGACGGCAGATCCAATCCTAACTTTGAAAGTTCGATTCTCGAGAAAGTTTTGAAGGAATTTTAACAAACGGCCAGAAATATCCATCTTTTCTAAGGATTTTATTACAGCTTGCCTATTGACTGTATCATAGGCTTTAGATATATCAATAGATAGCATCTCGCAGTGGTGATTCTGTTTTAGGGGTTGATCCAGAAACTCTTCCAATTCGGTGAAGTACACGTCAGTTCCGAGTCCTGTTCTGAAGGCATATTGGCGAGGGTCCAGCAAATTCCTCTCTTCCAGCTCACACACCAATCTCCGGTTGATTATCCTTTCCAACACCTTTCCCACGCAGCTAATTAATGATATTGGACGGTATTCTTCTGGATTTCCCTCCTTTCTGTTACTTTTCGGAATAGGTACAACCACGGACTCCTTCCAAAGTGGTGGAATCAACCCTGTTTTCCAAACTTGGTTATAGCATTTAAGTAAAGCTAGTTTACCACTCAATGGCAAGTTTTTCAATAAAGGATATCCAATACTATCTGATCCGGTGCCCTTGCTTGTGCATTTGCGCAACGCCCACTCCAGTTCACTTAAGGAAATATTTTCATTGTACTCCGGAGAGTTAGCGGAGACAGAAGTCCTCAAATGTTCTGCAGATTGCTCTTCGGAAACCAGCGACAATCCTGAGCTAGAAATTGTTTCAAAATGATCTGCTAGCATTTCAGCCACAACTACAGGGTTATCTGAGACTACATCGTTAGTTTTGATGAAGTACCTAGGGCATTTGTATTTTCCTTGTAAAGTTGCGACTCTTTTCCACATTTCCGATAAGGATGAGTTAGCGTTAATTCCTTCTACAAAGTCCCTCCAGCTTTTTTCTTTAGCCTCTCGAATGACTTTTCTAGCATTGTTGCGTTCTTTTCGGAATCGTATCAGTGCTTCTTGGCGATTGGAGTTGTCAGGATCCATCCTACGCAAAGACCTAAGAGCTTTTCGGCGACTCTTAATTGTGCTAGCAACCTCTTTGCTCCACCAAGGTACCCGTTTATGATATATCCGTTCAGTTGAGCGAGGAATGCATGCTTTAGCAGAGTTTAATATTACTTCCGAGATGGCTTCAGAAGAGTAGTCTACATTTGGGTCGATCATAGTATCAATTTGACGACGAAACTTGGACCAATCAGCCTTTTCAAAGATCCATTTTGCTGGGGACAATCCATGTGTAACACTGTGAGCTGGAGTCAAGAAAATCGGAAAATGGTCACTACCGTGTAGGTCATCTTCAACGTGCCAGTAAAGACTGTTTGTGAGGTCTGAGGACAATGTCAAATCTACAGCTGACTGTCCCCCATTGGCGAGCGATAGAAACGTCATTGAATCGTCATTCAAAATATGCATGTCATAGTCACTAATTATCCCTATTACAATTTTTCCGCGAGCATCAGTTGTCTGGCCTCCCCATATGTCGGAATGAGCATTTATATCCCCCATAATAATGAACGGCTTTGGCAACTGTGAGACAAGCTCGTTCAATTCGTCTTTTAAGATGTTGTTATCATGGGAGGGAGGGATGTATAATGATACATATGTGCGTTCTACTGGGATCTGAACTCTAACGGCTAACGCTTGTAAGCTAGTTTTGACTGGAACTCGAGAATGCGGAAGATCACGTAATACTGCAATGGCCACCCCTCCCCAACCAGTATCCCGGGTTGGAGGAAAGCAATAATAACTATAGTCTGGTGAGAAGGAAAAACAATTGGGTTGGCAAAGAGTCTCTTGAAGGCAAATCACGTCAGGCTGATGAAATCTAGCCAGCAATTGTAGTTCTGAACGTCTAGCACGGTACCCTCTTATATTCCATTGCATTGCTGTCTTTTTAATACTGTTTTTTGTGTTTGTTAGTCTACCTGCATTTGGTTTAGTTTCATGGCTAGCTAAGCTAGTGTTAGTAATCTTGTTATTAACTGATTGGTTGAATTTGAATTGTCTATAAGGAATAGCAGATAGACTTGGAGGTTCTGCATTATTCTAATGACGATTTACCTGTATACTGTGGTTCTTCAGGGGGAGGAGAGATGCAATACCTGTCGTAGGTTTCTTGTGGTTTTCCCTCGCGATTGATTTCGGTTGGAGCATACTTGTCCTCGTGTCGGTCGTCTGATCCCGGAGTCTGCGATGATTTGGAAGCCGGATTTGTTGTCTCCTTGAGGGGTGATCGACATCTCCCGTCTTTGGTTGGCCTAGTTGGATTGTGGTCTCCATTTTTGTGACGTCGTTTGGTGTTCTTCAGTTCCGGAGAATCGATTTCCATTTCGCAGAATTCAACTTGTTGCTTTTCCTTTTTGAGTTGCGCTACTTCTTTTGTCAAGGATTCTAGTAGTTGGCGAAGCTTGGTTATTTCTTGGTCCTTATCTTCGAGTTTTTTCCGTTGGTCAGCTATTACTGGATTCAGTTGTTGTTCTGAGCGATGCAAGGTTTCCTTACGAGCTTCAAACCGTCTTCTGGCTTCCGGAAAAGATACGTCCTCATCAACTTTAATTTTGATCACTTGTATTTCGTTATTTTTCGCGTCGCATTCCCTCGACCTGGCGCTGTGCGGCCCACTACAATTGACACAGTGGGGGACAGCTGTACAAGGCACTGTTTCTGCATGCTCTCTTGAGCAAATCGGGCATGTAATTTTACCATCACAAAACCGTTTAGTGTGACCCAGTTTGTGGCACATGGTACACTGGAGAGGGCTGAGATAGTAGGTTCGTGTCTTTGCTCGTACGTATCCGAAATAGAGATATTCTGGAATAGTTGTACCTTGTAGCGTTACCATCATCGTAGCCGTGGGAAGAAAGTTTTTCTTGTCATTTTTATCCCGTACAGTAAAGCGCTTAACCTCTATGACTCGTTGGGATTTCAGATCCGCCAACAGTTCTTCGTCCGTGAGCTGCAGGCCGTATGGGCAAGTAACTTTACACTTCCGAACGTTGAGCGATCCATGGAATCCGATGACAACAGGTGTACCATCCATCAGCTGTTTCAGCTTCGTTAACTTCTCTATCTGTCGAGTTTGCCTGACTTTTAAGATATAGCTTGCTCCTCTAGCCTCTGGCCGTGCGTCTTCAATTGCACCTACAGCATTTTCAATTGATTTACGAATAATGAATGGATTATCCGGTAACTTCCCTCCATCGTCCGCATGTTTCATCATCAGTACCGACAATTCTCCGTTAATGGGATCCATCCATTCGGGCATCTTGCGGTTAGCTATTGTTCCATCGACCGTTCCTATCGGCGTCTCTCTTTGGTTAGACCATGACATTTTTGTTGCACCTGGGTCAGGGGGGAATAAATCTCCCCTTACCGATTGCGATGGCCCTGAGGCCATCACAAACTAGAACAGTTCTCTTCTCTCACTTTTTTGTATAACAAAGCTTCGTCCCAGTCGCTCACTCTTGCACTGTAGAGGTTAAACTTCTATTGTTCTATTGATAATATAATTTAGATGGCCACTCGCGGTAATACTTTCTGTTTATTGATTATCAGACTTTTGCTTCTTGAGATATTTTATCTAACTTGTATAAATCCCACTACTGACTATTTAATCTTCCGGAGGATGGACTTCTCACCAAGAACTCCGTCCGAAGAGCCTCGAAACTATTGACTTTGTCCAAGATAGCACACGCACGTCTGTGCGCAACCGAGGTGTATTGAACAATGGATGTAGAGATTGACGGGGAAATCATTGAACGGGTACACGAGATTAAATATCTTGGAGTAATTATTGATGACAAACTCAAGTTCAATACCCATATTGACAATGTCATCAAAAAAATTGCCAAGAAGTACGGGATTCTCTGTCGTTTGAAAAAAGAGCTGAATACTTTTAGTAAGATTCATCTCTATAAATCAATCATCTCTCCCCACTTAGATTTTTGCACTTCCATATTATTCTTAGCGAATGAATCACAAATATCGAGGTTGCAGCGTTTACAAAATAAAATCATGCGTTTGATTTTGCGATGCAATAGATTCACTTCCTCAACGTTGATGCTGGATGCTTTGCAATGGTTGTCGGTGAAGCAACGAATTGTTTTCTTGACAATGTTGTTCATATTCAAAGTAGTTAATGGATTGCTGCCTCGATATTTGTGTGATCGAATTGTAAGGGGAAGTGACATCCATAGATATAATACTAGAAATGCGGCAGAGATTAGAACACCTAATTTTATAACTAGTGCTTCTCAAAATTCTTTGTTCTTTAAGGGAATTAAGATATACAATTCGATACCTAGGCACATCAGACGTACAACGACGCTATCAGAATTTAAGAGACAATGCATTTCACACGTAAAGGCAGTATTTTGATTTTTTTTTAGTTTATTATTTTTTAATTTAAATAATATTTGACGAAGTTCTTGCTACTGATTATTTAATTTGGACATCTGTTAATCAAGTATTTGTTAGAGATTAATAAAGCACATTAAAACTATTATGTTCGTCACCATGGTGATGATGGATTTTGTAATTGTTAATGTAGTTAAAAAAAAAGAGAATAGTCTTCAAAGGTTTGAGAACCGCGCGCGTTAAACAGATATAGAGGACTGATTTTAAATTTGACTGTTCTTTCTATTAGAAATATCTGACTTTACTACTAGTAATTGACAAATTCGTGAGTGTTCAGGAAGATTTGGATGCTTCTGCTTGTTATTAGATGTTTATTTTCCTAGCCAGTCAAGGATTTTTTCGGGTTGGAAATTTTTTTGATTTCCCTGGGTGGGGATGCCCTTATAAGTCTCATACTAAGTTGAAGGTTGGACTTTGCTTTGCTTGCTGATTACAGCGGGAATGGCCTCGTCGGGACTGCGTCGACTTAGTAGCGGGCTAAACTGGGTATCGGCTTAACCAAAATGATATGAACATCTTGGTAACTGGCAGAAGGTTGCAAATTGATACTGGAGATTCTTGGTTTGGAAATAACTTGAAAAATTATATATTTTTAATAGTTATAACTTGTATTTGAATACCATCGCAGGAATTTATATCTGTGTCAAAAACCAGATCGTTTTGTTTGCCTACCTGGTTCAAATGTATATTCACTAATTATCTATTAGATAAATCGACTATCTCAAACCTTTGTAGGGGAATGAGGTGGGCTCCATCATCATCATACTGCACGTTGTTGTATATTAGCTTATTGACTGCATAGGTGTTGTAAATTGGCATCCAAAATTGTATTCAAATTCTTCGTGTCGGTAATTAGCTGCAAATTAGCATTGTCAGCACTATAAGAAGGTTATCAGTAAAGTAGCTGTATATTTTGCCAAAGTAGCATTGCGGCCATCCAGATACCACGTGGACAGAAAAATGCCAATTTTCAACCCCCCCCCCCGTCCCTCTCTGTGGACAAGCGTGGACATTCGCGCAACCCCCACCCTCTCCCGAAAGGAAGCGTCTGTCTAAAGGTGACACAATGCGTACGGCTTTTTAGTCGTTGCGGAAATTTGTGTTTTTGTATGGATTTTCCGTCAACTGTCCGCAGCGTATTAAAAGCCGTGTGCAAGGTGTTAGGACCTTAATTTTTATGATCTTGTCTACTGCAAATTATTATCGACTGCTAGAAAGCTGATAGCTTGACTTTCGCTTGACGATTCTTCTCTGTCCAGAGTATCTTTGTCTAGAGTATCTTTATCCAGAACATCTCAGATTGGCCGTCTACTTCAACGCAACACAAGACCTTTCCGACGCAATGTGATTCGCAAAATTTTCTGAAGGCGAATCCTTTTGGAAATAGGTTGTCCATGGAGGCCCTTTTTTGGCGAGTCGCATTTGATTTTGAGGCAAAATGCAATCATTTGATAAATGAGTCACGTGAATATTCATGGATTCTTCCGTTACCTTTATCATTTCCCAAAGAAGGCAAGAGTTGTAAAAAAATAATATATTTTGTTTATTATTGCATTACATCAAATGTCGGGCTAGGCAATCAACAACTGTGTACTAACACAGGTATAATCTTTTCAACAAGATTTATGCCAGATACGTGTTCTCGTAATGCTCGGTTCATGTGTTTACTTGAACATATGTCTCATCAGAATATAAAACTTCTTTTGAACTTAAAAATAATCACTGGTCAATGGCTAATGTTAATGTGGATAATTAATTCTATATTGCTGTTTCTAATTTCTATTGCATGAAAAAAACTTGTCCACGTGGACATTTTCCGTACCCCCTCCCTCCCTTCCGTGGACAAGCGTGGACATTTTCATACCCCCCACCCCCCTCTAAGCTGTCCACGTGGTATATGGATGGCCCCATTTAAGTAGCATTTAAGGCGACTTAAATGCTTTGTTGGGATAGATGCTTTTCGGAGTTCTTGCAGCAAAACACTCCAGATAGTGTAGAATGTAATCAGCTCAAAGTTACAAATGTAGGTTTTATTCTATCACTGTATAATGAACAATAGGATTTTAACTTATAATTTAGTCTCCTTTTTAATTTTAAACCTATGCCACAGAGTATATTATTCAATAAGTTTAGCCTGTAACAGTATTGTGCAGGTAGTAAATTTTAACTTTTTAGGCTTTTTATAACTTTACCTCGTAAGTATATTTATTTTAGAAAAGCAAATAAATTCGATAGCATGTAACTTTAGTTTAGAATTAATTTAGTTTAGGATTTGCATATCATTCACTTTGACACTTCAAACATCATCATCATCATCATTAAGTATCCCATTTGTCAGTGTCAGTAGATCCGTTGGGCAATGATAGTGGCTCACGTTGAGTCACGCTAGGATTGTTCAGTACAAGGGGCTGTTGCGGCGAACATGCTTATTGGCCTACATTTGAATAGCATTGGTGATGCTTATTGGTTACCTGGGATGCTTTCATAGTTACGTAACTGCCAAAATAAATCATCTAAGGTTGAACTCTTCAGAAACTTGCAAAACTCGAGATTGTGACAAAGATCATCCGAGATTCATGATTTATGTACAACACAGGTTAATTTGTGGCAAAACTTCGTATTGTTTGTCGGGTCAGCTAGTCTTATATATAAAACCCGATTTAATCCACCTAGTGGTGAAAGGAACCTTTGTTATACGGTCTTACTTGCTTTTTGAGATAGAAATCGACGCGTCTTCGGAACATTTTTTTTTTTCATGTGTGGACACTGCGACCAGTATAGTTGATCTATTGTGATATCGCCCGGGTGTTTGCTGTATGACCTGCACTGCATTTCTTTTTGCTATAATCGCTATTGAATGAACGATATGCTTATTAAATTTTATGCGTGCTTGTGTGTATTGGGGTTTACCCTTCCTTCAAAGCTTGATCTGCTTTACCCAGTTTCCTCGCTACCAGTACTATCCCATATTATAGCCGTCCCTGGCGAGGACTCATTCGTACCTCTGACCAGTACACTTACCTATAGGAGGGACATTTACACTGTCAAGAGGCTTCAGAGTGTAAATATAGAATTCAGCATGAAGGAAGGGTAAATGAGGGGCCTGAAAATGAACCCATGCTAAAGTCACTTGACAAGAAATGGCTTGATTCTACTAAAATTCGAACCCACGTCCACTCGCTTGTCAAAGCAGACTCGATAACCTTGCGGCTACGGAGCCTCCCTTCGGTCTTCGGAACATAATTCATCTATTGGTTAACGTTGCGTAATGCGTTGGTTTACATAAAAATTTTGAAAATTGAATAAGTTTACAAAATTTGAACAAAATAGGAACACTTTTAAATTTTGCTAGATTCTTTTTTCATGAAATTGCTGAGTAAGGATAAGTAAGTTGTTATTAATATGAGTAAGTGCAAATAAAAGTAAGTTGTAAGAGGAAATCTTATTCTTTAACATATACATTGCCTAGTAAAGGTCTAGTTTATAAGTTTTTGAACTATGCATAGTTTCCTGTAATGCCATTGAATGCTGTTTGAATCACATCAATAAAGTTTTCTTGAATAATTTTCATCAATTTTTTTAACCTTCGGTTACTCACGCTGTTGTATTTTGTACAACACGTGTAGGTTTTTCAACGCCATATTGTTATAAAGTTACAAATCGTTGTTTAACTAACGTATATTCTTCAATAAACTTATTCTGAGCAAAATGTCATAATTATTCAACGCATTAATATTTTAAATTGTTGGGAAAATAGATCAGCATAAACCGCCATCACAGAAACGAGTCATACAACAATTACAAAAAGAGCAAAAATATAAAAACTGATTTTACAAATTCGTATACTATAAATAAGATTTTTCTAACTTAGCTGCAGAGATAGAAGGTTATTGTCTTTAGCAAAATTTCTTGTAATAATATGCTCTATAACTTTGCAGAACACATTAATGTGTTATATTGACACTGAAGAAAAACAATGTTTACCTTTGTTATTATATAACAAAGGTTTAGAAATTGGTCGAAAAACACGAAGTTGATTCGAGGCCCGGAGGGCCGAATCACATATACCAATCGATAGAGCTCGACGAACTGAGCAATGTCTGTGTGTGTGTATGTGTGTGTGTGCAGCTCATTTTCTATCGCCTGTTTCGCGGATATGGCTGAACCGATTTATGCGCTATTAGTCTCATTTGAAAGGTATTATTGCCTAGTATATCACTTTTAAATTGTTTCGTGGTCCGATGTTTCGTTTAAAAGTTATGAGCAAAAATGTGAAAACTACGTCACACGATTTTCTCCGGAATCACACAACCGACTTCAATGACCTTAGTACCAAATGAAAGCTTTTGCTAAAATATAAAAATTTTCAGGAAGTTTTATTGAAAACAAACATGTAGTTTAAAAGTTATGCTTAAAAACGTGTTTTGACAAGGTAATAATTATCGTCTGTTTCTCAGAGATGGCCAAGCCGATTTATGCGCTATTAGTCTCATTTGAAAGGTAATTTAGCCGGATAGATCACTATTGAATTGTTTTTTGATTGGACTTTTAGTTTGAAAGTTATGAGCAATTGAAATTACACGTTAAAATTTACAATACTTTATAGCGATTTTAACCAAGATAATCTATCTAGTTTCAATTGTTTTAGTATTAAACGAGAGGTCTTAGCACTGCAAATGTATTTGCCAAATTTCATAAGGATTGGTTCTACTGGTGAAAAGATATTTAAAATGAATTGATGAAATTTATTCAAGAAAACCTTAATGACCAAACCTTTAATGGGACCAAACCTCAAAAACAGTATAATATAGTAAAAATGTGTAATTTTTCAACGTGTGTTTCTTTGGAGCAGTTAATTAATAAAATATAGCACATTTTCTTACACTTTTAGGGTGATCGTGAATCCGCTTAAAAGGGTGACACAAATTTTTATTTTTTAACACTAGATATACCAGACCAGTCATTTTGACTGGTCATGCAATTTCAATTTGGAATTTCTACAACATATAACATTTGCTTTCAAAAACGATGTTATGACTTTTGTAGCTATAAATAGAGAATACATTTTATGAACTTAATGTTACTTTATATATATTAGTAACAAATATAATTTTTGCTTTTGCCATTTATACCAGCACCAGTCAAAATGACTGGTGCAAGATTCTATGAAGAAATGTAGCATTTCGGGAGAACGGTGAGTCCGAAGCATGAAATTATTCAGTGAAATGCCGTTCCTAATGGTTCTTGGCCATTTTTGTAGAGTTTTGTCGAGAGTCGGGCCTTTTCGGCGGTTCTATTCTTCAGCTGACCGATTTCTCGCCGGATCTCTTTGAGATCGGAAGTCGAAACGCCCTTAGGCTCTCATACGGAGTCATATGTTGACTTTTGCTCCATTTCTTTTTGCTATATCAGCAATTGAGAACCCTATCAAAGAACTGCCTCCACTCACCAACCCCCTCGCGCTCGTTTGTGGCAGGTTTCCTTGCTCGTTCCTACACATGTAGGCCTCGGTGTGTATCCTTTACGAGATCGGTTCACCTTCTCATAGAACTTGTGCATCTCACTACCCTGAAATAGTAGTGCTAGCTCTCCTTCTGGCGTTTTGCGGCCTCACTGATGGCCGAACGTACCCTGCTCCATTTATCTTCGAGGGTCGAAGCACCTCGCCACAGAGGAAAGCGAGTATTACGCGCGTAGTTCTCAGCACCTTGCGGATTGTCTAATTACTCGGTTAAACGAGGAGGGTGGCTTTGTCGCAAGGTATATACCCTCCATAATTTTGAGCGCACGTGTATTGCTACTAGGTAATGATCTGAGTCGATATCCGTACCCTGTAGGTAGCGTACGTTGGTGGTGTTCGAGAAAACCCGGCCTTCGATGAGAAAATGATCGATTAGGTTCAATGTCAGTTGGTCAGGTGATTTACTGGTGGTTTTGTGGGTCTATGCGGGGAAAGAATGTGTTTCTGATCCTCAGGCCTCGGGAAGCTGCAAAGTTGATGCATCGCTGACCATTATCACTATACATTGCTTCCCTGTCGATCTGAGCGTTCATGTCCCCAATGACGATGATATCCTGTAGCGAGCAGCTATCGTATGTTGCCTCCAGCCGGGCATCCAACGCTTCTTTCTCGTCGTCGAGTCTACCTTCGTGTGGCGAGTGCACGTTTATGATGGTGTGGTTGAAGAAACGGTTTATTATCCTCAACACACACATCCCCTCACGAGCCTGCATTCTGCCCATCACTACGAAGCCCAGTTCGTTGGTTGCTACACCGTTTTGGCAAAATTGGGCCTTGCCGCCACGGATCCCTCACACCTTCCCGCCTTTGCGACAGATCTCCTGTAGTGTCACAATGCCGAACTTTTGCGGTTCTAACTGAACGAGCAACATCCTGTCGCCATCCACGAAATTTAGTGATTTACAGTTCCAGGTAGGAAGCATCCATTCCAAATCCTTGTTTCATCGCCTTTGTCCATGCAAAATATTCCGAGTTGAATTTTCTTGATTTTTCGTAATATTTTAGGTAAAAATAGCTTGCCTTACTAGGGTTATGCTACCGAGACTCATGATGGGGCTGCCATCGTATAGTGCCGAGACAAGACAGTGCCTCCTTGCCTGTCGGTATACGACCTTAGTTTACACCAGGGTTGGTTACCACATCTCCGCTAAGGTTGGTCGTATTCCGGCTGGTAGGGTAATACCTACTTTGGACCCCATCTGTAGCTGTACATAATTTGGACACTTACAGCAAAATCAAATGGAAGTGTCCAAATTATGTACAACTGCAAATGGGGTCCAAAACAGGTTGGTTACCCTACCACGAGAAGGTGGAGATAGAAGTTGCTGGATAAGAGGCTAAGGACCACTATGCGGTTTGTGTTGCCATTATTCAGTCGTTCACCAAGCATTTTTTATCCACCAGTCATTTTGACTGGTTTTGGTATAAATAGGTAAGGGTAAACGGGGTAACAACGCCCGCCGGGGTAAAACCGCCCACCATGGTTTTACAGGGCCTTGCTCAAATTGGTGTTAAATGTTGATGACAGTCATATTACTGAATGCGTACGCAATATTTTACAATACCTTTTACAGCAATATCGTATAAACTATCGGAGAAATAAATAAAAACAGATTTTTCGTCATAATCGTTTCGTTTTTTATAACTTTGTTCCCGCAGAACTTAGGGTTCATTTTATTCAAAACGTTGAAACTTTTAGTAAATCCAGCCCATATCGCATCTCTGATCCTGTCTTCATCCGACAGTACCTAAATTAGGTAACTGTTCATGCAGTTTTGTTGAAATAAATAGTGAAATGAGTAAATCGGTCATTTGGGGGTAAAACCGCCCACAACGAACGGCGCAAGATCGTCGTGCAAAATGCAAGTGCGATAAGGAAATTTTAAAAATAATTGCACAGTTTGGATCAAAGAATCTCAGATTTACATAAAACAATGTAAATGTCCTTAGGTTGTAGCTGGTAGACTGTTTTAAATAATTTAAATTGCCAATTTTCCCTGCGGGCGCTATGGACATTTTCTTGTTTTCTCGGATATAGCTTTTTTTTAAGAATTCCTCCCTCTTGGAACAAATATCATGGAATAAACTTTTTTTTTATGAATATATAGCAAATTTTCTTAGAAATGCAAAAATAATATGTATCAGGTTTATCAATCAATTTTAAATGTCAAAAAATTACCCACCGGATCAATTACAGGAACTTTAATACCCATATTGTTATATTTTATCTTAGATCCTCTCAAGTCCTTAAAGATTAGCTCCAGGATGCTTAACCCATTATGACCCGGGTATACCTAAATTTGGACCAAATGAAGTGAAACTCTGTAATCTATTATATTATGGCTCGAATGTGTCGGGAAACGCAAAATCGTCATTTGGAATGCTTTCAAGGCCAAAATATCGCAGGTTAAATATTTTATAGGCTCAGTTTCAAACCAACAAATTACAAAGTTTTTTACAGATTTCTTTTCGAATTTTGTGATAGACTTTACATATAAATACTAATTTACATGTCAGGTAATGTTTCGTCACTAAATATAGACTTTTTCATGAGTTTTGGAGACAAAAATTTTTTCGCCGTTTTTTCAACTTTTTTTCCGCCATTTGTCACAACTTTGAACTGTTGAAAATACAGATGAAATGACAAAAACTGACAAATTATGCCACACACACATCAGATTGATGTCTTATCTCTCTTGTAATGATATATTAACAATGCTAACTGTTGAAATTCAGCAGTAAACAGGTTTTTAAGACGAGGTATGATATATCATACGCTGGGTCATAATGGGTTAACCTGATCCACCTTGTTGTCTAAGCAAACTAGACGGTATCAATTTCAAGACTGTTGGTACCTATATTACTGATATTCTTCTAATACGTGTGGTTGCCGGACACTCTTTCGAAATTGCGGATCTCGGGGATCCATGTATTGTTTGATGGCAAACTGATTCAATGTGTTTAAATTAGATAAATTCACGATTCCAATGCCACCAGTATCGTTCAAATCGGTTGAATATTGTTAAAGTTATACGCTATGGCGGTTTTACCCCGTTAGTGGGCGTGCTTTACCCCGCATGAAAAAAATACTCTATTTTTTGGACGTGTTTCCAAATCGTAATAAAAAATAGAAAATCATTACAGATATTTATGTTTTTATTTTTTACATGTAGGCAATAGATCAATTGTTCATTTAAAGCAGATAAATTAGAAATTGAGCCACAACTTTTTTTACACAGGTGGTTTTGCTTAAGTGGGCGGTCTTGCCCCGCTTACCCTTATATTCAAAATGCTGGTATATCTAGTGTTAAACGCGTCCAAAAAAATAGCGTCTTCACAAAAATTGTAGAACACACTAAAATAAGCAACTTTGCTGCAAATAGCAACTATCTATCTCTTATTGGTTGCAAAATTTAATGATTTGTTTAAAGAAATCACTTCAAAATCAAGCAAAGCAAAGCCATGGGTGTAAATTAGAGATGGTCGGGTATGGAAATTTGAATACCCGAACCCGACCCGTGCCCGATTAAGGAAAAAATTTAAAACCCGTACCCGACCCAAACCCGCAAATTTATCATTTTTAATACCCGAACCCGACCGCAACCCGTCGGGTACGGGACGGGCCCGGGTACCCGACTATCTTTAGTGTTAAATGTGGTCGATAGAGATACCCGACCCGACCCGTACCCGGTTTCAAAAACAAAAATTAAGAACCCGTACCCGACCCGAACCCGCAAATTATTTTTTTTCAATACCCGAACCCGACCCGAACCCGGCGGGTACGGGTACGGGTGCGGGTTTCGGGCAAATTTTCCGCTACCCGACCATCTCTAGTGTAAATGTCCTTCAGAACTTGACCCTTCTTTATCGACAGACTTCGCAGCCGGTTATTAGAGTACAGGAAAATTACGGGCTAGGGCAAAGATCCTATTAACTCTGTAACGGCACCGATCAGTCGAGATTCGAACATACGACGATTGGCTTGTTATGCTAGCATTGTGCCCCGAGGCTAACAGCCACTTTAAAATCAGTTCTGCTCAAAAATTCTGTAAACGCTGTTTTCATTGCTTTCATAAGTTATTTAGTAGGTTAAAATACACAATGAAGATTATTTATCGCTAGGATGCATATGGATGATAACTAGCACAGCATTAACAAACAGTTGAATTAAGTTCCGAAGACGTGTCGATTTCTGTATGATCATTTCCAGCTCAAAACGCTAAAAAAAGTCATTTTTTACTCGACTATTTTCGATTGGAATTTGAATGTGAAAATAGTTTCTTTCTAAACCTAATTTTTGACGAGCAACATTTCAAAAGGTCCAATGTGCAAATGAGAGATTCTCTTTGCATCTCGTCTCTTAGACTTATTACGTCGGCATAAATGCACTTGAATGCGTCTATTTTGCATGAAACGGTTACTGATGTTATTGGAAAGCTTATCCTATAGAATAATTGGGTTGAAATGTATTTATGCCGCTGTAATAAGCATAAGAGAGGAAACGCAAAGAGAATCTCTCATTTGCACATTGGACCTTTTGACATGTTGGTCGAGATTTCCTTGTTTATCTGTAAGTAAAAAATAAAAAGGTTTGACAAAACGGATCTTTTTTTAAAAAAGGGGGTACTACTACTAATCGTATCAATCGGCACCAAATTTAAGATCTTTGCTTTCTGACCTAAAATGAACAATCTGACAAAATTTGGTTCAAATCCGATTACACGGTTATCGGATACTTTGCATGTGTTGACTCTGATCGATAATTTTTAGATTTCACATCTGAATAACTCGAGAACGGCAGGGCCTAAGAAACAGTTTATATATGAATTTAGTTCAAAGTGATACCCTCCCATGGGTAGGTGGTTTGTCGCGCACTTCGGCACACTCCTAAACTTAATTCGGCATGTAGAATCAAATATACTATATTAACAATATAGTTCACTCCTCTATAATCCTGAAGACACGACTACTAGCGCCATTGCGGCATAAAAGGTTACCAAAGTACACCGTAAATTGAACACGTCTATCGGAAACAACTCAACTTTCAGTATAGATCATTTTGCGATGACGTCATTTTGCCTTCAAATGACAGCAATTGGTGGTTTGTTTACATGGTTTTTGTCACATCCAGCAGTTTAGATTTGAAATTTCGTGAAGGATTACTGCATCAGTTTTTGTAAAATGCATGTAAGGCACTTTCTCTTAAATAAAAACTATAAATTTCTATCATTATCTGCCGGACAAAGATAGAAAACTCAATTCAAAATTTAACACCATGTAAACAAACCACCAAGTGCTGTCAAAAAAGTGTGGTTAGGAGCTCCCGTGTAATGATCTATAGAGTTTAGCCATTTCTAGATAGAATTAACAAAAGGGCGAATGTCACAAATGTAACCCAAAAGGATGAGGTATTTTCTGCTGGACCAGTATAAGAAAATCAGCTCTCGCTCGATTTGTTCACGTTTGCCACATTCTCTGGTTTGCTGGTTCTATCTTCAATTCAATTCAATTCAATTCTCCATCATCCCTTTTATGGCCCAAACACAATGCATACGGATTTTACTACGTTGCGGATATTTGACAGAAAACCCATGGACAAACTGTCAAATTGCCGCAACATAATAAAATCCGTATGCATTGTGTCTGGGCCTTTACACTCATGGAATTGCGCATATGAAGATAGAATCAACAAAAGGGCGAATGCCGCAAGTGTAAAAAACATTTGAGAGTTGATTTTGCTTCTGTTTTACCTGACTCACTGCGAATATGCGTATTATTGAAACAAAACGTAACCATACGTTTTATTCGTTTATAACGCATATGCAGTTAATATCGATAACAAACGATTTTTTATAAGTTGTGCTTTTGTTATTGCATTTAATTTGTAAAAAGTTGCATAAATAACAATTCAGTTTCACAATACAATTATTGCGTACTACTGGCACTTGAAATATAACGTTTAAGTACGTTATTTTTAGTGATCAAAATTAACGATATTTCGATACAAGGGCGATATTTTTCGAAACCTTTCGAACCAACACGATCCCGCGAACACAACGCATATTCGCAGTGAGTCAGGTAACACACTAGGCTCGTCCAGCAAATAATAACTCACGCGTTTTGTTTACACCTGCGGCATTCGCCGTTTTGTTAACTCTATTGAGATATGTGAGTGTAAATGAAGAATTATTGTCAAAAATCTTTCTGTTCCTCACACCCTTTAATGATTTCCTGACCTTGCTTGTTTTGAAAACTAAACTTTTTCTGGTGGCAGCACCTTATTTTCGCAGCCGCGTATTAAGTGAAAACTTATTTACTAGAGGGTTTAAAATAAAAACGTTGCTACAATTTAAACATTTGGTTGCATCGCTAAAACCAAGACTTTTGTCAATTTTTCGTATAACAAACTAATCCGGTTAGTTTTATTATTGTTCAAGTGCTAAATTTGTGAAATGGGTCGCATATACTGTGCAGTTTCTGGATGTTGCATTTCGATTTCTAGTTATGTTCCTATTTGATTATATTGTCAATTGCAAGGAAAATTGTACCTTCCAAAGTGCGATTTCGCTCATAAAAGTGCTATTTTGCATAAAATCGTTTCGGTATCTTCGGCGCACTTTTTCGTTATCTTCCAAGCAATAAGTGCGCCGAAGAGACCGAAACGATTTAAGCTAAAATAGCACTTTTATGAGCGATTGCGCACTTATTGTTTGGACAATTTTTCTTGCAATTGACAATATCTTTAGTCAAACGGATACGTGGGCAAAGTTTTGTCGCAAACCGCCAATCAGCAAAAGTAGTCTGATTTGTTCCCTACATTTTCATGAATCCGATTTTTTCAATCCTGATAACAAACGTCAAGGGTTAATACAACAGACCATGAATGAAAAATTATGACAATAATAAATTAATTGTTTTTAGTCTATCCAGCTTTCCACGAGCGATAATGGCGGATATTGAGCACAAGTGGGCACAATCTTTTGACATGCATTGGAGGAGCGTCGAGTTCGCCCTGACGGAGTTACTATGGATACTACGGATTGTTTGTTGTTCGAATGTAAAAATGTAAACATTGTTCAATTTTGCAGATCAGCTAAAGAGGAACATAATTGAACGGACAACAAGTTTTATGAATTGTGGCTTAGCAGTTTTCGCGAATTTCAGGGAGAATGTTCGAATACGCAACGGAAAGTTTCTTATCAAGTCGAAACGCTGTTCTAGAGCAAACTTGACAACGGCTCGACCAACATGAAGTTAATGTTTGCGTTAATGTGTAATGTTTCGAATGTTCAATTCGCATGATTGTGAAAAGTATTCTGAGCCAGTGCCTTCAGTCAATTATGGCCGCAAACCACTATAAAAGTTTGAATCCGTTTAGTTATGTTCCACTTCAGCTGATCTGTAAAATTAAACAATGTTTTTACCTTTGTTATACTATATAACAAAGGTTTAGAAATTGGTCGAAAAACGCGAAATAGAACCAAGGCCCGGAGGGCCAAGTGTCATATACCAATCGATAAGGTTCGACGAATTAAGCAATGTCTGTATGTGTGTGTGTGTGTATGTATGTGTATGCAGCTTATTTTCTATCGCCTGCTTCTCGGAGATGGCTGAACCGATTCATCCGCTATTACTTTTGTTTGAAAGATATTTATGCCTAGTATATCACCATTCAGTTGTTTCGTGGTACGACGTTTCGTTTTAAAGTTATAGGCAAAAATGTGAAAACTGCGCGACACGGTTTTTTCCGGAGCCACACACCCGATTTCAATGATATTAGTACCAAATGAAAGCTCTTGCTATCGCTAAACTTTCTACCAAGTTTCATCGAAAACAAATATGCGGTTTAAAAGTTACGCTTAAAAAACCAGTTTTGGTAAGGTCCAAATGATCGCCTGTTTCTCAGAGATGGCCAAACCGATTTATGCGCTATTAGTTTCATTTGAAAGGTAATATAGCCGGATGGATCACTATTGAATTGTTTTTTGATTGGACGTTTAGTTGGAAAGTTATGAGCAACCGTATACACCACACCAAAATTAACAATAATTTATAATAATTTTAACCAAGTTAATTTGCCTAATTTCAATTATTTTAATGTCAAACGAGAGGTTTTGACACTACGAATATATATGCAAAATTTCACAAGAATTGGTTTTTCCGGTCAAAAGATATTAACCCTCGAACACTCGCGCTAACTTTTGTAACACAGTTACTCGCGCGCACAATAGCCCAAAACCAAAGAACACGTGCGCGCTAAATTTTTGACTAGGTAAACTTGGTTTTAAGTTTATTAAACCTTTGGAAGAGTTTTTTGAAATTGAATGCTCTATCGTCTGGTAGCATTTAAATTTTGACTAATCCCCCTAAAAGTGAAATAAAAAGAATATTTTTCTTCAGTTTCAATATAACACATTGATGTGTTCTGCAAAGTTTTAGAGCATATTATTACAAGAAATTTTGCTGAAGACAGTAACCTTCTATCTCTTCAGCGAAGAAAGGAAATCTTATTTATTGTAAATGCACTTGTAAAATGAGTTCTATTTCGGCTCTTTTTGTAATTGTTGTATGACTTTTTCATTTATTACAAAGTTGTACAAATAGTAAAAATACACAACTTCATTGAATGTAGTATACCTCTATGTCTGCTTGTTTAGGATCTGTAGAACTTTGATTATAAAAAACACCCTAATTTTGACTCCAAATTATTCGACTACCAACAGACGGCTACATTTTAAACATTTTACATTTGCTGATAGTTTTGCTGCATACAGACACCATTTTTCTATATGAAGAAACGAGATAAAATGTCAGTTGGGGCCAATTGCGGTACACCTCACATGCTGCTTGCTTCGGTTCTGTGATTTTCTATCGGTTTATGCTGATCTGTTTTCCTAACAATTTAAAGTATTAATGCATCGAATAATTCTGACATTTGGCTCATAACAAGTTTATTCAAGAATATACGTTAGTTAAACAATGATTTGTAACTATATAACAATATGGCATTCAAAAACCTACACATGTTGTACAAAATACAGCAACGTGAGTAACCGAGGGTTAATAAAAATTGATGAAATTTATTCAAGAAATTTTATTGATGTGAACCAAATAGAATGGCTTTACAGGAAATTATGCATAGTTCAAAAACCTACTCAGCAATTTCATGAGAAAAGGAACTATCAAAATTTATAAGTGCTGCCAATAGATGAATTATTTTCCGAAGACGTGTCGATTTCTATCTCAAATAGCAAGTAAGACCGTATAACAAAGGTTCCTTTCACCACTAGGTGGATTAAATCAGGTTTTTACCTTTGTTATACTATAACAAAGGTTTAAAAATTGGTCGAAAAACACGAAATTGATCCGAGGCCCGGAGGGCCAAGTTACATATACCAATCGATAGGGTTCGACGATTTGAGCAATGTCTGTGTGTGTGTGTGTGTGTGTGTGTATGTATGTAATGATTTTTTCTATCGCCTGTTTCTCAGAGACGGCTGAACCGAATCGTTCGCTATTACTTTTGTTTGAAAGGTGTTATTGTCTAGTAGATCACTATTGAGTTGTTTCGTGATACGACGTTTCGTTTAAAAGTTATAAGCAAAAATGTGAAAAATACGTGACACGGGTTTCTCCGGAACTACATGACCGATTTCAACGATCTTAGTATCAAATGAAAGCCCTTATTAAAGCTAAATTTTACAGGAATTTTTATTTGAAAACAAACAAGTAGTTTAAAAGTTATGCTTAAAAAACCTGTTTTGACAAGGTAATAATTATCGCCTGTTTCTTAGAAATGGCCAAACCGATTTATGCGCTATTAGTCTCATTTGAAAGATAACATATCCTAATAGATCACTATTGAATGATTTTTTGATTGGACGTTTAATTTGAAAGTTATGAGTAACCGTATACACCACACCAAAATTAACAATAATTTATAATGATTTTAACCAAGATAATTTACATTATTTCAATTATTTTAATATCAAACGAGAGGTTTTCACACTATGAATATATATGCAAAATTTCATAAGAATTGGTTCTACCGATCAAAAGATATTAACCCTCGAACACTCGCGCCAACTTTTGTAACACAGTTACTCGCGCGCAAAATAGCCCCAAACCGACGAAAACGTGTGCACTAGAGTTTTGAGTAGGAAAACTTGGTTTTAGGTTTATCGAACCTTTGGAAGAGTTTCTAGAAATTGAAAGCTCTATCGTCTGGTGGGATTTAAATTTTGTTTAATCCCCCTAAAAGTGAAATAAAAATTTTTTTTTCAGTGTCAATATAACACATTGATGTGTTTTGCAAAGTTATAGAGCATATTATGACAAAAAATTTTGCTAAAGACCGTAACCTTCTATCTCTGCAGTGAAGATAGAAAAACCTTATTTATTGTATATGAATTTGTAAAATCAGTTTTTTTTATTTTTGCACTTTTTGTAATTGTTGCAGGACTATTTCATGTACTACAAAATTGTACAAATGGTAAAAATACACAACTTTGCTGAAAATAGTATACCTGTATGTTTGCTTGTTTAGGAACTGTAGAACTTTGATTATAAAGAATACCCTAATTTTGACTCTGAAGTACTCGACCAGCAGACGGATACATTTTAAACATTTCACATTGGCTGATAGTTTTGCTGCATTCGTTTTCCCAACAATTTAAATTATTAATGCATTAAATAATTATGACATTTTGCTCACAATAAGTTAGTTGAAGAATATACATTAGTTAAACAACGATTTGTAACTATTTCCTATTTTGTTCAAATTTTATAAACTTTTTCAATTTTCAAAAATTTTATGTAAACCTACGCACTATGTAATGATAACCAATAGATGAATTATGTTCCGAAGACGTGTCGAGTTCTATCTCAAATAGCAAATAAGATCGTATAACAAAGGTTCCTTTCACCACTAGGTGGATTAAATCGGGTTTTTTAATTCTATATTAGAGAGGTTTTCAGCCTGCGGCTGGTTCACAATATTTACATTTTTACACTCGAACAACAAACAATCATGAATGTATCCATAGTAACTCCGTCAGGGCGAACTTGACGCTCCTCCAATACATGTCAAAAGATTGTGCCCACTTGTGCTCAATATCCGCCATTATCGCTCGTGGAAAGCTGGATTCCTGCACGCTACTGAAATGTCAAAAATGTTGTTCAACTTTACGTACACGTCCGACATTATGGTTCGTGAAAAGCTGGATAGTTTCTAGTATTCACAATTAATTTTTATATCTAATGTTACAATTTAGAAGAATGACGTCATAGGGTTAGAGATAGCATATTCAATCTACCGCACGTTTTACTTATGCATTGGTTGCACGCTTAAAAATGTTTGTTACAAAAAGCTTTTATTCACCTTTTTATCCGCTAGAGGGTGTTACTTTTGCGTCTTTTCGGTTATATATGAGATTTTGCGAAGTGAACTATATTGTTAATATAGTATATTTGGTAGAATGTAATATAGTTTAAGTTTGATATATGTGTAGTATGTAGTATAGTATTGCATAATTTAGCTTTATGTGTAGCATGTGTCTCGTAAAGCGGAATGGAGCGAAATTGAACGGATTTGATTTTAAATTCAATCAGTTTGGGCCGAAGCACCGGGAGGGCTTACTCAGTTCCCTAGATGAATTGCTGGTATGCACAGAAATTTCTCTAGAAAACTGAAACCAAATCCTACCCACCATTCATGAGATTTTGACTTACTCATGAAAATTAAAATTTATCGATAGTTAGAACGAACGAATGTTCAAAAATGATGTGATGTCTTTATTTGCGTAATCGAGACATTTTCTATGAGACTGCCATAGAATTTGTGGCTGTTATGCGATTATGGACAGCACAGCACTGAAAAATATACACACACGTACATGTATACATGTGTATGCATGTATGAGTGTGCATGGGTGTATAGGTACGAATGAATATATGTTTGAGTGTACTATGATGAGTCGGAAATTCTTCTTATACCTATGCTGCCAAACTACAATTATTAATGGGCAGGAAGTTATAGTTAGTAGCTGTGTTTCCTGTGTCAGTTTCCTATGTTATTACTATTATTACTAATATTGCTATCGTTGCTGTTACTGTGACCTCTATTGAATTGTTTTGGATGTAATTAATTATAATTATTATTTTCTTATTTCCCTCCTATATTAGAATGATTTGCATGTCTTGTGACTAACCGCGTTAACGGTTTTCAACTAACAACATAAAATGATCATGAATGACGCTGTTTATCTCCCAAGGGCCCTCCTAATGCTGATGAGCCTCTGTCGGAGAGTGCATCAAGTCGGACGGTGGCAACTCACCGGCGGCCTGCTCCTCTCCATTCTTGCTGCTGTCGTCGCGGTCGGACTTAGTGGATCTCTCGAAAAGCTTTATAGCCTCGATATATATTTTGTTCTGTCCATTGCCCAATCCTGGCAGACTTCAACTGGAATTCCATTTCTAACTAAATCTTTTTAGAGTATAGATCTTCAAGTAAAAACAGGTATTCGATTCTCTGGCTGATTCGAGCGATAGTGAAGGGCTGTCCTCAATATACTATCATTCCCACTTCCTAAAATATGGTCGTAATACATAATATATGGCCATGGTATGAGGATTTTTTCGATTCAATACCATCCTCACAGAATTATCAACTTCGTTAACATCTTATTAAGTCTTGCTTTACACCTTTGCACTTCATCCTTTCTTAGTTACAGAATTGCTTCAATTTGACCACGGTCTGAAGAGCATACCGACAAATCGGTTGACTACCGCTACAAATAGGCAATTATTGCCACCGGGAATAATACGAGCGAGCACCAGTCCCCATTATATCGCATCTGCTCTATTTTTCGGAAGTTCAAGTAGTTTTTCGATAGTTCTGAGCGATAATATTGCTCTTGAATAATATTCCGCACAAAATATTCCAAAATTTACGCCAACAGCTACAATACTGCAAAGATGGTAGATAAAGAAGCGGCTGTGACTTTTAATGAGCATAGGTGATTGAACAGCGCTGGGTCAACCGTGATGATATGGGTAGTTGGAGAGATGAGTAGCGTCCATCCTAGCGAGTAGTTAGTCGGTAGTAGCATAGGTGATGGACAGACATAGAATTCTCGTGATATTACTAACCCGAAAATTGCAATCAACATGTTGACTAAAAATTTCCTCTTTTCTTTTCTTTTCTGCTTGATCTCTATCGCTTCTTCTCACGGCAACAATAATGTTGTCGTGAGGGGCGGCAAGAGATCAGCCAAAGATGACTACACTGGTGACAACGATGGATGAGGACGCCGTGGTGCCATGAAAAGGCACAAAGTAAGAAAGGGACGAACAACACGAGGAAACAAACAAAGGAAAAAGAAAACAAGATAAGTACAAGCCATCTTATTCAATATTCACCAAGTACACAATTATAACGAGCCAAGTTCTGTCACTCTTCTTCCTCCTCATTAATCCATAATCACCAACGCATTATGGCGCTAGTGTTATCCGCAAGGATTCTTTTATCATTATCACAACCACCTTATCTCAGCCCCGGACAGACTTGGCTCTAACTGCCCCACCTCGTGCTGCAAACAGAAACAGAAACAGAATTTAGTTCAAGTAGTTTAGTTGTGCTGGAAATGCCCATATCAAATGACATATAAGATGGTATAACAAAGGTTCCTTTCACCACTAGTTGGATTAAATCGGGTTTTACCTTTGTTATACTATATAACAAAGGTTTAGAAATTGGTCGAAAAACACGAAATTGATCCGAGGCCCGTAGGGCCGAATCACATATACCAATCGATAGAGCTCGACGAACTGAGCAATGTCTGTGTGTGTGTGTGTGTATGTGTGTATGTGTGTATGTGTGTATGTGCAGCTCATTTTCTATCGCCTGTTTCTCGAAGATGGCTGAACCGATTTGATCGCTTTTACTTTTGTTTGAAAGGTATTATTGTCTAGTATACCACTATTGAATTGCTTTGCGGTCCGACGTTTCGTTTAAAAGTTATAAGCAAAAATGTGAAAACTACGTGACACGCGTTTCTCCTGAACTACGCAACCAATTTTAACGATCTTACTACCAAACGAAAGCTCTTGCTGTTACTAAACTTTTTACCAAGTTTTATTGAAAACGAACAAGTAGTTTAAAAGTTAGCCTTAAAAAACCATTTTTGATAAGGTTCAAATGATCGCCTGTTTCTCAGAGATGGCCAAACCGATTTATGCGCTATTAGTTTTATTTGGCAGGTAATATAGCCGGATAGATCACTATTGAATGGTTTTTGGATTGGACGTTTAATTTGAAAGTTATAAGCAATTGTATACACCACACCAAAATTAACAATAATTTATAATGATTTTAACCAAGATAATTTACCTAATTTCAATTATTTTAATATCAAACGAGAGGTTTTGACACTACGAATATATATGCAAAATTTCATAAGAATTGGTTTTACCGGTCAAAAGATATTAATCCTCGAACGCTCGCGCCAACTTTTGCAACACAGTTACTCGCGCGCACAATAGCCCAAAACCAAAGAAAACGTGTGCACTAGAGTTTTGACTAGGAAAACTTGGTTTTAAGTTTATCGAACCTTTGAAAGAGTTTCTTGAAATTGAATGCTCTATCATCTGGTAGAATTTAAATTTTGATTAATCCCCCTAAAAGTGAAAAAAACTATTTTTCTTCAGTTTCAATATAACACATTGATGTGTTCTGCAAAGTTTTAGAACATATTATTACAAGAAATTTTGCTGAAGACTGTAACCTTCTATCTCTTCAGCGAAGACAGAGAAATCTTATTTATTGTTTCTGTATTTGTAAAATCAGTTTTTCTATTTTAGCTCTTTTTGCAATTGTTGTATGATTTTTTCATGTGTTACAAAGTTATACAAATAGTAAAAATACACAACTTTGCTGAAAATAGTATACCTCTATGTTTGCTTGTTTTGGAACTGTAGAACTTTGATTATAAAAATTCTCTGATTTTAACCCCGAATCACTCGGCTACCAACTGACGGATACATTTTAAACATTTTACATTTGCTGATAGTTTTGCCACATACAGACACCATTTTTCCATATGAAGTAACGTGAAAAAATTCCAGTTGGGGCCAATAGCGGTACACCTCACATGCTGCTTGCTTCGTTTCTGTGCTGTCGGTTTATGCTGATCTATTTTCCTAACAATTTAAAGTATTATTGCATTGAATAATTCAGACATTTTGCTCATAACAAGTTTATTGAAAAATATACGTTAGTTAAACAACGATTGGTAAATATGGCATTCAAAATCCTACACATGTTGTTCAGAATACAACAGCGTGAGTAACCGAAGGTTAATAAAAATTGATGAAATTTTTTCAAGAAAACTTTATTGATGCATAGTTATGCATAGTGCAAAAACCTATAAACTAGACCTTTACTACACAATGTATATGTTAAAGAATAATATTTCTTCTTACAACTTACTTACTTTGCACTTACCCACATTAGTAACAACTTACTCAGCAATTTCATGAGAAAAAGAACTATCAAAATTTGTAAGTGCTTCTATTTTGTTCAAATTTTGTAAGCTTATTCAATTTCCAAAATTTTTATGTAAACCAACGCACAATGCAACGTTAATTAATAGATGAATTATGTTCCGAAGACGTGTCGATTTCTATCTCAAATAGCAAGTAAGACCGTATAACAAAGGTTCTTTTCACCAATAGGTGGATTAAATCAGGTTTTTACCTTTGTTATACTATATAACAAAGGTTTTGAAAATGGTCGAAAAACACGAAATTGATCCGAGGCCCGTAGGGCCGAATCACATTCCAATCGATAGAGCTCGACGAACTGAGCAATGTCTGTGTGTGTGTATGTGTGTATGTGTGTGTGCAGCTCATTTTCTATAGCCTGTTTCTCGAAGATGGCTGAACCGATTTGATCGCTTTTACTTTTGTTTGAAAGGTATTATTGTCTACCCAGGTAACCAATAAGCATTAGTATAAGCAGTAAATCAATCGTTTATTAGCATCCCTGGCGTTTTATACTGCAGGTTGCTGTTTATCAGCCTTTTGACTGCAGAACTGTTGTAAATTGGCATCTACAATTCTATTTAAATTCTTCTTGTCGGTAACTAGCTGCAAATAAGCATTGTCAGCACTATAAGAGGGCTAGCAGTAAAGTAGCCGCATATTTTGCCAAAATAGCATTTAGGTAGCATTTAAGGCAACTTAAATGCTTATTGGCTTGCATTTAAATTGCATTGGAAATGCTTATTGGTTACCTGGGTAGTATATCACTATTGAATTGCTTTGCGGTCCGACGTTTCGTTTAAAAGTTATAAGCAAAAATGTGAAAACTACGTGACACGCGTTTCTCCTGAACTACGCAACCAATTTTAACGATCTTAGTACCAAACGAAAGCTCTTGCTGTTACTAAACTTTTTAATAAGTTTTATTGAAAACGGACAAGCAGTTTAAAAGTTAGCCTTAAAAAACCATTTTTGATAAGGTTCAAATGATCGCCTGTTTCTCAGAGATGGCCAAGCCGATTTATGCGCTATTAGTTTTATTTGGCAGGTAATATAGCCGGATAGATCACTATTGAATGGTTTTTGGATTGGACGTTTAATTTGAAAGTTATGAGCAATCGTATACACCACACCAAAATTAACAATAATTTACAATGATTTTAACCAAGATAATTTACCTAATTTCAATTATTTTAATATCAAACGAGAGGTTTTGACACTACGAATATATATGCAAAATTTCATAAGAATTGGTTTTACCGGTCAAAAGATATCAATCCTCGAACGCTCACGCCAACTTTAGCAACACAGTTACTCGCGCGCACAATGACCCAAAACCAAAGAAAACGTGCGCACTAGAGTTTTGACTAGGAAAACTTGTTTTTAAGTTTATCGAACCTTTGGAAAAGTTTCTTGAAATTGAATGCTCTATCATCTGGTGCAATTTAAATTTGGATTAATCCCCCTGAAAGTGAAAAAAATTTTTTTTTTTCAGTTTCAATATAACACATTGATATGTTCTGCAAAGTTTTAGAGCCTATTATTACAAGAAATTTTGCTGAAGACTGTAACCTGAGATAGAAGCGAAGACAGAGAAATCTTATTTATTGTTTCTGTATATGTAAAATCAGTTTTTCTATTTTAGCTCTTTTTGTAATTGTTGTATGACTTTTTCATGTGTTACAAAGTTATACAAATAGTAAAAATACACAACTTTGCTGAAAATAGTATACCTCTATGTTTGCTTGTTTAGGAACTGTAGAACTTTGATTATAAAAATACCCTGATTTTAACCCCGAATTACTCGACTACCAACTGACGGATACATTTTAAACATTTTACATTTGCTGATAGTTTTGCTACATACAGACATCATTTTTCCATATGAAGTAACGTGAAAAATTTTGCATCTACGGTGAGCAAAACGAGCAAGATTTTTTCAGGAAAACGCCTCCCCATCGGACTAATTTACCACCAGATTTTTGCCACTTTTATTCGTGTTCGCCAGATTTTCGGGAAAACCTGGTGGCAACCTTGGGTACACCTCACATGCTGCTTGCTTCGTTTCTGTGCTCTCGGTTTATGCTGATCTATTTTCCTAACAATTTAAAGTATTATTGCATTGAATAATTCAGACATTTTGCTGAACATTTTTTTGAAGAATATACGTTAGTTAAACACCGATTGGTAAATATGGCATTCAAAAACCTACACATGTTATTCAGTATACAACAGCGTGAGTAACCGAAGGTTAATAAAAATTGATGAATTTTTTTCAAGAAAACCTTATTGATGCATAGTTATGCATAGTTCAAAAACCTATAAACTAGACCTTTACTACGCAATGTATATGTTAAAGAATAATATTTCTTCTTACAACTTACTTTTACTTGCACTTACCCACATTAGTAACAACTCACTCAGCAATTTCATGAGAAAAAGAACTATCAAAATTTGTAAGTGCTACTATTTTGTTCAAATTTTGTAAGCTTATTCAATTTCCAAAATTTTTATGTCAACCAACGCACAATGCAACGTTAACTAATAGATGAATTATGTTCCGAAGACGTGTCGATTTCTATCTCAAATAGCAAGTAAGACCGTATAACAAAGGTTCCTTTCACCAATAGGTGGATTAAATCAGGTTTTTTATTTCACTTTTGGGGGAATTAATCAAAATTTAGATTCCACCAGACTCAGACTTTAAGAAACTCTTCTAAAGGTTCGATAAACCAAAAACCAAGTTTTCCCAGTCAAAACTCTAGTGCGCACGTTTTCTTTAGTTTGGGGTTATTGAGCGCGCGAGTAACCGTGTTACAAAAGTTGGCGCGAGTGTTCGAGGGTTAATATCTTTTGACCGGTACAACCAATTCTTATGAAATTTTGCATATATATTCGTAGTGTCAAAACCTCCCGTTTGATATTAAAATAATTGAAATTAGGTAAATTATCTTGGTTAAAATCATTAAAAATTATTCCTAATTTTGGTGTGGTGTATACGGTTGCTTATAACTTTCAAATTAAACGTCCAATCAAAAAATCATTCAATAGTGATCTATTAGGATATATTATCTTTCAAATGAGACTATTAGCGCATAAATCGATCTGGCCATCTCTAAGAAACAGGCGCTAATTATTACCTTGTCAAAACAGGTTTTTTGGCATAACTTTTAAACTACTTGTTTGTTTTCAATTAATAATTCCTGAACAATTTAGCTTTAATAAGGGCTTTCATTTGATACTAAGATCGTTGAAATCGGTCATGTAGTTCTGGAGAAACCCATGTCATGTATTTTTCACATTTGTGCTTATAACTTTTAAATGAAACGTCGTATCACGAAACAACTCAATAGTGATCTACTAGACAATAATAGCTTTCAAACAAATGTAATAGCGAACGATTCGGTCCAGCCATCTCTGAGAAACAGGCGATAGAAAAAATCATTACATACACACACACACACACACACACACACACACACACACACACACACACACACACACACACACACACACACACACACACACACACACACACACACACACACACACACACACACACACACACACACACACACACACACACACACACACACACACACACACACACACACACACACACACACACACACACACACGCCCACACATACACACACACACACACACACACTCACACACACACACACACACACTCACACACACACACTCACACACTCACACACTCACACACACACACACACACACACACACACTCACACACTCACACACACACACACACACACACACACACACACACACACACACACTTAGCGGGGGGAGAGACCTCTCCCCCCGCTAAGACGGGGGGCCTCCCATACAAATGAAACACAAATTTCTGCATAACTCGAGAACTAACCAAGCAAATGGAACCAAATTTGGCATGTGGAGGTTTTTGGAAGCAAAAATATTTTCTATGGTGAATAAGGACCCCTCCCCACTTTAAGATGGGGGGCTTCTACACAAATGAATTACAAATTTCCTCATAATTCGAGAACTAATCAATCAATTGGAACCATATTTGGCATGTGGGTGTTTTTGGAGGTAAGAATTTTTTCTATGATGAATTAGGACCCCTTACCTTTTTAGGAGGGGGAGCTCCCATACACATGAAATACAAATTTCCTCATAACTCCAGAACTAAACAAGCAAATGGAACTGAATTTAGCATGTGGGTGTTTTTGTATGGATTTTTTTTCTATGGTGAATTGATACCCCTCGCCTCTTTAGGCGGGGAATTATGACCACTCCCCCCTTCAATAGTAGGGGGGGGCTCCTATACAAATGAAATACAAATATCCTCATAACTCGAGAACTAATCAAGCAAATGGAACCAAATTTAGCATGTGGGGGTTTTTGGACGCAGGATTTTTTTTTATGATTTGAGACCCCTCACCCCTGTGGTAGGGGAATAAAGACTCATACAAATACACTCAAGTCTTTTTTTACACGGTTTGTTTTTTCCGATTACTCAAGAACGGTACAACTGAGGGACCATTTACAAACTACGTGACGAATGTCGGGCCACTCCCAAATATATTGAGATATAAATGAATGGTACCTAAGTTGCCCTGTTCTTAATAATCGAAAAACCAAACCGTGTAAAAAAAGTACTTGAGTGTAAACAGAAATTTTTGCGTAACTCAAAAACTAATCGAACTCGAGAAATTTTAGACTCTTTCATAAAACATTAGTCAATAACAACACCACCAGAAACTATCATTAGTAACATTAGATGATTCAGGGCGAGACGGACACAGGCCGGGAGTGTTGTCGGAGACCTGCCGTCGGAAGCGCCGGCCACTGCAGGGAGTGGGGGGCACTCCCCCGTAGAGATCACCTCTAGCTAGGTTTATTTATTTTCGTAGATCTACTGATCTCTATTACTTTCCTTTAGTTGGGTCACCCCTGCGAAGCAGTACTTTCTGCGAAAAGATTTTCCATGAAATGGTACATCCTGCGTAAGGTTTTTCGCGAAATGGTATTCGGATTTTAAAAGAGTACGACGAATTTAAGAAATAAAGTCAGTTGTGTAATTTCAATAATACGTTTTAATAATCGCTTTTCATTGATTCATGGATCGGAAGGTAAGTCTGTTTTAGTCAAATCAGCACAAGAACTTTTGGAGTATTCATTAAATCTATCCAACAAATGATGAAAATTAGAATGGCTACGACGGGAATTAGAAATAAACCCTACGAGGAAATAATCACTTTGCTAGCACAGATATGGCCATTTTGAACTCTAGATCTCTTTTACAATTGACAAACAATCCGTTTGACTACAGAACCCTAAGTCCTGGACATTTTTTGAGCGGACGAGAATTAATTGCAATAGCGGAACCACAGAATGACGATAAAAAGGAGACCACGCTTTCCCGGTACCAGTTGGTGCAGAAAAGAAAACAGAGCTTTTGACGTAGGTGATCAAATGAGTGCCTTACTGGTTCACAAAGGCGGAACAAATGGTTTAAAAATCCAACTTTATTGCGAAATGGTTTATTGGTCATCTTGAAGGAGGACAATATGTCTCCTCAAACATAGAAGCTTGGCCGTATCGTTGAGACGTATCCTGGTAAGAATGGAGTTATCCATGTGGTCACAGTCCGCACTACTGATGGTACCTATCGCAGATCGACAACGCAAATTGCAGTACTTCCAATCGACGACAGAGACAGAGACTCATTAAAATTGAGGTGCTTACCTCAATGGCGGGAGAAAGTTTAATGAAATTTAGCGTGTAAGACTTTTTTAACCTTCGTAGGTAGGCAACAAAAATCATCAAATTGACTAATGATTATTTGAGCGTCTTAGTAGAATGCCTAAAATGATAAAAAAGAAGAAAAACAAAAAAATATTTACTTACTTTACTTACCGATCCTGCGCCGAACGAATTATGGTCCTCCAGTACCGTCGATCCTGGGCTGCCGTTCTCCAATCCCCACGAACACCAGCTGAACGTGCATCGTCTTCGACAGCACACACCCACCGGGTGCGGGGTCTGCCTCGGAGTCTACGGCCTGTTCCTGGTTCTCTGCTGAAAATAGTTTTAGCTACTCTTTCATCGGGCATTCTGGCCACGTGCCCAGCCCACCGCAGCCTGCCACATTGCACTACCTTCACTATATCAGTATATTTGTATACTTGGTACAGCTCGTGATTCATGCGTTTGCGCCACACTCCATTTTCCATTTTGCCACCAAGTATAGATCGCAGAATTTTACGCTCAAAAACCCCAAGCACTCGCCGATCAGCTTCCTTTAGCGTCCGTGATTCGTGTCCGTAAAGGGCCGCCGGGAGGATTAGTGTTCTGTAGAGCGCCAGCTTTGTGCGAATTTGCAAACTACGGGACTTCAGCTGGCTACGTAATCCGTAGAAAGTCCGATTCGCAGCTGCAACTCGTCGTTTCACTTCGCGGCTTACATCGTTGTCACATGTCACGAGTGTACCAAGGTATATAAATTCCTCAACTACTTCATATCGTTCCCCATCTAACTCCACCTCGGCACCAACACCACTTGAGCTCCCACGTTCCCTACCAGCAACCATGTACTTCGTTTTGGCGGTATTAATGGTAAGTCCGAATCTCGCAGCTTCCCTTTTAAAGGGCCTGAAGACCTCTTCCACTGCTCTACGGTTGATTCCGATGATATCGACGTCATCCGCAAAACCAAGAAGCATGTGAGATTTCGTGATGATAGTTCCATTCCTTTCCACATTTGCTCTTCGTAATGCACCTTCCAAAGCAATGTTGAATAGCAGGTTAGAGAGTGCATCCTCTTGCTTCAGTCCATCCAACGTCACGAAAGCAGCTGAGGTCTCACCCGCTATTCTAACGCATGATTTGGATCCGTCCAGCGTCGCATGAATCAGCGTAACTAGTTTCGTCGGAAAACCATGTTCTAGCATTATCTGGCACAGCTCATGTCGTTTAACTGAATCGTACGCCGCTTTAAAGTCCACAAACAGATGGTGTGTCTGCAAGTTGTACTCCCGGAACTTGTCTAGCAACTGACGCAGGGTAAACATTTGATCCGTCGGGGAGCAACCCTCACGAAAACCGGCTTGGTACTCGCCGACGAAGGACTCCGCTAACGGTCTCAGTCTGCAGAACAGGATACGGGAAAGCACCTTGTAGGCAGAATTGAGCAATGTAATTTCTCGATAGTTTTTACACGCCATTCAATATCCCTTTTTGAAAATTGGGCAAATGAGGCCATCCAACCACTCCTCCGGCATTTGTTCTTCCTCCCAGATCCTGACAATGATCCGGTGGATTGCTTCGTACAGCCGCTCGCTCCCCGCTTTTAGAAGTTCAGCCGGGATACCGTCCTTCCCAGCAGCCTTACCGTTTTTCAGCTCACTGATTGCCTTCTTAACCTCCTCCTGTGTTGGTGGCTCCACAGCTTGCCCATCGCTTACAATTTCTATCCTGTCCCTGCTGATCTCCGCATTTACCTCGCCATTCAATAGTGTCTGAAAGTGCTCCTTCCACCTGGCTGCTACCGCCGTTTTGTCGGTAAGCAGGTTGCCAGCACTATCATTGCACATCACAGGCATGGCAAAATTCCTGCATCTCACCGTTTTATAGAAACTCCGTGTGTCGTTGCTGGCGTATCGCTCCTCTGCGCCGGCGAGCACGTGCTCCTCGTACTCGCGTTTCTTTAGACGATGGATTCTTTTTTCCGCAGCTCTAGTCTCTCTGTTTTGACGCGTTGCCGCAGTGAGCATGCGACTCCTGACGTGGTTCTTTTCGTCTGTCACTCTCTGGCATTCGGCATCAAACCAGCTGTTACGCTGTCTTCCACGCGTCGTGCCTACCATCTCTCTCGCTGCTGTTTGGATGGCACCATGGATGTTTCTCCACAGCCCATTTATATCTTCTTCTTCTACCTGCTGTTCTGCGATTTGCTGGTCAAGCTTCCTGGCGTACTCCACTGCTACGCCGTCTGCCGTTAACCGCTGGATGTTGAAACACAGCGTCCTCTCAGTGCGAGCTTCCGCCGCACAGTGGGACCATTCTGGAAAAAGGCGGTCAAAAGTCTTTTCTCGCTTTTCCTGACGTTTTCGAGCTTAGGTGTCTTAGGAGAAAAAAAGTTTCATAAAAAAGTATTCTGCATCTAATGACATTTTCATATAATTGGATATTAAAAGGATAACAAATTTGAAAAAATTATTTTTTTATAGAAACTAGATAGCATGGTCATGTGTTCGGCAAAGTTGTAGAACTTTGAATTTCATTAAACTTTGCCGTAGATACTAAGTATCTGCATCATATGGTTTGCGAGATATAATTGACTTTCTGTCGTGACCCTCTTAAAATCAGTTTTTTAAACTTCCTGTACACAAAACCTCATCTAACAGGTTCGACATGTTCTACAAACTTTTCGATACTATCAAAATACGTAGCTTTCTAGGAGGTGTATATATCATATGTTGCTTTATTTGCTTTAAAAATGGATTTGAGGCATAAATTTTACCGTTTTTACTACTGGCAGCTAAAGTTGGCATCGCTTGAACCGCCATAGAATGTAGTATAAGCAGAGCTGCCATAAATACAGTTATTTGTGCATGCATAAATTTGGGACCCTACCGTTTTCTCCGGAGTATTTAATTTCCTCGATCTAATCTTTTAAATAACATAAATAGTTTATGGACTACTTTAAAATTCAGGAACATTAGTAGAGCCAGAAATCACAGCAACTGAAATAATTGATCCCAAATTTATGCATGCACAAATATCTGTATTTGTGGCAGCTCTGAGTATAAGTGTGCCAAAAAATTTTGGCCGGGTCTGGCCGGGCATTTTGGTTATTTCAATTGTGAATTACATACATATATGCTGGTTTTAGTAAGTTATCAGGGTTTTATTATTCGTATATGTTCATTAAAATTTCACAGGACCTCGTCCACGTTTGTTTCGCTATCTGTTGCAGAATTATTTTCGTTCTAGGATTTTTGTAAAAGTTTGTATGCAGCGGGTAACAACCGCATTGATTTTTTTTACTGTTGGTCTTCTTAAAGTTGAAATTAATGGATCCGACGTCATTAACAATATTCTGAAAACATCTTTGTTTGTCGATATTGTCGTTAATTCACGGTAATATAAAAAATAATAGATGCAGCTGTTCTACCAGTCGGTCGTCTTTCGGAAGAACCGCAAGAGTGCCGTATCAAAGACATAAAGCGTGCACGTAAATGTTCAAGGTATGTTAACAGTAATGAATCATGATTTTATGTAATTATTGAAATAATCTGATTTCTGAACAGAATATCGTTAAACGAAAATGTTTTCAAAAAATTGTTAATGACGTCGGATCCATTGATTTCAACTTTAAGAAGACCAACAGTAAAAAAAATCAATGCGGTTGTTACCAGCAGCATACAAACTTTTACAAAAATCTCAGAACGAAAATAATTCTGCAACAGATAGCGAAACAGACGTGGACGAGGTCCTGTGAAATTATTATGAACATGTACGAATAAAAAAACCCTGATAACTTACTAAACCAGCATATATGTATGTAATTCATAATTGAAATAACCAAAATGCCCGGCCAGATCCGGCCAAAATTTTTTGGCACACTTATACTACATTGTATGGCGGTTCAAGCGATGCTAACTTTAGCTGCCAGTAGCTTCCTATTTACGGAAAAAATTAGTTGTAAAAACTGTAAAATTTATGCCTCACATCCATTTTTAAAGCAAATAAAGCAACATATGATATATACACCATCTAGAAAGTTACGTATTTTGATAGTATCCAAAAGTTTGTAGAACATGTCGAACCTGTTAGATGAGGTTTTGTGTACAAGAAGTTTAAAAAACTGATTTTAAAGGGGTCCACGACAGAAAGTCATTTATATCTCGCAAACCATATGATGCAGATACATAGTATCTTCGGCAAAGTTTAATTTTTTCAAACTTGTTATCCCCTTAATATATAATTATATGAAAATGGCATTAGATGCAGAATACTTTTTTATGAAACTTCTCCTAAGATACCTAAGCTCGAAAACGTCAGGAAAAGCGAGAAAAGACTTTTGATCGCCTTTTTCCAGAATGGTCCCACTGTGCGCCGTGTTCGACAGCCTTGCGCTAGTCTTACTCACTACGAGATAGTGGTCAGAGTCGATATTTGGTCCACGAAAAGACCGTGCATCGATAACGTCCGAAAAGTGTCGACCGTCAATCAAGACATGATCGATCTGAGAGCTAGAGTCTCCATTTGGATGCCTCCAGGTGTGTTTCCGAATATTCAAACGCAGAAAGTAGGTGCTACAGATGGCCATCCCTCTGGCCGCGGCAAAATTTATGAGCCTTAGACCGTTATCGTTGGTCGACAGATGCAGGCTATGTCTTCCAATAACTGGACGGAAGAATTTCTCCCTCCAGATCTGCGCGTTTGCATCTCCGATGATGATTTTCACGTCGTGTTTCGGGCACTCTCCATAGGTCCTCTCAAGCTTGTCGTAAAACTCGTCTTTAGCATCATCGGATTTATCATTTGTCGGTGCGTATAAGTTGATTAGGCTATAGTTGAAGAATTTGCCCTTAATCCTCAACACGCATACACGGTCATCTACGGGCCTCCACCCGATAACTCGTTGCTTTTGTTTTCCCAACACTACGAAACCGACTCAATGTTCTGCTTTTTTACCGCCACTGTAGTAAATGTGGTACTTGAAAGAAGTGCCTGCAATAGGGTCTACTGCACGGAAATCCGTTTCTCCGGAATTTGGGCACCGAACTTCCTGAATAGCAGCGATCTCCACTCCGAGTTGATGCAGCTCTCGAGCAAGCAAGCCAGCCCGTGCCGGTTCATGGAGAGTTCGGACATTCCAGGTACCAAATTTCCAATCGTTATCCTTTAATCGTTTCCTTGTCCCTTGCCGTGTCCTATACCGATTGTTCCGTCCTGAATTTCTTTGTTCGTTGTTCGTGGTAATTGAGTTTTCGGTATACTACCTCACCGGGGTCGCGATACCTACATCCCGCTGATGGGTCTACCATCTTAGGTATAGCTTGCGGGATACAACATTTCATATTCAGCCGCCCGTTACGAGACAGACGCTGTGTGAGCCGCCTCTCACCTGGAGAACAGGCGCTCTAGTTCGCACCTCCTAGCTTAGCTGCTTCAGTAAGTACATGAAGCATTTCCGGGTAAGGCCATCGACCGTCATCATTTGACTTAGATCTGCGTGGAGGCGTGAGGTGGGAGCTTGAGAGAACCAGAGCTATGTTTGACGCTCTTTCCAGGTAACTCTCTCCATTTCATACCCAATTAAAGGCAGGTAGCAGAATTAAAGGATATAAATAACTTTTTGTTTTTCTTGTTTTTTATCATTTTAGGTATTCTACTAAGACGCTCAAATAAACATTAGTTAATTTGACAATGGCATCCGCGCCTAGTGAGCCGAATAAATTCTTGGGTCTGAGGAAAGGGATACCAGACACAAGGACATCGCCTTTCTAAGGAAATGTCTAAAATACCATGTGACTACCATAAGTCATAAGGTTAAGACTAGATCAACGCCCGATTCCATCGTTACTAGAATGGAAAGGGAATGGGTCAAAAATAGCATTAAAAAAATTTACAGCAAGCCTAACGCATTAGAATGACTGCTTCCCAAGACATTAGAATGTCATTCCCGTCTTTGCAACCGGGACCAGATGGTATACCACCAATCATCTTCAAGAACTGTGTAGATACGTTATGTGCACCCTTAGCCGCAATTTGCAACTTGTCGCTGAGTCAATCATCATTCCCAGATGCCTGGAAGGAATCATTTTTGTTTCCTGTGTTTAAGAAAGGCGATCGCACAGCTGTGGAAAACTACCGAGGAATTACCTCTTTATGCGCAGGATCGAAGCTACTGGAGAGTCTCGTAAATAAGCTTCTATTTCAGGAAGTAAAGTGTCATATCTCCTGTGACCAGCATGGATTTTTTCCAGGACGGTCGACCACCACAAATCTCACAGAGTTCACATCATTCTGCATCCAGAACATGGAAAACGGAACTCAAATAGATACTATTTACACAGACCTGAAGGCGGCCTTTGACCGTGTGGACCATGATTTGCTTCTGGCCAAAGTAAAACGGATGGGTGCGGTACCGACCTTTGTAGACTGGCTGAGGTCATATCTGGTTAACCGGCGTCTCTCTGTGAGACTGGGCAGCGCACGTTCGAATCAATTTTCTAATCGATCTGGTGTTCCGCAAGGTAGCAATCTTGGCCCTTTGCTGTTTTCACTATTCTTCAATGATGTATGCGCTGTGTTACCTCGAGGATGCAGACTTTTGTATGCGGATGATTTGAAGATCTTCCTCAGTGTAAAGTCTAATGAAGATTGTCGCGAGCTTCAAAGGCTTCTCAACAACTTCGTCGACTGGTGTAAAACGAACGAGCTCCTCATCAGTTTGCGTAAATGCTCGGTCATCTCTTTCAACCGCAAAAAACAACCGATTCAATGGAGCTACACTATCGATGGCGAGTCACTGGATAGAGTCTCAGTTATCAAAGACCTTGGCGTACACCTGGATGAGAAGCTCTCGTTCCGTGAGCATTATTCGTACATAATAGCGAAGGCCAATTAAAACTTGGGATTTATCTTTCGAGTCACCAAGGAATTTCGGGATCCATATTGCCTGCGTGCTCTTTACTACTCCCTTGTGCGATCCGTAATTGAATACGCTGCTGTAGTGTGGAGCCCTTATTCAGGTATTTGGTCGTCCAGATTGGAAGCCATCCTGCGTAGATTCGTTCGGTACGCGCTTAAATATCTCCCATGGAGAAACACATACGATCTGCCTCCGTATCAAGACCGCTGTCGTTTAATGCATATGGACACTTTGGAAAGACGACGGAAAATTGAAAGAGTTCTCTTCATTAGGAAGGTTTTAGTCGGCGAATTGGATTGCCCAGCGATCCTGGCTCAAGTCAACATCAGTGGCATCCCAAGTTTTCTACGAAATAGAGAGTTTCTTCGACTGGACTTTAGACGCACCGAATATGGCCAGAATGAACCCATTCGTGTTATGTGTTGTTTGTTTAACAGTGTATACAATTATTTTGATTTCCATGTTTCATGTAGTAAATTCAAAGAACAACTGCTGCTCTCAAGAGCCTTTAATTAAGTTAGTAGTGTTTTATTCATGTAGACAACAGCGTCAGATGAATTATTGAACAATATATAATATAATATGTTATTCTTTGCATCTAAAGCTAGCTATAAATTAGCCCATTTTGTTTGAACTTTTTCTGAAAAAAGTAAAGAGAGCTGAACAATGTGAAGCTGAACGTAAACGTAAACTGGGAGGTAAAAAACTTAAACAGCTTCTATTACGAATGAACAGTACTAGGGAAGCTACTAAAGTACACCTGTTAGGCAGTTTTTCTACAAAATCGATCTTATACTTTTTCCCATAAACAACAAAACTTTTTAAATATGGGCCTCAAATATGCTGTTTCTCCAAAACCAGATGTTGAGCAGGCAATAATTGATATTGAAACAGCAGCCACTAGCTGCAAATTTCCACCTGACCAAGTGAGTGAAGTACGCACTACTTTTTCGGAAATTGTTAAGACGCTCCCCCATCATGAAAATAAGTCTGATATGCAGACTATCAAGGAACTTAAAGAAAAACCAGTATTTTATTTAAAGGCGGACAAAGGTAATAAAACCGTCATAATGGACAAAACTGACTATGACGATAAGATGCTCCAGAAAATTAATAACGGTCCATACATGCAACGGAGGACTAATCCCCTTGCCGAAATGGTCAGACGTGTGGATAGAACTATCCAGGATTACAAGAATATTATTGGTGATACCTGAAAAATTTTTCGTATTTCTAACCCTGTTCTCCCGAGAATAAAGGGCCTTCCAAAAATCCACAAACCTGGTAATGAAATGAGGGAAATTATTTCTGCAGTAGGATCCCCAACCGGAAAAGTTGCAAAGTGGCTAGTCAAAGAGTTTCAAGCTATGCCAAAGAAGTTTCCCAGTCGATCGGTTAAGAGCACAGGAGATTTCATCGAAAATTTGAATGCCTCAGGTAACATTAGAGCTGAGGAAATCATGATATCATTTGACGTAACGGCTTTGTTCCCTAATGTTCCGGTGAACGAAGCACCAAAACTTTTAGAAAATTTGCTACTTTTACAGCGTAGTGGGAATGAGTGGAGAACAAAAGTTAAGGGCTACTTAAGATTAACCCAACTTTTTATGGAGGAAAATTATTTTGAATTTAGAGGCAATTTTTATAAGCAGATGAAGAGCCCCAATGGGGAACCCCCCATCCCCTTTCTTATGTGAGCTATTTATTGTGAGCTAACAAGAGGACTTTGATACTCTCTTACACATACTCAATAACGTCCACAGAGATATTAATTTTACATTTTGAAGGAACAGAACAATAAACTTCCATTCTTAGAGGTTGTTGTCATAAGGAACTCCACAAAATTTAATTTCGATATTTATAGGAAACCCACTAATACGAAACGGGTGATACCTATCACATCCAACCACTCATTTCAAATTAAAATGGCCGCTTTTCACCACATGATTCACCATGTGGAAAATCTTCCTTTGAGAAAGGAAGGAAAAGACAATGAATTAAGTTACATTTTCAAGATTGCCAGGCTGAATGGTCATAAGAAAGAAACCATCCAAGTCATTTTGAATAAAAAACTACAAGGTATGCAGCCCTAAGGGTTGTACGAAAGGGTGACGCAGGACTATATCTGCTCATTAGATCAAAGACTAATGTAAACCGAATTTCTGGCATATGTATGTTTATAAGAATCTATCAGTGCCATTGTTTAAGTGAATGTTTAAATGAGAAGAGCGAAATATTCAGATTCAATTCTTCATTGAATGCAACGGTGGCTTTGGACATACGTGGACGGGGGTCATTTCTTTTCAAATCACTTCTGAAAGAATAAATGAATGAATGAATGAATGACCAGCCCACAGATTATTGAATTAAATATGATTATGCGTAGCTTGACATGTTTCAATAATCTTGCTTTAACGCGCTTGTGGCCTTTAAAAGAGCCATTGGCTACAAATAACATTAAAGCCAAAGCACGTTAATTGCAAATACGACGTGCCATTCGAATGAGCTCTTTTGACACGAATGGCAACAGGCACGTAAGTTAGCGGCGTCGATTCACTACTTTTGCTCCGAGTAGGTTTTACTAGTTTTCTTTCACAGCTTACCGCTTGCTATATAGCAGAAAATATGGCACATACGCAAAAATTTCTGTTTCATTTGATGAGAGTCCTTATCTTCCTACCACAGAGGTGAGGGGTCTCAAACCTTCATAAAATAAATTCATGCTTCCAAAAACTCCCACATGCCAAATCTGGTTCCATTTGCTTAATTAGTTTTCGAGTTATGATGAAATTTGTATTTCATTTGTATAGGAGTCCCCCCCCCAAATTTGGTTCCATTTGCTTGATTAGTTAGAGATTTATGAGGAAATTTGTATTTCATTTGTATGAGTGCCCCCCCCCCCCTCTTAGAAGGATAAGGGGTCTCAGCACACCATAGACAAAATTCTTACCTCCAAAAACCCCCACATTCCAAATTTGATTCCATTTGGTTGATTAATTCTCGAGTTATTCGGAAATTCCTATATTGTTTGTATGGGAGCCCCCCTTCCTAAAGAGGGGAGGGGTCTCAATTTACCATAGAAAAAAACTTTGCCTTCTGAAACCCCTACATTCCAAATTTGGTTCCATTTGCTTGATTAGTTCTTGAGTTTTGAGGAAATTTGTGTTTCATTTGTATAGGAGCCCCCCTCTTACGCCCCCATTAAAATTGCTCGTTTACCACCTATAAAATTGCTGGTCATTTTATCTATCCAACGACATCTAAATTGTTCAGTTTCGTTCAGTAGTTTAGCAGGTATTAGCATTTGAAATCTTTCATTCAAACGTTACACTTCTATTTTCGTTTTCACAAAGTGCTACCCAGTCCCAGTATAGTAAACAAAGACGTAGTCCTACGTCAAAAAGGAAATTATTACTTCGTAATTCTTTTACGACACTAACCCCTATATCAGAAGATCTGGAAAGGGTGGCTGTCGAGTATGATGGTTTAAGGGGGGGCCCCACTCTGGAAGGTCGAAAAATAAAGGACTTTCGTGAATTTTTCTCGCATATTGTAATTATAGTTAAGTGTTGGGGTATTTTGGTTATAGCTTAAACTATATTCTAACACAGCGTTTCCCAAATGGGGGTTAGCGAACCCCCGGGGGGACGCCAAAAATTTAGTTCGCTGCAGAATAGTATAGGGAATTCCGCCAGGGGGTTCGCGAACCAACATAGGTTGGGAACCGCTGTTCTAACATGTATTTTCTGTTTTTCGAATGCCAAAATAATGAATATTATGCTGGTGGCAGCTGGGCGCGTGGATCGTGGATGCTCTCTAGAAAATAGTTTCTTACTGGCGGTACGTACCGGGAAACAACGAAGTATCGAAAAACGGATTTCAAGGATGATTTTGAAGCTTTAGATCAATACCTAAATTGTTACGCAGGGGTTTTTGCAAATTCGAAAAATTACCAAAATGGCGGCAATTTTTCCAAAAGAAAAGTGTTTTTTCATCAAAAATCGCCAGTTGCGAGCTCATAAAAAATTGAAAAATTGAGATATCAAAAAACGACTACGTAACAATTTAGATAATTCATTTTTATATGCTGAAAAAAAATTTCAGCCAAATCGGACCACCAGATTCTGAGATACACGTACCGCCAGTTGAAAAAGTATGGTTTCGAAAAAAACACGTTTAAAGTTTCGTCCAGCGATACACTTCCCTTGAGGTGACCCCACAGTTTTTGCCATAACTTTCTAACGAGATCAGATATCAAAAAATTCTTTTGACGTGACATTTCTGAGGGTATAAACCTCTCGAAAATGCAAAAAAATAAAATTCGATTTTTCCGACTTTCCAGAGTAGGGTCCGTCTCCCCTTAACAAATCAGCTTCATACTAAATTTAAAAAGTATGGAATGGATATCGTCTACACTAGTAGAAATAACCAGCTCCAAACACGATTAGGATCCACAAAAGATCCTATCGATATATTGAACAAAGCAGGAGTACAAAATTGCATGTAGTCTCTGTGATAAGATTTATATCGGACAAACAAAAAGAAATTTTGGAATCCGATTCAAGGAGCATGTTTCAGAAGTAACAAAAGCTAGGAAAGAACTACAGGAGAAAGAATTTTACCACTTCAAATTCAAAGTAGCCGAGCATATTTTCGAAGAAGAACATCCCATTACTTCTGAAAACATTAACCTTCTCCGCCCAGTAAATAATATTTGGAAGTTGGATGTTGCCGAATCTCTTGAAATTTTTAAAGAAAATCCATCCAACCTTCTAAATAATCAACCAGGTAGTAACGTTTCACCACTTTTTTAGCAAATAGGTAATTAAAAATCGGTTTGAATAGGGGACCAAGCTGCTATTCCACAAACAGTCTGTGGCAACACTGCCCATGAGAGCGAGAGTACTACCTGAAAATCCAAGAACAACCATGTTCATTCTGTGCTGCGGATTTGCATAAAGAACTGCAACGGTTAATAACAGGAAATCGAAAGAACGACACACGAAAATTGAAATGGAATGCTTTGGCAGAAGCAGCTTTTGATAACAGCAAGCAGAGCCTAGCAAATGCCGCTTTACTGCACTATCCAGATTCTTCTAAACCGATGTCCAATTTTGTGGAAGTTATGGCCGTTTGAATTACATCAAAATTTTGCCTGTCCCGATCATTTTGTCTAACCCCTGTACGTCTTCGTTCGAGTAGACACCGTCAAGCGTCCGTTGCAGCGGACCATTTGAGGTACTACAGCGGAACAGTAAGCACATGGAACTGAACGTCAACGGTAAGAAGCAGACCATCTCAGTCGATCGTTTAAAAGCAGCGTACACGTTCAACAGAGATCTAGTAGATCAGCCCAACGATAGCTACACTCGAGTTACACCCTCCGGTCATCGCGTGAGATTCCTGGTGTAGCTGGAGGGGGATACTGTGGCAACACTGCCCATGAGAGCGAGAGCACTACCTGAAAATCCAAGAACAACCATGTTCATTCTGTGCTCGATCATTGTAGAGAAAAGGCTGACGCAATAAACTGTGAGGTTAAGTAATCGTATTCAACGCGTTTATTTCGGTCATTCATATTCTTTCCGGTCGTATCACGTTCGCCCGCCGGAACATTCCTACATCCCACAAATCTAAGTTAGTTAGATACTGATGAAGGTCTCACGTCGAGACCGAAATACGTATTTATCAATAAAACACAGTAGTAGAATTAAAGGATATAAATAACTTTTTGTTTTTCTTCTTTTTTATCAAAAATCATCAGTTCTTTCCAATGCATAGCGAAGTTCAGACGTAAAATAAAGTGATTTTTTTAATACAGTCCATGAGTGCTTTTTTCCCACTGACAATCCGAAGGACACTCGCGCTCTGCGCTTTTGCGATTTGGATGTTGATATTGTGAACCAGGTGAAGTACGTGGGATTGATTCTCAACTCCAAACCTGACTGGTCCACAAATATTGATTTCCGCATTAAAAAAGCGTGCATGGCCTTTGGGCAATGTAGACAAGCAATTGGCAACTCTTGGGGGCTTCAACCCAAATACATACGCTGGTTGTCACGGTCGTTGTCAGACCAATACTGCCGTATGGTTGTCTTGTATGGTGACAGAGAGGGTTAGTTTTGACTGTCCAGACAAAGCTAACCATCTTCAAAGGATGTGTTTAATGGCCATGTCTGGTCCATTTACTACAACTCCTACTGCCGCTCTAGAAGCTATTTTCTATATTAACCTCTGCGCTTCAACCTGAAGGTAGAGCCACTGTTATGTGCTTATCGACTACACGCGATTGGCTTTTGGCAGTCTGTGGACGGTTCCACTGGTCATACTCGATTGTGGTCGCAAATTGTTGCTTAGGACCAGTTTGCCCTTGCTCCTAGCGAGGTAACGCTCATGCGTACTTTTCCATATAGGAACTTCTCACGTAATTTTCCTCCTAGGGAGGTTAGTTGGATAGTTACTGCATCGTTTTTCAAGCTAAAATCTTTGCAATTATGTGCGGAGCTCAGTTTCCACTTCAGAAAGAACTGATAGGAAAAATTATCTACTGCTCTGATAGTCAAGTCGCTATGAAAGCACTTTATGCGGCTAATTCAAAATCTAAAACAGTCACCGCCTGCCACACTCAATTAGAAGAACTAACATTCTGCATGCCGTTCATCTGGTTTGGGTACCTGGCCATTCTGGTATAACCGGAAATGAATGGGCTGATGAACTAGCAATATATAGAGCAAAAAAGTCGGTTTTCGGACCGGAACCTGCTTTATCAATTGTGGCATGTTAGATAAAACAAAAGCTTCGATCTTTGTTTTCATCTGAACATGAACGTTATTGCAAAAATGTTGAAACTTGTTAAACGAAAAGTTTTATTGCTAAACCTTGTGAGGAGGTTGCGAAAGTTTTTTTTGCAACACTCTTACCTTAGAGTCTTGCCAGATCACTGCAGACTAAATTATCATATGGCTACGATTCTGCGAGCTGAATCGTTTCAGTATGATTTATGTGAATCCGACTATGATACTTTGGATCCTATATCTTAAATGAATCGGATTTTAGGAAACTAAAATTACGAGACATTTTGATGTTTCCTACCGAAAGTTGTATAGAGCTATAATAGGCTCTTATTTATCATAACCCCCCAGGGGGTATACTATTGATAAGTTAACTATCAAGGATTGCAGTGAAGTAATGTAAGGCGACATCCATTTAGTACGTCACGCAAATTTTGACCAAAATCAACCACCCCCCTTCCCACTTTGTCACATTTTGTCACACATTCATGCCCCCTGAGAAAGTAAGTCACGTCACGGCAAACACCCCCCCCCGCCCCTCCCCATCCAAACAAAATAATGAAATATGCATTTCAACTTTTTTTATTTCAAGCTATAATAACATAATTATAATAATAACTATAATAGCTATAATAACAAAACAGAACCAGCAAACAAAAAAAAGGAAAATTTTGAAAGAATCAGAACTTCCTGCTGACGTCTTGGACGAACTTTTCTGACGGATTTTGTCCTTTTGTGTATTTTTTGCAATCGTACACCATTACCTTAGATGCGAAATTTAATCCGCAAGTGGCACATCCTACAGGGAGCTTTTGAGTGAGGGACAGTATACGTTAGACAGAAGAACCTTAACACCAACCGTGGAACTTCGGTATGAGTTTATGTTCATCGATTGAGTTCAGCACGAATATCAAGGGGAAACATTGCCATTAGTATTTAGTAGCACCCCGTAGCCCCTCAGGAGTTTGTGCGACTGCTATTTGTGGTTGCAAGAACCTTTATGCAGGACGGTACTCAAGGAGCTCAGTGGTGTACAGTATATTCTGTAAAGCCTTATAATTTCCCGAATAAATTTTCCATTTGAAATTTTTTCATGTGACGTCACATAACCTTATACCCCCCTCCCCCCTACGTCACAAATCGTCACGATTAGGTTTACTAATCCCCCCCCCCCCCTCCCTCCTATGAGCGTGACGTACTTTATGGAGGGCTCCTAATGTCTAAAGACTGTTGTTCAAGCCGAAAATAAAATTGGCTTGCGGGAAGGAAACGGCTGGTAGCATACGACCGTGACGGCGTCTTTGCTCGGTTGAGCCCTCAGGAAAACCACCCCAATCGCAGCGTCACAAAAGAAGCGAACTGTATCTAACACGGTGGCGGTGGATGTTGCACAGAATACACAAAGTCTTAACACTTAACTTTACATAGAAATTTAATGAAACGTATTGTATGGAATCAAAAATGGTCTGAATTAAGACTGAATGGTAACGAAGACGCGCATGTCCTTTTTGTGTGGTATTCAGCCACCTAATAAATAAGTGTATTGCACGTATCGTGAAAGCCATCCCCCAGCGCCATCCCGAACCCCGAAGGCTTGCTGTTCGTTCTTCGGTTCGTATGCGCAGTGAGTTCGGGCATCGTTCGGGGATGTTGCCATCGTACGATAATCTTATCCCTCAGTGCGTAGTTAACCTCTTTGAATATAAGTTGTGTGTGTGCTAGATGCCGCATGTTGGGTGATTCCTAGTGGATAGCAGTGTTACACACTTTTTATCGGCGCAGTCCAGGTAGAAATTTTCCTTTGCTATCGTCCTTGCTTCGGAAACATCCAATCGGCATTGGCTCCCCATTGGTCGACTGAAGTTTGTTTGTAAACAAAGAGTGAATTCGCAACCGGTATCAACGCTAGCTTTTTTTTGTAATTTTCGCAATAATCGAGTTACGTATGTAAATTCTGTTATGTGCTAAATGTTTCTAAGCCGATTTGATACCAGAGGAATATCGAGTTTTTGTTAGCGACCATCCGAAAAGTTAAAATTAACCATGGAGCATCTTTGCAATGCCTGCGCTAATACCATCTCTGCGGATGACAATATGGTTACTTGTCAAGGTTTTTGCCAGTCAACTTTTCATATCTCAAAAGTCAACTTTTCATATCTCTTGTTCCAATCTAACCTCCGCATTGTGGTCAGAAATTAAACCCAGGTCTGCTATTTTCTGGATGTGTCCGGCCTGTAAAAAACTTATGGGCCATGTACGTTTCCGAGATGCTGTCAACAACGCGAACGACGCACTTGAAAACGTCCTGGGGGAGCAAACTAAAATGCTCAACGAATTAAAAAGTGAAATCAAAAACAATGCAAATATGATTAACCGTATAGCACGAAAAATTCCGTTGACTTCAGTTTCCTCTCAACCACCTCCAACAGTTCCCGTTACCGACAGAAGACCTTCCAAACGCCCTCGCATTTTAATTGATACTTACCATGACGAAATAAACTCACCACAAGTGCTGTGTGGAGACAAAGAACCCGAAACGGGAATGTCTATCCACATTATTCCACCAGTCGCACCGCGTGTGCAAAAATTCTGGTTGTTTCTATCTAGATTTTCGCCACGCGCCACTGTGGATGAAATTTCTAGATTAGTGCAACAGAATCTGGAGACTGATGGCCATATCGAAGTAGTCAAATTGGTACGTAGGGATGCCGACTTGAACCGTATGACTTTCGTGTCGTTCTAAGTCGGTATTGATTTGCAATATAAAGAAAAAGCGATGCAGCCCTCGAGCTGGCAAAAAGGGATTTATTTCCGAACATTTGTGAATGACAATGGTATACAACCTTTTCGTGTTAATGCTAAAGACAGCGATTCCAACACGGCCAATTTCCTCACTCCGCTTGCCAGCCTTCAACCAAGACAGTAATGTTGACCATGTGAATGCCCCTGATGGAATTAGAACTAATTGTAATGAAATAGCAATAGTTGAAATTGTAAATAATGTACCTGAAACGAATCTCCATCGAAATGAAACTTCTGCAACTGTATGCTCATCGACACAAAACGCTACGAAAAGGAAAAGTATGATAGATATTTATTATCAAAACATGAACAGTGTTAAAGGTAGCGAAAGGCAAAAAATAGTCTTTTTGTCATCGTTAGAATTAGACATAGATATGTACGTATTTTCTGAAACTCACCTGGACGACAACGTGATAGACTCATCACTTTTCCCTCCTTGCTTTAATATTTACCGCTGCGACAGAAACATCACTAATAGCGACAAACTATCCGGTGGTGGTGTATTAATCGCCGTTCACAATCGCTTTCGCAGTTCCGAGCACTCAAAGGCTGAAAGTAATGATGCAATTTGTATCAAACTATCAACAGCCAACAACGGAGCACTGTTTGTGTGCTGCGGCTATATAGCACCTACCTCTAGTGTTGAACGATACCGCTCGTTTTGTTCGTACGTTGAATCCATTGTCGAGTCAGCTGGTCCTGCTGACGAAATTATTGTTGCTGGTGATTTGAACCTACCGAATTTGAAATGGAATCAGACTCACTTCGATTCAAATAATAGGGGTAATAGGGGCATAATGAGCATACGGGGCAAAATGGGCCATCGTTCGTTTGGGCATATTGGGCAATCAATTTCGCTAATTTGAATAATGAACTTGTTGATAATGTTCTTAATAAGCATCTCAACAAAAATCACGTCCAAATTCATTGACATGTCTGAGATATTGAGAAAAAGCTCGAGCCGATTCAGGATTGTAAAAATACTATAAGAATTGCAACCCACAAAATAAGCTCTATAGCCATTTGTTGCGTGCTATGGACTTCTCCACTCCATGTAAGGTTACTATTACCATATATGAACAATTACTTTGTATAATTGAGATATTTTTTTTGTTTTATCGCATTATTATAATTATTTTTGATTAGCATAGCTGTAAGGGGCATAATGAGCATGCCTGGCAATGTATTTGTACATAACCAATAAAGGCTGGAAAGTAATATAAACATAAAAATGACACAGTCAAGTATAATGTTGCATAATTGTAAGCAACAATCAACCCGAAAATAGTGCTTACAGAGCAAAAGTTGTGTCTTTCATCTATGCCACTTCAACTGCCATGTTGCCTATGTTGTTCAACTGAAAAAAAATCGTTAAATAGAAACAATCATTAAACAACCGCTGAATGAAATCAAAATAGTCACCATTTCTCTTTTCTTCTATATGATATAATCTTTTATGTTATTTTCCAGTAAAAACTGGCTAAAATGATAAGTTTAACTAACGTGCCCATATTGCCCCGTATGGTGGCCCATTATGCCCCGTATGGGTTTTGAACGAAGCAAAAAGTATCATTTTTTAAACATTTAAATTTGATGGCTGTTCATAGTCAAGCAATATTCTAACATTGTTAATTTATCAAAGACATGTCAAATCGTAAGTTTATGGCAATTATTAGAATTTTGATTACGCGCTACATGTTTTATGAAGCGTTTTGCTTAGGTGGCCCATATTGCCCCTACCACCCCTATATACTACTTACCCGACCAAGTCAGTTCACAGCGCGAGATTGCTGTTGTTGATAGTTTTCTATCGGCCGGTCTGGTTCAAGTTTGGAATATTCCAAACAATAACAACTGTTTTCTGGATTTGGTGTTCACTACGACAACGGTCATCTGTCAGGTGGAATTAACGGATCCATTGATAAAAAACGAAGTTCATCATAATGCGATGTTATTAACCGTCAGTGCAATTGAACCGACAGAGTGCGAACTGGGGGTGCTCAAAAATCACTTAAATTTATATGCAATGGATTTTGAAAGTACTCGGGTGGACCTTGCGAATATCAGATGGAATGATTTGTTCGTACCAGAAAACGTTTTCCAAAATGGTGAAGAATATAAACAACGTGCGGGTGACATGCAGGACTTCGATCAATAGACATTTTGAACGTTGATTCGGGAAATGCTGTGTTAATCGAGAATTCGATTGATTACAATGCACTATTGTTTTACTATATAATTTACGACATTTCCTCTCGTTTTTCTCCGATGATCACGGAACGGTGAAGATTTTTGCACAACTATCCTGAATGGTTTACATCGGCGCTTGTTAATTTAATGAAAGAAAAAAGACTAGCCTTGAAGCGGATGCGTCGCTCACCATCACACGAAAATGTGTCCAATTATAAACAAATATTAAGAATGTTTAAGGCAGCACATAGAGAAGCATATCAAGTGTACATCGAAGATGTTCAAACCCGTTTGAAAAGCAACCCAAAATCTGGAAATTTGTGAATGGCAGGAGAAAAAGTGTTGGCATCCCGGATCGTGTTAACTATAAGGGTGTTACAGCACAGAGAACAGACATCCAAGCGAAAGGTCCCCACTTGGATAAAACTTATGTCAAATTAGTTGGGAAACTATAGTGATGATGTCGCTGAAGGCGCAGAAAATTCTACACTAAACTCACAACAGCTAGCTTCTGGCGCTAGCATAACGCTTATTGTCCATATATACTAGCGCCAGAGGAGCCAAAGGTTGTCAGTGTGCAAATCAAAAGAATCATTTAGTTGGGAAACTATAGTGGTGGTGACGCTAGCATATTAGGCGATTTTAATTTAATATTTTATCCAAGAATTACCGAAAAATTTGTTCCTGAATGAATGTCTGTTCTCTGTGGTTACAGCTACCCATGTTCAATCGTCAACTGAACTTTTTGCAGCATATTTCAAAAGTGTGTTTACTGAAGCGACTGGTAGTATCATAGAATTTCCTATGAATAACGACGAGACGCCATACCAACTGTCCCAGGTTTGTGTGGAAAACGGTATTCGGGAACTCGATGTCAACAAATCCGCTGGTCCGGATATGCTAACAAATAGCATCCTTAAGCAATTTCGCCAAGAGTTTGTGTTGCCGCTCACCAGTTTGTTCAATGTGTCGTTAGCTTCCGGTCATTTTCCGGGAATGTGGGAGATTTCGCACATCACTCCAATACATAAAAAAGGCGCCAAATGTGACGTGGAAAATTATCGCGGAGTCGCTATACAATCGGCTGTTCCGAAACTTTTCGAGTCATTAATTTACAGCCATCTTTATGACAGGGTGATCATGTGTAGACCATATCACAACGCTCCGCATTATATTGGAGCAGATCAACGAATTCCAGGACTCTCTTCTGCTGGTGTTCGTTGACTTCGAAAAGGCGTTCGACCGACTCAATCACGAAAACATCTGGGGCGCACTTAGGCGTAGAGGAGTTCCAGATAAGCTAGTCCATCTCATCGAGGCTCAGTACGAGGCGTTCTCGTGCAAGGTTTTGCACGACGGCGTCTTGTCCGACCCCATAAGGGTTACTGCTGGCGTGAGACAGGGCTGCATTTTATCACCGCTTCTGTTTCTCATCGTTATGGATGAGATATTAGTTGGAGCAATTGACAGTAGACCAAATCGAGGATTGCCTTGGAATCCTCTAACGATGGAGCAGCTAAATGACCTCGACCTAGCCGACGACATTGTCTTGCTCGCACAACGCCGAAACGATATGCAGAGCAAGTTAGACGACCTCTCCGAGAGCTCCCAGGCAGCAGGTCTCACAGTCAATGTAGCGAAAACTAAGTCTATGGTAGTGAACACTGACAATTCCACCAACTTTACAGTAGCGGGACAACAAGTTGAGCAGGTAGCCGTCTTTCAATATCTTGGTAGCCAAACAACGCCCGATGGTGGTACCAAGACTGATATAGCCACACGGATCAGGAAGGCCAGGGGTGCCTTTGCAGGTCTGCGAAACATTTGGCGCTCAAACCAGATCACTCTACGTACGAAAACCCGAATCTTTAATTCAAACGTTAAATCCGTACTGCTGTATGCCTGCGAAACGTGGTGCGTCTCAGCGGAGACAACGCAAAAACTGCAGGTATTCATTAACCGGTGCCTGCGATATATTATTCGTGCCTGGTGGCCTGATAATTGGATATCCAATGAGGAACTCCATCGTCGGTGTCATCAACGGCCGATAGCCACAGAAATTCGTGAGCGTAGGTGGAAGTGGATCGGACACACCTTGAGGAAAGGAGCGAACGAGGTTTGCAGAGCAGCACTCGACTGGAATCCACAAGGACAGCGTAGAAGAGGCAGACCCAGAGGCTCATGGAGACGGAGCTTAGCCAACGACATCCGGGCTGTAGACGAGAACCTGTCCTGGCGACAGGTAAAAGCCATGGCGGGTAACCGTCAGCAGTGGAGATCTCTGATTTCATCCCTTTGTTCTGCCGGACCGGCGGACATGGACACATAAGTAAGTAAGTAAGTTTATGACAGGGTAGTCGGACGTATTTCTCCTGTGCAACACGGATTCTTGAAGAAGAAATCAGTGGTTACAAATCTGTGTGAGTTCACTTCGATGGTTACGGACTGCATTTCAAAAGGCTTCCAAGTGGATTGCGCATATACCGATATGTCGAAAGCGTTTGATGCCGTTAGTATAAATAGCATCTTGGAGGCAGTTGAAGAGTTTGGCGTTCGAGGTTCACTGTACAACTTGTTAGTGTCGTATTTGAAGCAGAGAATACAATTTGTTAAAATACGTGGCAACAAATCTTGCTCATTTACTGTAGACTCTGGAGTACCGCAAGGCAGTCACTTAGGACCGCTGTTGTTCGTGATTCTAATGAACAAATTGCCTGATGATATCTCCCATTCTAGTATTCTAATTTACGCCGACGATGTAAAAATATTTTTACCTGTCAAGTCCATGGACGATTGCTTGAAACTACAGCTCGACCTAGGATACTTTGGAATGTACTGTGAAAATCGTGGATTAAAAGTGAATACAGACAAGTGTTCAGTAATGACATTTAGCAGAAAAGTTAGCCCCGTGATCTTCGACTACGCTTACCGGAATAGAGTAGTACCGCGTACAGAATATGTTCGTGACTTGGGAGTAACATTTGACCGCATACTCTCCTTCGATAAACACATTGATAACGTGATCAAAGAGAGCTTGAAGCTGTTCTCACTCGTTAGGAGGTTTGGCCGTGACCTCAATGATCCACACGCTATATTGGCAATCTACAAAGACCTTGTTAGGAGCAAACTGGATTTCGCAAGTGTAATATGGCGCCCGCAGTACGTTACCCACATTCAGCGAGTAGAAGGAATCCAAAAGAGATTTATTAGATTTGCTCTTAGAAATCTCGGATGGAACAGAGAACAGCTACCACTTTATCATGATCTGTGTTGCTTGGTCGACCTCGACTCGGTCCACTCGAGGCATAAGATAGCCAAAATCGTATTCTTCACGAACATCCTTGCAGGACGAACGATCAGTCAGCCACTTTCCAGTCGATTAGTACTAAACGATAACCCAGTCTCGCTTCGACGGAGGAGAACGTTTGAACCACCGTTGCGGACCAGAAATTACTCACAGAATGAACCAACTACACGCTTCATGAATAGTTTCAATGCACATTAGGAAATAATAGCCATCGACATGCGCCCAGATACAATAAGAAGTAGGCTTAGATTATATTTTAAAAGACAATTATATTAATGTTTCTATAGTTTAGTTTTATTGTGTATTTTAAGAAAAGTGACTCATGAACGTATATTTTATATTTTGTAAATAGGTTAAGATTGGGTAACGGGCACAATAGTCTATATTCAAATTCAAATACAAAATACATGAAGTGATGGTGTGATGTTGCGAAATATTTTCGGTGGAAGTCGGGTGGCGTCCTTTTACATGTTCGATCAGGTTCGAACGCGATGCGCACATAAATTTTCCATTCGTCGTAGTAGGCATTTTTTTCTATGTGGTTTTTCATAATGCAATATTTTGACATTCTCAAACCGCTTCCCCGCGGACTGGGAAGAATTCTCAGTCAAATTGTCTTCTATTGGCGAAATGTACAGTTTGGAAATTGGACGCTTCAAGACATGTCCACGGTACGAACCAATTGATCTGGTCCAGGGTAAGTTTCCCTAATGGCCATGTTAGTGGTGGCGAATCCTCCTCCAACAGAACTACATACCATTCCAGGTTTGAAGTTTGGCTGTAAAGCTCGATTTTTGTTCCTTGGCTGGGTGAAAAGGTAATCTCGTTTCCATACCTTCCAAAATTGCTCACGGAGACGCTATGAGTACTGCCACCGCGAGAGTCGATTTATCGGTATATCTTCGTGTGACGGCTCAGGAATGGTTGTTAATGGACGACCAATCAGAAAGTCACCTGGCGTGAGAACTTCTGGATCTCCAGGGTCCGACGGTATGGCGCAAAGTGGTCGTGAATTCAAAATTGCTTCCACCTCGATAAGTACGGTCATGTGCTCCTTAAATGTCAAGAGCGCATTCCATGTTATCCTCTTTAAATGATATTTTGTACTCTTTACGGCTGCTTCTTAGAGACCCCGAAATTCGGTGCTCCAGGAGGAATGAACGACCACGAAATTTCCTTTGGCTGGCAATAGGACTGCAACATATCGGAAAAAGGTTGGTTTTTGAAAAGTAGAAACAACTCATGAAGCTCGGATTTTGCACTCTTGAAGTTGGTGGCATTGTCGGAATACATTCTCCTGGGAACTCCTCGTCGTCCAACGAATCGTTGAAGAGCAGCTAGGAAGGCCTCCATAGTCAGGTCGGAGACAAGCTCTAAGTGTAGCGACTTAGTCTTCATGCACACGAACACGGCGAAATATGCTTTAACAGTTTGAGGTTTACGGGTTCCTTACTTCACGAAGATTAGCCCGGCGTAATCGACGCCAACTTCATCTTGGCAGCGAAGGTGTCACTCGAGACGATGGTAATCTGCCCATTTGCTGACATGACGGGCGAGGTTTTGCACGGAAACATACGACACAACGTCTGGTAATTTTTCTTACTTGATTTTTACCGTCTAATAGCCAAAATCTTCTTCGTAGAATGGCCAACAGAGTTGACGGTCCAACATGTTTAAACTCCTGATGGTATGCTTCGATGATCGATTCAGTAATATGATGCTTTGGCAGAATCAGCTGATGTTTACTATATTCTGGGAGATCAGATTGTTGTAATCTTCCTCCTACACGCAGTAAACCGACTTCTAAGAACGGCGTCAAACAAGCTAAGCGACCGCCTAAATCATTATCCGCTACTTGCTGCAATTCTTTGGAAAGTGCAGCGTGCTGCACTAGTTTTACGATGACATTTGAAGCTAAACGAATTTCTGGGATGGTTAGATGACGATTTTGCATCCTCTTTGATGCATCCCTTTGTTGGCAATTACGGATGAAACGCAAAACGAACCCAATCACACGTTGCAGCCTTCGGAAGGAGCTGAATCTTTTAAACACAGGCAAAGACTCGGAATTGGCAATAAGAACTGTTAACATTTTAACCTTTCTCATCTCTGGTAAGTTACAATCTGGGAGTGTAAGCGCAGGTTCAGTTTCGAATTCAGCGATCTAAAGGAAATGTGGATCATTCCACCACAAACTATTACTCAACAAAGGCGCAGGAAATTGTCCACGTGACACTATGTCAGCCGGATTGTCCTTGGAACGCACATACTACCACGAAAAGCTGCTGGTTTTATTGATAATATCAGCCACACGGTTTCTTACATATAGTTGTAACATGCCTACTGGCTTGTTAAGCCACGCAAGTACTACTTGGCTATCTGACCACAGAACGATAGTTTGGAATGTAAGCTTCAATGCACCAATAACCTTCAAAATAAGCTTGGATAACAATCTGGCGGCCAACAGCTCTTTGCGGTGAATGTCTAGTGGCTTAATGGGTGCAACTTTAGATTTGCTGCAAATGATACGAAGCTGGGCTGTACCATCAGCAAACACACTCCGGACATATACAACTGCCCTATAAGCAAGGCTTGATGCATCACAAAACCCGTGTAGATCAAGAGCAGAATAGCCTAAACAAACAACAGAGCGAGGAATTCGAATTTCACTCACCCGGGGTAATGCTTCTTGAAATTGTTGCCACTCTGTCAATATGTCTCCTTGTAGTTTCTCGTCCCAGGAAAGATTGTCGAGCCAAAGGCGTTGCATTAACAGCTTTGCTATAATGATGACTGGAGATAAAAGTCCAAGCGAGTCAAAAAACTTCCCAATCTCGGATAAAACACGACGCTTGGTAGCGGCATTCTCGGCAGGTTTTGCTAAAAACCGAAACTCATCAACACCAGCACACCAGATAAGCCCTAGTGCTTTCACAAATGCGCCAATCGGAGAATGGTCCAATCCGATGGGTTTCTCTCGATCACACTCAGGAATAATATCTATTACTGCTTGCTCATTTGAACTCCACTTATGGATGGAAAATTGTCCACAGCCGAGCAACTGTTGTAGTTGTCGAGTGCACTCAACTGCTTCTTCATATGTACCAGCTCCTGACAAAATATCGTCTACATAGCAATCCTCACGAATTATGTTCGCGCCAAGGGGATACTTCTCACCATCATCAGCACAGAGTTGAGTAAGGCATCGAGTTGCTAGGAACGGAGCCGAAGCCGTTCCATAGGTAACCGTAGTCAATTCCAATATACGAAGTCGATCTGCTTGGTTAGCTCTCCAAGAGATTCGTTGGTAACGGGTATGAGAAGGTGTGACTACAATCTGGCGGTACATTTATGAAAGATCAGCAGCAAATGCAATTTTATGCTTTCGAAAAAAAATCAAAATAGTGAAAAGATCATTCTGCACGGTTCCTCCCACTTGTAGGGCTTCATTGAGTGACACGTTGATTGGAGACATTTTTGCCGATGCGTCAAACATTACTCTCAACTTGGTGGTAGAGCTAGTAGGGCGCAGGATGGCATGATGAGGCATGTAGTAGCAGCTTAAATTAGGTGGGTCAAAATTTTCATTGATTTCTTTACAATGCCCCAACTCCATACTCTTTGATAAACTTACTGTATTCCAGCTTTAAGCTTGGATCTCTATTTAGACGTCGCTCCAACGACAGGAAGCGTCGGAGAGCGAGGCTACGGTTATCGTCGAGACGATCTACGATGGAATGGCGAAATGGCAAATGAACTATGTACCTGCCAGTCGAATCTCGCTGATGTGTTGAACAGAAAAATGCCTCACATTCTTCCTGCTCGGAGGTGGCAGCCGAACATTCTATCTCCTCAACATGCCAAAATCGCTGAATGGCTTCATGGATATCATCGATAGTAGCAGTATGCACATACAACAGGTTGGGAATTTCATCTCCTACTTCGCCAGCAACAACCCATCCGAGATGAGTTTCACTTGTGAGATGAGTTGATGGAATCACGCCTGTGAACTTCGGTACAATTAAGCAATCTACGCACGCCGTAAAGTTGGTATATTGAGATTGAAGCTCTACGCAGATAGACTCTCTGGCATACACTTTGGATGCTCCAATGCCAGTGATAGGGATGTTTTAGGTATTTCGGTTTAATTTTAAGCGTTTAGATATTGACTCCGTAATAAAATTTACCTGTGATCCGCTGTCCATCAGAATGCGACATGGCACAGGCTGGTCCTGGGCATCTCGAAGGTTGACGACAGCAGTCAGTAACATGACGGTTTTGACTGCTTGGGAGTGATTACACGATGGCAATCTCGAAGTAGATGGTCCGCAATCGTCTTGCAAAATGGAACTGTTGGTAGCTGGGATAGTACCATGTGCAACGGGCTGAATGATTTGGGGAGTAGCTGGATGGTTTGCTGTGAACGTCGTTGTCTTGGTTGGTTCTGGTGGTTCCAAGTGTAGTAAAGTGTGGTGTCGCTTCTGACATTTATTACACACCTTATTGGAAGTACAGTTGATGGAAAGGTGTCCTCCACGCAAACAATTGAAACAAACTTTTCTTTGCTTCACCTTTTCAATTCGCTGAGGCACGGTAAGGTTGTTAAACACATTGCACTTGTAAGTAAGATGGGATTCACTGCACATGTCGCATCGGGGCTCCGATTGGGACGATACAGTTGCAGCGTTTGCTTTAGGTTAGGCGGCTTAGCAGTAGACTTAAAACTGGCTCGTTTGGATGCGGTTTGCTCACTGGAATTGTCACAACGCTCAAGAATAGCTACACGATCTTTCAAGAATTGAATTGTATCGTCGTATAGCGGCAGCTCTCCGCGTGGAATAGTTGCCTCCCACAACTTTTTCGAATCATCGTCTGCAGCGTTGGGAATCAGATGAATGACAATTTGCTCTGATACACCGGTAAACTCTTGTCCGTGGAATTTGAGATTCTCCACGTGACTGACAACAGTTTCTATCATAGAACGCAGCTCAAGGTGATGCTCACGAGATAATTTTTTGACTCTGAGGAGACCACGAATGTGTAGGTCAATCATCTTGCGCTTATCTTCATAGCGTTCTGCTAACAACGCCCAGACACGATCATAGTTGCCGTCGCTGACCGTTTTGGCGTCGATGATTCCACACGCGTCCCCGGTCAGGGCCTTCTCTAAATAGTAGAGCTTTATACGGGCTGGCTCTGCAGATCGATCTACCACATCGCGGAACATGATTTTAAATTTTTCCCAGTTCTCATACCTTCCATCGAAGCTTGGTATGATTCGTGGGAGAGCTTGCTGGAGGATTAAAGGTTATTGAACAGCATCTGCTTGTTGGAGTGCTGCAGTTTGAGCCACAGGTAATGATGCCGGTTGCAGGTTATCAAGCCAACTCTCTAGCAACATAGATAGTTCATCGTGCAAAGCTTCAAATTCAATATATTTTAAATCATGCTGCTCGCGTTGGCTCGAATAAACTTTCTCGATAATGCGCTGGTGGAACTCGTTAAATTCACTATACGCCGAGCTCAGTTTGTTTATATAAAACCTTACCTGCGGAGGTGTCAGCTCGGTTTTGTCCACATCGGCTTGGTGAAGGGTGTTTTTAATCCTGGTAACCTTACCCTTAACCGTGCCACGGAGGTGAACTAATGCATCCAAATCTCCATCGGCACTAGCGACTAGGCCGTCCCTTATTTTTTTAAAATTGACCTAGCGATGAGCTCAATATCACACAATGTTCGTTTTGTTGTGCAGAATACAACGATATGCCATTAAGGTCCCTACGATAACGTTAAGTGGTCCCGCAACGGACCTTAAGATAAAATTATATGAATGACCGGATCTTCCATGCAATAACAAATACGCCACTATAGTGCATACGCTTGTTCATCCTTTATTTAGTTTTAGTGATGAATTCAATATCACAAAATGTTCAGTCTGACGTGCAGAGGAAGATGATATCTCGCGTAATTTTTAAGTAACATTGAGAGATTCTCTTTGGTCTTCCTCTCTTCCGATTATTGGCCTTGCCAGCGTTGAAAGAGATTTCGAAGGCTGCTCGCACTTACAGGAAATCTCGTGCCGAACTGTCAACGCGTGAGTGTTGACAAAAGCAAAAATACTTCCCTTTCTTTTTTTCTCACGCAAAACCCTGAACAATATCAGCAACGCTGGCAAGGCCAATTACGGCGACATAAATGCATTTCAAAAAAAGTTTTCTTGACGATTAGGTAGGTAGTGACACCAGCAACCGATTTATGCAAGGCTGAAGCACGCTACTGTAATTGTACGTTTAATAAGTGTCAATAGGAAAATGCAAGCACGAATAGCCTGTGTGTATCTGTGTGAATGAATGAAAATAAGTTCTTTGATCTGATACCGCTCTCTGTAATACAGATATCATCACATGATACCTGATATCAAATCGAACTATTTCTTCGGCGCGTGTGTTTCATCTTCGCTACCGTTGCCAATATTTATCGAAATATTTTGAGTAGTAACAATGTCGCATAAGCTAAGAAGTGACCTCAATGCGAATTTATAATTGGTGCGCGTCTTTCCACGATACACCAAGTATGAGCTGCGTTTTATTACCAGCTCCGATTGGCAAAACTTCCAATTAAAGTGAAATTAGTCGTCATCAATTGTGCCAATTTCAAAAGCAGTTTTTTTGTTTAAAACAAAAATTTTGTTTATGAAAATATATTCGCTGTGTTCAGATTGACAAGAAGAATGCAGTATTTACATTTTTATAAACAGAATCCCGCTTTTGGGCCGAAAAACTGCATCCAAAATTGGGCTTTCCGACGAAAAGTTAATGACTGCTAGTTTCCCGTTAAAGTGAGTGCGAAGAACGCCGTTAAGCAAGTGTTGTGCTACTGGCAGAAAACGAAAATACCAACAATCCAGGAAGCACATTGCATTACGAAAATCATATCCCTCCATGCTAAATTAACGGCACGCTGCAAGCAAATATCACGAAAGGAGAGCAAAACGCAACATAATCGAGAGACTCTCTTCTGCAAAAAGCTTGACAATCTTTTCGATATATCCAAACGCACGGCGATAACGGATATGCAGCAAAATGTTTAAAGAAAAGGGATCCAATAGTGAAGCAAGCTCTGTTGGAGGATATACAATTTCTGAAGGATCAGAAAGAAGGTCGTCGTGTATGTACTATTGCTGGTGTCGATGGAGTTCTTGCTGGCAAAATCCAGGAGAAACAGAAAGCAGAGGAGCGTAGGAAGCAAAGACAAAAGTTGCTGGAAGAACGTCGTAAGAAGAGCGAATACCAGTCAATGATAGGTAATAGTTGTTAAACATTTAGGGTATCAGGCTATTTTGATACTGGCTCACTTCAGCAGATATTCTTCGACATTCATTTTGGAAACACATGGTAAGCCGAAGAAAATACTCTGAAGATCGACCACTGTCAAAATAGCGCTCTATCTTAATAGATTCAACATTACAACATTTTTAAACTGCAGCCAATACCGTAGTTCTCTGCTTATCTAGTGAAGATAAAGACTCTACGAATACAAGCGATGGAGACGAATATCGTGTATCGACAGAATCTCCACAAAGACGCAGAGGAACACAGAATGTTGTGACCCCTGAATTGGCACAGGCTCTTGACGCTGCAAAGGTTAGCACCAAGGGTAAGTCGCTTAGAACATTGTTGCAGGCTCAATTTAAGGAACAGCTTACCTCATTGATTACAATTGCGGTACATTCATTTCACAGTTCATGGCACACTGTGGCCCACCTTTTTGACATTTAAATTTTGAAATGTTAGAAATTGGCAGCCCTGCTTATGTTTGTTATTGTCAAAACGATCAAAACAGTCTGGCTGGGCGCAGGCGAGTTTGGCAGGTTTACACGATCAGCACCTCAGCGGCACAGTAAGGCACAGACTGAACAAAATTTCTATGAATGAGGTGAACGGAATGTTCCCAGCGACGTACCCTTGGTTAGCACAGATTCTGCTCCAGTAATCTTGGCAGCAGCTGCTAAATCATTTGGTGTCGATATAAATAATACAAACATTAACCAATAAAATTAATGCAAGGCTACAACAGAAATGTTACCCAAAAAGAAAAGGCTTTTCAGAACTTGCTGCAAGAAACTTCCAAACAAACAGAAGGCACCCCTACGTAACTCTGTAGGATCGTAAAATGTACTAATTGATTTACGTTTTAAATAAAACTAATTGATTTGAAAATGACACATGCGATGACTGCCTCGATTTTTGTTTGCTAGAACCTTTAGAATGCTCACTGCAGTAAAGAGCTTGTCATTACGTTGGAGGTCGCTCATTAAACTACTTACGGAGCGTTGGGGGACCACCTAATGTTATCATAGGGGTCTTAAGAGCATATAATCTTCTTCTACACGGCCAACCGAAAATTTTGTGATGTTGAACTCATCACTAAAATGAATAAAGGATGACCAAGCGTACGCACTATAGTGGCATAGTTGTCATTGTGTGGAGGATCCGGTCATTCACATCATTTTATCTAAAAGTCCGTTGCGGGACCACTTAACGTTATCGCAGGGACCTTGACAACACGTCATTTTATTCTACATAAAAAAACGAACATTTTGTGATGTTGAGCTCATCGCTAGGTCAATTTTTAAAAAATAAGGGACGGCCTACTAGCGACACTATTTGACCCTCTTACAGGAGTTCTATTAACTTTCGACATTTCGGGAATCACTTTCACGTTTGTTCGAAATAATCACTTTTACTGTTCGTTTGTAACGATAGGCGTTTTAGTTCACTTGTATTCACGATTTTTACGTTCAACGTTCAAAATGGTGGCTCTTCTGATGCAACATCCACGCCGGAAACATTAACACTTTCGTAGCTGGTAGGCAGGCTTCGGAATACTGCCACTATTCACAACGAAGGTCCCTATCCGGTTCGAAGGACCAATGTTCAAGCCGAAAATAAAATTGGCTTGCGGGAAGGAAAAGGCTGGTAGCATACGACCGTGATGGCGTCTTTGCTCGGTTGAGTCCTAACCCCCCTAAAGTCTTAACACTTTAAAATAACATTTATTAACACTTAACTTTACATAGAAATTTAATCAAACATATTGTATGGAATCAAAAATGGACTGAATTAAAACTGAATGGTTACGAAGACGCGCATGTCCTTTTTATCGGCGCAGTCCAGATAGAAATTTTCCTTTGCTATCGTCCTTGCTTCGGAAACATCCAATCGGCGTTCGCTCCCCATTGGTCGACTGAAGTGATGGTGTGATGTTGCGAAGTACTTTCGGTGGAAGTCGGGTGGCGTCCTTTTACATGTTCGATCAGGTTCGAACGCGATGCGCACATAAATTTTCCATTCGTCGTAGTAGGCATTTTTTTTTCTATTTGGTTTTTAATAATGCAATATTTTGACATTCTCAAACCGCTGTTCAAGCATTGAATAACTGTGTAAACCCAAGGCTTTACTTTTATTATTTACTTATTTATTTTTTATTGTAGGATATATCGTTGGCTGGATTACCATTTTTCGCTTGAGGATACTAAAGATGTATCGATACACTATGAAATAATTGTACATAGTGGTAATCAACTTGTTTTTCTAATACTTGAACCAGCCGAGTATCCAGAACGCTCAATAAACCACATCTATATGCTAAGCGAGCAACGTAAAATTGTGAAAACGCAGGAAATGTATTTCCTATTTAATCAACTTCCGTATTACGAGATCAATAGAGAACTATATATTTTACGTTGTTTAGCAATAGGTACTAACATCTAATTCTTCCATATTTTTACAAAATAATTATGTGAATCCGTTTCAGATAGATGTTATTTGTACAAATGGAATAATGTGGCGTTATTTCTACGTGTGTGTAAAGTTGATTTGGATCCGAGGAATATTGATTTAGTGGGACACGGATATAACGTAACAATTGTTTCTTATAATAAAAATTTAGTTTTTTTTTATAACGAGCCTTTACTGCAAACTGCATCAGCTTATATGGTCATTGATCATCAAGACAAGGTTTTTGATACTCTTTTCCATCTAAACGGTCGAGTATCTTCTCTCTATCTTTACAACGAGCACTCAACTGAAAAATTGTATATGTGTCTGTTGTATAACGAGCAACCCAAAATGATTGCATGTCACGAATTGAACATCAATATGCAAAAAAAATCTGAACCTGCTTTAGGTAAGTAAACTTTGATGTAAATAATGTTACACCATTCTAGAAGTAGGAGGTTATAACGGGTATCAAACTGATTAGAGTAAAAACCCGTCGTTATTACCACGGGAATGACACTTTCTATTCCAACCTGTACAAAAAACCTGAATTGATCCACCTAGCGGCGTGACCTGACCTTTCTACTAGATCATTTTTTATTTCTTGGTATCTGAATATGTAGGTATCTATAATTCAGTTAGCCATATTTTTAAGCTTCAATTTACTGCGAGCAACTATTGTATTTTCCTTACTAGACTCCAGAATGAATATATGTAGTAAATCAATTCAAAAACCAAGCTGGAATGAAAGAAATACTGCAAAAGTAGTGCCACAAACATTTCCGATTGCGGGTAACAGTAAGAGAAGAAAATTACGATTGAAATGTTCCTGCTTAAAACGCTGAAAAAAAATCTTTTTTGTTTCGACTATTTTTAATTGAAATGAAATTTTGCTGATGTGACTTTCTTTCGAAATACCAAGTCGTTCAAAATATAGAATAGCGGTGTAAATCAGGTGTAGATATAAGCGGAATACCACTGTATCGTGTGTCGCAATCAGTAAGAGACAGATAGCTACTATATGCAACAAAGTTGCTTATTTTAGTGTGTTCTACAATTTTTGTGAAGAAACTATATTTTTTGAGCGCTTTTAAAAAAAACAAACATTTGTGTCGGTTTAGGGGATTCATGGTCACCCTAATATAATACGAAAATGTGCTATATTTTATTAGTAAACTAGGCTCTAAAGAAACAACCGTTAAAAAATTACACATTTTACCGCTAGAGTAAATTATCGCGTTTTTGAGGTTTGATCAAATCTCAATATGTAGTGAACGGAACACAACACTAATAGTTCTTACAAAACGGATAGTTTACTTTTTAAACCGACCGGTATCGGGAAATATGTTTCCCACGGGGTGATGTCCAACTGATTATCTTGAAGAGATAGAGCATCTACATCCTTAACTTGGTCAAACTGAAGAGCTGCGATATTATTGGAGCATCGTCCTCTTTCATTAGCGGTTGTTCAGCTGTAGATATCTACATAGACTCCCAGGCATTTAACTGTGATGATTTTCGCACGTTTTGCCTTTCTATTATATGAAAATATAGTATAAGGAATCACTCGAAAAACCGAAAATCGAAAGAAAGCCTAGCGGGACGAATGTCATATATCATTCGACTCAGTTTCGAAAACTTTTCGAGAACAGTTTCGAAGCATTTTCTGTGTGTGTGTATGTGTGTTTGTGTGTGTGTGTGTGTGTGTGTGTGTGTGTGTGTGTGTGTGTGTGTGTGTGTGTGTGTGTGTGTGTGTGTGTGTGTGTGTGTGTGTGTGTGTGTGTGTGTGTGTTTTTTTTTTTTTTATGTGAGGAAACGCTCTATGCCAGGCACACTGATGATGTATGTGGCACAGTGTGGGACTCTAACCCACTAAAAACCTCACGGGCGTCTGACCTTAACCCCCCCGGAACTACCGTTAAGTATTACTTCGGGGGGAGGCTGTGTTTGTAAACTGCTCCGTACACCTGTCGAGACGTGAACCGATCCGGGGATGGCGACTTTCATAACGTCCACTCCTTCACAGCCACCCTCTCAGGGTTCTGCCATTCTTGATGCTACTCCTGCTCCTTCACCGTCCACTTTCCTTGCACCTGTCGAGACGTGTACCGATCCAGAGATGGCGACCATCATGACTTCCATCTCCTCACGGCCACCCTCGCAGGGTTTCTTATTGGGCTCAGCACTACTCAGTTGAGTTCGCCACTGCACTTCCACTTCGCCTGTCGAGACGCGAACCGATCCGCCCTCGTAATGTTTCTGTCCAAGCTTGGTTTGCTCCGTCCCGCTCGTTACTCCACCGATGCGTCTGTCGAGACAATGCTAATCGGGATGCATAATTCGCTGATCGTTTCTTCACTGTCGTTGCAGTTGCAACCTACTCTGTACGCTCTGCCTGTGCACTGCTCCGTACACCTGTCGAGACGTGCACCGATGCTGGGACGGCGACCAACTTAACGTCCATCCCTTCACGGCCACCCTCGCAGGATTTCTTTCCGTGAGTGTTGTTATTTTGTCAACTTTCACTCTGCTATCGTCGACTCGAGTAGTCCCCGGCGGTGAAGCTACCCTACTCTGACGAGAAGTTCCCCGGCGGTGAAACATTCCCCGAGACCGATTACATGAGACCTTTTTTTAAGGACTCGACTGTTGATCCTCGCGCCATTTTCGCTGCAGCGCCGACATGATTTGTGTGATGGTTCGGCTGATTATATTCCACGTGTGAATGTCGCGACACATTTTTTGGACTACATTATCTGGGCTGGAATCCTCACCGCTGGTGGCAAACATTTCGCTTCGCATTGCCCCGAATCGTGGGCAGACAAACACTACGTGCTCCGGTGTTTCTTCTACTTCAGCGCACTCCGGACAGAGAGGTGACTCTGCGTGACCGAATCTATGTAGGTACTTTCTGAAGCAACCGTGGCCTGACAAGAATTGAGTCAGGTGGAAGTCGACTTCCCCGTGTTTCCTGTTCATCCACGTGGACACATTCGGGATCAGCCGATGAGTCCATCTTCCATTGATTGCATTGTCCCATTCCACTTGCCACTTACGCAATGTATCTACCCGTGTTCGTTTTCGAGCTCCGCCGAGGCCTCTATTTCTGTAGCATTCTAGATCCTCCTCCAATACCAATCCAATGGGAATCATGCCGGCAATGACGCAGACCGCTTCCAGTGATATGGTGCGGTAGGCGCTCGCTACTCTCATGCTCATCAGTCTGTACGTACTATTCAACCGCGATAGATTTCTTTTCGTTCTTAATGCCGAGATCCATGCAGGGCTGCCATACCTAAGTATTGACGTGGTAACACTAGCCAGGAGCCTCCTCTTACTACTATTTATCGCCGAATTGTTCGGCAAGATTCTGGTTAGCGCTGTGATCGCTTTTGCTGCCTTCTGACAGGCATAATCTACGTGGCTATTGAAATTTAGTCGGTCGTCGATGATCACGCCCAGCTGCTTCACGTCCCGCTTAGAGTCGATGATGCATTCTCCAACTATGATCTTGCTGCACTGCCTTTCGGTTGCTAATCACTACTACCTCTGTTTTATGATGAGCTAATGCCAGCCTATTCTCTCCCATCCAATCTTCCACCATATGTATGGATTCCATGGCGAGTACCTCCACCTCTTCTCTTGATTCGCCAGTTACTACCAACGCCACATCATCAGCGAAGCCGACAATTTCCACACCCCTGGGGAGGTTCAGCTTCAATACTCCATCGTATATCGCGTTCCATAACGTCGGGCCAAGGATGGAGCCCTGGGGAACGCCTGCCGTGATTGTAATCCTTCTCTCCCCTCTGTCTGTCTCGTATATCAGTGTACGATTATGAAAGTAACTTTTCAAAATCCTGCAGAGATGCACAGGAACCGTCATGCTAACCAGCGAACGGGCGATTGCTTCCCAGCTGGCGCTATTAAAAGCATTCCTCACGTCTAAAGTGACCACCGCACAATAGCGATTTCCTCTTCTTTGTTGTTTCTGGGCCTTTTCCGCGGCATCCACTACCATTCGTATGGCATCTATTGTGGACCGGCCTTTCCGGAAGCCGAACTGCTTGTTTGACAGGCCGTTCTCACTCTCCGTGTACTTGGTGAGTCTATTCAGGATTACTCTCTCTAGCAGCTTGCCAACCGTATCCAGTAGACATATAGGCCTATACGCTGAGGGATTGCCGGGGGGTTTACCCGGCTTCGGCAGCAACACCAGCTTCTGGCGCTTCCAGGTCTCAGGAAAGCTACCTTCGTCAACGCATTTCTGCAGTGTGGTCCTAAACATGTCTGGATTCTCCATGATTGCTACTTCCAAAGCCAGGTTCGGAATTCCGTCTGGACCTGGGGCTTTCTTTCCCTTCATGGCCTTCGCCAGCTCGATTAACTCCTCGTTGGTGATTCGAGCTTCCTCTACGTGCTCCGTCCTCTCGCCATACGGGGGGCTTGGCCAGAGTGTTATTTCATGTTGCGGAAACAACCCGTCGATAATGGCTTTCATCTTCTCCGGACACCTTTCGTGTGGTACAAAAGGACCTTTAATTTTTGACATGGCAACTCTGTAAGCATCTCCCCAAGGATTCGCGTTGGCGCTACGACAAAGTTCCTCAAAGCAAGATTTCTTGCTGAGCTTAATTGCTTTGTTAAGTGCGGTTCTTGCTATCCTGTGCACTAGTATTCTTTCTTCTCTATCGGCCTCGTTGCGAGCCCGCTGACTTCTCCTTCTGGCACGAAGGCAATTTGCCCGTAGTTCGGCGATCGTCGTGTTCCACCAGTAGACTGGGCGGCGACCGTTCTTCGGTCTCTTTATCCTCGGCATAGTGGCATCGCACGCTCGTGTTAATACTGCCGTCAGCACTTTCGTACTTAGGTTCGAAGGAATGCTTTGAAACCTGAGCGCTTCAACAAATACACACTTGGTGTGTGTGTGTGTGTGTGTGTGTGTGTGTGTGTGTGTGTGTGTGTGTGTGTGTGTGTGTGTGTGTGTGTGTGTGTGTGTGTGTGTGTGTGTGTGTGTGTGTGTGTGTGTGTGTGTGTGTGTGTGTGTGTGTGTGTGTGTGTGTGTGTGTGTGTGTGTGTGTGTGTGTGTGTGTGTGTGTGTGTGTGTGTGTGTGTGTGTGTGTGTGTGTGTGTGTGTGTGTGTGTCTGTGTGTCTGTGTGTGTGTGTGTGTGTGGGTGTGGTTGTGGGTGTGGTTGTGTGTGTGTGTGTGTGTGTGTGTGTGTGTGTGTGTGTGTGTGTGTGGGTGTGTGTGCACCTGTGCGAGTGTGTGTGTGTGCGACTGTGTGTGTGTGTGTGTGTGCGAGTGTGTGTGTGTGCGTGTGTGTGCGAGTGTGTGTGTGTGCGAGTGTGTGTGTGTGTGTGTGTGCGCGCGCGTGTGTGTGTGTGTGCGCGCGTGTGTGTGTGTGTGCGCGCGTGTGTGTGTGTGTGTGTGTGTGTGTGTGTTTTGTTTTTTTTTTTTTTTTTTTTTTTTTTTTTTTTAACGAGTAGGGAAATCTGCTATCAGACACCTGAAAAGACAGCTCAGGGAGTGGGGTTTGGTATCCCGTGAAGATCGTGGAGATCCAGACCCACTAAAACCCTACTCGAGTCTCCAGCCTCAATCCCCCCTGGAACCACCTTATCGGTATTACTTCAGGGAGGGGCTATTGTGCTTAACGCACGCTCTTAGATAACTACTGGACTATGGTAGTTAGGCTGTTTATTCGCCGTTGATCGGCTTTCCAACGATTTTGTAGCTCAAGTACGATCTGGGTAGCAGCCGCATTGACCGCACCCCAGACGTCCGAGCTAGAACACATCCTTTGGACTAAGTTATCCGGAGTAGTGTCCTGTCCGCTAACTGCCATCATGTTGCTTCTCACGCCCTCGAAACGAGGGCATATGAAGAAAGCATGTTCTGCAGTTTCCTCAACGTCCGCGCATTCAGGACACTCGGGGGACTCCGCATGCCCAAATTTGTGCAGATACTGTCTAAAACAACCATGCCCTGACAGAATCTGTGTCAGGTGGAAGTTGACTTCGCCATGACGCCTGTTGACCCATCCGGATAGTTCCGGGATAAGTCTATGTGTCCACCGGCCTTTTGTGGAATCAGACCATGCCCGCTGCCATGTGATCATCGAGGCCGATCTTGTGGTACTCCGTATGCCTCTAGTTCCACGTTGGTTGAAGCACTCTACGTCCTCGCTGATGATGATACCAATAGGCATCATACCCGCTAAGACGCAGATTGCGTCATGTGAAACTGTGCGGTACGCACTCGCCACTCTTAAGCACATGAGACGATAGGTGCTTTCCAGCTTGGCTAGATAGCTTTTGGTACCTAACGCCGATGACCACACCGGCCCGCCATACCTGAGTATGGACTGGACCACGTTGGCTAAAAGCCTTCGCTTGCTGCCATATACCGCAGAGCTATTAGACATCATACGAGACAATGCCGAAATAGCTGTGGAAGCCTTCTTGCAGGCATAGTCGACGTGGCTCCCGAACTTGAGCTTGTCGTCGACCATGACTCCAAGGAGTTTTAAGAACCGCGTTGACGAAATAGTGCAGTCCCCGACACTGATATTTGCTTGCTGCACCGACTTGCGGTTGTTAACCACGATAACCTCCGTTTTATGATGCGCTAGATCCAGTTTCCTGGATCGCATCCAATCTTCAACAATGCTTATAGAGTGAGCAGCCGTCAACTCAACCTCTCTGATAGATTCACCGTAGACTTCCAAGGTGATATCGTCCGCAAAGCCGACAATCGCCACCCCTACCGGAAACTTTAGCTTCAACACCTCGTCATACATGACGTTCCACAACACCGGGCCCAGTATGGAACCTTGCGGAACCCCTGAGGTGATTGGAACGCATTTCTGACCATCCACCGTGTTGTAGCATAGCACACGATTCTGGAAATAATTTTCCAGAATTCTGTACAGCGACACCGGCACTTGGACGTTCCGAAGCGAGCTGGCTATGGAGTCCCAGCTAGCGCTATTAAACGCATTTCTCACGTCGAGCGTGACAACTGCGCAATAACGAATACCTGTCCTCTTGGGCTGGATTGCCACCTCGGCTGTCTTAGTGACAGACAAGATGGCATCCACCGTAGATTTGCCTTTTCGGAAGCCGAATTGGTTCCTTGACAGACCGTTTGTACCCTCCGTGTACTGTACGAGTCTGTTAAGGATAACCCTCTCCAGCACCTTGCCGGCAGTATCGAGTAGACAGATCGGCCTATATGACGAGGGGACACCCGGAGGTTTTCCCGGCTTCGGCAATAGGACCAGGTTCTGTCGCTTCCATCTGTCCGGGAACTGGCCAGCTTCCAGGCATCTATTCATTACTGCCCCGAATAATTCGGGAGCCTCCAAAATAGCCGCTTTAATGGCCATATTCGGGATACCGTCTGGCCCCGGTGCCTTGCTCACCTTTAGGGATTTAGCGATATCAATGAGTTCCTCGTTCGTAACCGTCACTTCCTCCCCGACCTCCAAACCGCCGTCGCCCACGTTACTTTGGATGTTCGGCTGGGAGGCCGACCATCCTACGCTATGGTCTGAGATACTGGAACGTCGGCCGTGGGACGACTCAGCGGTCTGAGGCCAGGGCCTTGGCTCGTGGCGCGGAAAGAGGCCCTCGATGATCCGCTCCAGCATCTCTGGCGATTGCTCAGCGGGCGCCATCACACCCTTGGTCTTTGCCATTACGACTCTGTAGGCATCACCCCACGGGTTCGCATTGGCACTAGCACATAACCTTTCAAAGCAGTCTCGTTTACTAGCTTTTATCCCGCTCTTAAGCGCTGCGCGTGCAGCAACGAGTGCTACTCGACATTCAGCCCTGCTTTCATCCGAACGAGCTCTTTGCATAATTCTACTCGCACGAAAGCACGCTCCGCGGAGTTCCGCAATTTCATCTGTCCACCAGTAAGCCGGTGACCTGCCATACCTAGGACGACCTTTCCTAGGCATGGTAGCGTCACATGCTCGCGACAGTACCTCAACCAAATGATCAGCGTTCGGATCGGGCATACCGCGATCACCGCACTCTCTCCGGATCGCTTCCACAAATACTTCGGGATCGAAGTATGATGTCTTCCATCCACGGGTGGTTGGAGTGTTGGCCCTACTCGCCGCCTGCCGCCTCGTTATCTGACCGACACCATAGCGGACCGCCTGGTGGTCACTGTGAGTGTAGCCATTATCTACCCGCCAGTCTCCTATCAGACCAGGACTGCCGAAAGTCACGTCGATGATAGACTCCGCACCGTTCCTACTGAAGGTACTTGTGTTGCCGACGTTGGCCAGATCTACGTTAAGCTTTGCCAGAGCTTCAAGCAGAATCCGACCCCTATGGTTCGTGCGACGACTTCCCCACTCTACCGCCCAAGCGTTAAAGTCGCCCGCCACAACCACCGGCCTTAAACCAGACAGCACAACTGATACTCGGTCTACCATCCGCGTAAACTGCTCGATAGACCAACTCGGCGGAGCATAACAACTGCAGTAGAACACTCCACCCACTTTGGCAACCGCAAACCCCTCGTCTGCAGTTGACACAACCTCCTGGACCGGGAACCTGCTTGTTGTCCATATAGCCGCCGTCGCAGACCTATCCGAGACCCAGTTGCCGTTTCCGGCAGGGACGCGATATGGATCCGAGACTATGGCAATGTCCATTGCTGACTCAGAAACTGCTTGGTGTAACAGCTGCTGAGCTGTGCTGCAGTGGTTCAGGTTGAGTTGTGTCACTTGCACTATGAACGTGGCTTAGTCGCCGGCGCACCGGCCGGGCACCTTGGACCTCCCGTTACGTGCTTTGCGTCCCGTTTACCGGTGCAGATCAGGCACTTAGGAGGCTCCGCGCAGTCCTTTGCTTTATGGCCAGCACTGCCACATCTCCTGCACAACTGGCTCCTATCTGGCCCCTTGCAGTTCCAGGCTTTATGTCCGTGCTCGAAACACCGGAAGCAAGCTTCCGACTGCTTGGACACGCTCAGTGGGCATACCGACCACCCCACTTTTAGCCTAGCAGCTTTCAGGGCTTTGTTTCCGTCAATCAGCGGAAGTCGTATGGTGGCTACCTGGGTCCCGGCCGGACCCTTGCGTAGGCGAACCGCCTCGGTTGCCACCACCACTCCACTTTGCTCTTTGAGAGCTTGTACGACCTCACGCACTTCGGTGATCTCGTCCAGGTTCTTAAGCTGGAGAGTCACTTCTGGTGTGAGAGCACGTACCTTCACTCCGTCCCCGAGCACTCCTTCCGCTATTGGCTTGTATGCGGAACTCTTCTTTGTGGCGTCCTTCTTTAACTCGAGGATCATATCGCCCGTGCGTGAGCGGCGGATGCTCCGTACGTCCGCGCCCAGATCCTTGAGTAGGGCGTCTCCTCTCATGGCCTTCAGAACCTCCGAGTATTTCGACCCGTCGGTTTTCAGGATAAGAGCGTCGCCCTTCTTCGCTCGCTTTCTTGCCGGTTTAGGTGGAGCAGTTTTTTTACTGGAGCCTCCTCCGCCTTTTCTCTTGGCCCTAACCTCGGTCCACGGGCCACCTGTCTTGGAGCTTCCCGCTGGTTCATCGGTTAGCTCTGCCAACCCGCTAGCCTGAGGGCTTTTACCGATCAGGCGTTTTTTCGGTCCGTCAGGGGTGCTATCCCCCGGGGACTGTCTCAGGCGCTTAGCGGATGCCTTACCGCTGCTGGTAGCGCCTTCCGTAGCCTCCTGGGCCGCGTTACGACACTCCGTCAACGGGCAAGCGTCCGTTTGTACTGCCTTCGACGCCTTCACGGTCACCTTCTTAGCCTCTCCTGCACGGGCCACGAGGTCGTTGTGCGTTTTGGTCGCTGCATTCAAGGTTCTCCGAAGCATGAGCAAGCTCTGCTTCAGGTCCTTGGAGAAATTTCCGCGACCTGACGTGAACTCGATTATTACCTCGAGCTGCTGTGACGCTGCTACCACTTTAGGTACAGCATCTCTATTTTTCTCCATCGCCCTGATAAGCGCTGGGCCGTTCATCGCTGTGTCCGGCGTGGTAGGCATACCGCTGCCTTTGCCACCCACACTAGCGCTCCTAGTTGCATCCTTCTCCACCCTTGGTGGAGAACGCTGGATGCCTCCTCTAGCGAACGGGTTTTCCACCGTATCCACACTTGTTATATTTTTGATTTTGTCTTCCATAAGAATCCCACGAGTTGAGGGGAAAGAAAAGTCCGCCACATCAGAGCCCCTCATGATGCGGTAAGGGCTGATTACTGTGGAGGGCGCTCTGGTACTCCACAGGCTCCGTTTGAGGCTGAGTATTTATAGAACCCCCCCCACCATTCATCCCTCGGCACGGGTCGCATGACACCTTGGATTAGGGGTTTATCCATTCATGTTTTTACTTTTAGCCATGGATAATAGCTATTAAAACCATCCTCCTTTGGGGGCTTTGGACCCTCTGCTCAGGTTCTCGGTATTTTCAGGTTCATCGAACATGCTTCTACCGAGATCCGTCATTTGCAGGCGGAGAGTTTACACTCAGCCTTCGCATGAGTGCCCCCTTCTCTGTCCGCATACGACCCTAGTTTCCACCGGTTGTCCGATTTCCACTAAGGAGCGTATCCCGGATGGTACCACGAGGAGGTAGAGATAGGAGTTGCTAAATAAGAGGCTGTGGAACTTCGTGATAGTTCTGGAGCGCATTATTCAACCATTTACCATCCGTGTGTGTGTGTGTGCGTGGGCGTGTGTGTGTGTGTGCGTGGGCGTGTGTGTGTGTGTGGGCGTGTGTGTGTGGGCGTGTGTGTGTGTGTGTGTGTGTGTGTGTGTGTGTGTGTGTGTGTGTGTGTGTGTGTGTGTGTGGATCGCTTTTGATTGAGCCGACATATCACGGAGATGGCTGGACCGATTTTAATGATCTTAGTGTCAAATGAAAGGTGTTCTAGGTGTTCCATTGTTCGCTATTTAATTTCATAATCGGTCCCTTAACCGATTTGAACAAAATTGATTGCATATGAAAGGGGAGTCTTTCAAAACCTTAAAAGTTACATAAAAGTTACTTGAAAGTTACATAAGAAATGTGGAAAAAATGTATTTAAAACTGCTTTTTGTTGCATATAAGCATTAATTCAATAGAAAACATCCCACAATTTATTATCATTTGTAACTTTCACTTGTAACTGTTGAGATTTATAAAACGAAACTAAGTTACTGAAAATCGGACGATTGATTCAAAAGTTTATTCAAACTTTAACACTTAAGCGTCGTATATTAAACCGTCGAAATAAAATAATCAAGGGTCGATTGTATTCAATGTATGTGTTATGTATGTGTATGTATGCATGCATGTGTGTATGTATGTATGTTTGTATGTATGTATGTTTTTTTAAAGTGAGGAAACGCTCGATGTATGTATGTATGTATGTATGTATGTATGTGTGTGTATGTGTGTATGTATGTATATGCGATTTGCAATTTTAAAATTTGCATAGAAATACAAGAAGAGTGAGAAACATTTCGTCATTTTCTTCATTTGCTGTTACTCGCAGTCGAACGGGCAAAACAAAAAGCGAAGAAAAGTATTTGATTTAATCATATAGGTATACTGCCGTGAATCACATAACAGTCCCATTTTTATAGGAAACTCCATAGAAAATGGAACTGTTATGCGATTCACGGCAGTATAGTGGTGTATAGTATTGAAAACACTAATGTTGCGAACACCCCTCGTCAGTGAGCGCACCTCCAAAATAGTGCCTTCCTGAGTTCGTCAACTGACAGATGATCGACGATTGATAACGGACAGCGCCAGATTGATCAAGTAGAAAGCGAACGAATAAAGTATTGAGGCAGATTATAGAAAACGTGGTTGAGTCAGCTAAACGTCTATGGTCGAAAAAGAATATTTTGTGCACTTGTTTAACGCTAAATTTACGATAATACTAAACTTCTTCTTTAGTGATCTAACTTACATTTGTGAATTGTTGGTAAGATATCTATATTTATAAAAATCAGTGTAAATTCGACTGCTAAATATCTTGAACATATTTAGGTTATATTTCGTTAAATTCGCGCTGAGCGCGTACAAAATCTATTGTACTAACCAGAACTGCAGGTAAACGCTATTATTAATCGAATCTCTAATTTAGGAATTATCATACGATCCTGATATTAATAGAAGAAACCTATAAACGTAAGTTAGTCATTGTCATCTTCTATATTTTACATGTGTGTGTATAACCTATCTATCTCCCACTATCCGGCAGTGATATTATGAAAAAAAAGCGAACTGCATTGATGGTTAGTCTATGCAATTATCTTAGTTTCGGGTTATAGATGGTGTTAGCTCTACTGACTATCCAAAGACCCATGAAGAATGACTGAGTAGTTGCAGCGCATTCCGGAATCATTTTCTAGTCAGCAAGCCCCGCCAGAAGGTAATACTAGAATTATATGGATTATACTATTACATTCGGACTTTCAACTCGTTTGGTATGTTATTACCAAAAGAGTCGACCCGTATGTAGTGGCATGTCGAAAAATTCGACTTGAATCGATCTTACCAAATTGCTGATTGGGTCCATATTACATTTTCTTACTTATCGCGTCATTTGAGTTTCCATCAGTGCGTCTAATATCCAAAACTTAATTTAATTTTTCCATCTGATATCCATGTGCATTATTTGAACTTATTAAGGACAATTTTCTACTGTATAGGTGCTTGATGAGCTAAAACGATACAAATAATAAAATTAACATATTAGGTTTACCCGATAACTAGGCTGTGCGGCTCAACCGTCTGCCCATAATCTCAACTTTAAGATCAGGCATCCGGGAATCACGCAGCATCGCACCTCCTAGCTTAGCTACTCAATAGAGTATTACCGGGCATGGTCGCGTGGAGGCGCTAGGGAGGAACTTGGGCTGGCGAAAGCTATGTTGGACGCTTTCTCGTTTGCCTACCCCATTTCATACCCATCTTCTCTTTTTACCTTTGTTATACTATAACAAAGGTTTAAAAATTGGTCGAAAAACACGAAATTGATCCGAGGCCCAGAGGGCCAAGTCACATATACCAATGGATAGGGTTCGACGATTTGAGCAATGCCTGTGTGTGTGTGTATGTATGTAATGATTTTTTCTATCGCCTGTTTCTCAGAGATGGCTGAACCGAATCGTCGCTATTACTTTTGTTTGAAAGGTATTATTGCCTAGTAGATCACTATTGAGTTGTTTCGTGATACGACGTTTCGTTTAAAAGTTATAAGCAAAAATGTGAAAAATACGTGACACGGGTTTCTCCGGAACTACATGACCGATTTCAACGATCTTAGTATCAAATGAAAGCCCTTATTAAAACTACAGGGTGGCAACTCAACCAGGAAAACCTGGAAAAAGCCAGGAATTTTTTTTCACCAGGAAAAACCGGGAAAAAACCAGGATTTTTTATGCAAAACCAGGAAAAAAATAATTTTTTGCTGATGCAACATTTTTATATTTAAAAAAATAGTGGAGCCATGTGATCATATATTTTGGTCATAGAGCATAAAGCTAATAGCTTTTGGTGACGCTACCATGCTAGTATGGCAGCGCTATTATTTGATTTTTCATGAAGACTGTAGAGAGTTATGATACCCACAAACACATTGAATTGCTTGTGGCGAATGCACGCTTCCAGTTTTTAACGTTTTTTTTGTAAACCGTGTTCGGTGGTGACGAGGCCTCCTAGTTGGCCTCGAGGCATGATGCTGGCCTAATAAGCCAGTCGTCGTATGTTCGAATCCCGACTGGGAGAGGTTGTAAGAGTCAATAGGATCGTAGCAACTGGCCCTGCAATTGTCCTGCACTCTAACAGCTGGCAGCGAAGTCTGTCGTATAAACGCAGAAGGTCAAGTTTCGATAACGGAATGTAGCACCTAGGCTTTGCTTTGCTTTTTTGTTCGGTGGTGACCAGAAGTACACTTTAAAAATACACACGTGCGGGTAACGTAGAAACCACATGCATTTTCTCCTGATACTTCCTTGACGCTAGTCTCTGTTGTTCCATAGGAAAAACACGTAAATCATTTGTAAAACTATTGACTACGAATTTGCTAGAAAAACATGGTCGCTATCAATTTTACACGAATGATTGGCATATGAAACAATATCCCGCATTTTGCACCTTACTGGACACCGCAGTCTAAAAGTGCGACCAGGGGGGATCTATCGGTAAGGAATTGTGAAACTCACATGTGAAGGGGCAGGCAGGTAACCATAATGTTCAATGCCGCTCTTGCTACTTTTTTTCTTACCGATTTGCTGCTCTTGCCTGTATGTGTAGCTTCCGAAAAGTTTCTTAGTTTGTTTTATTTACGCTAAAAAGCAAATAAATGCATTATCGGGATCAAAACAATACAAACGACAATTGCGCTGCGTGTTTGGGTTTGAGTTTCTGTCAACTGCAGCAGACGAAAATAGAGTTGCGAGTCCCCTGGCTCGAAAGCCAACGATTTGGCATCAGTGTACAAAAACGGCCGCTGCAGAGCAAAATGCTGTGACTTGATTGTTTTCAACATGATCCGCTTCTGTTTTGTTTACATCAATTTTGCGCAATAAAGCGATATATCTTTCAATTTAACCAGTGTTGAGCAGAATGATAAAAAATACTTCATTTTTCAGGCAAACGTTGAATTCAGATGTTAACAATCGATAAACAATGAAAAATGAATTAAAACGAAACATACAATAAATTGCCGATATTGTTTTAATCACGCAGTCAATAATTTGTTTGCATCTTTGGCAACGTTGCTGTTTTTTAAAAGGGTTGCTAAATCGACGGAATTTCAGCCGTCTAAAATCTCTAAAATGTATCCAGCTTTTTACGCGCTATAATGGCGGACGCTATAAATTGTGTTCGTAATATGTGATCAATCTTTTTGACAACTCTGCATACATCAAAACTGGGCACTCTTCTCCTGTACGGCAGTGTTGCTCTTTCTTTCGTTTACGCAAAAGAAGAAAGGCAATAGTTTTGTTTACATTTCGCACAGTTTTGCTTTCCTTCTTTGACGTAAACGAAAGAAAGAGAACGGTAGTGTTGCAAGAGAAGCGTGCCAGATTTGATGTATGCAGAGTTGTCAAAAAGATTGTTCGCATATTACGAACCCAATTTATAGAGGCCACCTAGAGTGACTATATACAGAGTGGCGACAATGTCAAAATTGGAATGATAATTATCTGTCAGTGTCATTCCAATCGAGCAGACGACCTATCCAACGCGTATGCAGGAAAGAGAAAGAAAAACCATGGAAAAACCGCATTGCATACATTTGGGATGACTTGACGCCACTCTGTATATAGTCACTTTAAAGCCACCATTATAGCGCGTAAAAAGCTGGATACCTTTATAGGGTTTACTTCTTTCTCTTTTGCACAGGTGATTTATTCGCAAAAAAAAAATTTTAAGCCTGTTCGCACTTACATGAAATCCCATGCCGAACTGTCAAGGCGTGCGTGAAAACAAAAGCAAAAATATTGGCCTTGCTAGAGTGACTATATACAGAGTGGCGACAATGTCAAAATTGGAATGATAATTATCTGTCAGTGTCATTCCAATCGAGCAGACGACCTATCCAACGCGTATGCAGGAAAGAGAAAGAAAAACCTTGGAAAAACCACATTGCATACATTTGGGATGACTTGTCGCCACTCTGTATATAGTCACTCTAGGCCTTGCCAGCGTTGAAAGAGATTTCGTAGGCTGCTCGCACTTACAGGAAATCTCGTGCTGAACTGTCAACGCGTGAGTGTTGACAAAAGCAAAAATACTTCCCTTTCTTTTTTTCTCACACAAAACCCTGAACAATATCAGCAACGCTGGCAAGGCCAATTCTCGCGTCACTTTTCATTTCGTCCAATGTAACAAATGTAAACAAATCCGGTTTATCACAACAAATTATTGCTCTTTTTAAACTCTATGTTATACAAAAACACCTGCCCAAATAGAATTATTTTGAGGTGAAAAAATTAGCATTATCAAAATGTCCAATGTGCACATTCGAATTACGAATGACTGACTGTTACTTCGGTCGTTCTCATCTGATGTCCAAAGTGCAAAAAAAATCAAAACAAACCCAATCTGTACATTGGACGTTCAGCAAGTGAAAGTTTTTTTTCGCATTATTTATGCATTTTAAGTGAAACAAGCGGTCTAATATTGAAAAATAACCTCGAAAATAGCGTAGCACGGTAACGCACGTATTTTACGGTGATTTCGCTTAATTTATGTGCAATAGCCTGGAAAAATAAAACCGTCCAAAGTACAGCATGAGATGGTAAACAGTCCAATGTAACTTTTTCCATAATAAACCAAAACTGCTTAGTTTTAATTAGATTTTTAAAATCTCCGTTAAATATTGAATGTTATTATTCATCAACCACGTTGAGTGAATGACTGAAAATTATTTCATTTTGAAACAATTTAAAATTCAATTCGAAGAACTTCGATCTCGTTTTTCTCAATATGGTGGAATTGTTACATTGGACGAAATCAAAAGTGACGCGAGAATTGCTCTTCCTGTTTTTCTCATACAAAAATCAGAAAAATAGGAAAAATATCAACAGCTCCGTCAGCGAATTGGCCTTGCCAGCGTTGCTGATATTGTTCAGGGTTTTGCATGAGAAAAAAAGAAAGGGAAGTGTTTTTGCTTTTGTCAACACTCACGCGTTGACAGTTCGGCATGAGATTTCCTGTAAGAGCGAGCAGCCTTCGAAATCTCTTTCACTACTGGCATCGCCAATTGCCTCTTCCCTTTTGCTCGAACTTCATTAATGCAAATGCGTCCGTGCATTTAATGTCATTTTGAAAGCATGAGCATTGAATTTCGTTGCTCAATGAAAGTTATTATAGTGTTTCGGTAGTGTATCCCTTATTTTAGTCGATTATAAAATTAAACAAGTTATTGGGCGCAGTGAGTACAAATAAATTTATTTTCAAGGCAAGAATTGTATGTACATATTTTTTCTGCTTGTTCCTTTAGAAAAGCTGACAGTATGACTACAACTTTTTCTTCTCGCTATCTTGAGCAATTTCCTTGGTGTGCAGCGGATCCCAAAGACCCTAAATCAGCTAGATGTACGTGGTGTAACAAAAGCTTCCAAATACATTCTATGGGTAAGTTGGCCTTTACTAGCCATGCGAATGGAAAGCGACATCAGAGTCTTGGAAATATTCGAAGGTCTAATTTGCGGCTCACACACTTTTCGTCATCAGATGGACAAACACCTAGTTTTGGTAAACACTATATATATCTATACCTATAAAGAAGGATTTCTGTCTGTCTGTCTGTCTGTCTGTCTGTCTGTCTGTCTGTCTGTCTGTCTGTCTGTCTGTCTGTCTGTCCTGTGTTCCTTATAGAATCAAAAACTACTGAACCAATCGGCGTGAAAATTTGCATGTAGAGGTTTTTGGGGCCAGGAAAGGTTTTAGTGATGGTTAGAGACCCCTCCCCCCACTAAGAGGGGGGGCTCCCATACAAATGAAACACAAATTTCTGCATAACTCGAGAACTAATCAAGCAAATAGAACCAAATTTGGCATGTGGGTGTTTTCGGTGACAAGAATTTATTCTAGGGTAATTTGAGACCCCTCCCCTCTTTATAAGGGGAATTATAACTCCTCTCCCCTTTAAGAGGGGGGGTTTCCATACAAATTTCCTCATAACTCGAGAACTAATCAAGCAAATGGAACCAAATTTGGCATGTGAAAGTTTTCGAGGGCAAGAAAATTTTCTATGTTGAATTAGGACCCCTCCTCACTTTAAGAGGGGGGGCTCCTGTACAAATGAAATACCAATTTCCTCATAACTCGAGAACTAATCAAGCAAATGGAACCAAATTTGGCATGTGTGTGTTTTTGGAGACAAAATTTTTTTCTATGATGAATTGGGACCCCTCCCCACTTTAAGTGGGGGGGGGCTCCTATACAAACGAAATAGAAATTTCCTTATAACTCGAGAGCTAATCCAGCAAATGGAACCAAATTTGGCATGTAGGTGTTTTTGGAGGCAAGAATTTTTTCTATGATGAATAAGAACCTCTCCCCACTTTAGGAGGGGGGGCTCCTATACAAATGAAATACAAATTTCCTCATAACTCGAGAACTAATCAAGCAAATAGAACCAAATTTGGCATGTGGATGTTTTCGGTGACAAGAATTTATTCTATGGTAAATTGAGACCCCTCCCCTCTTTATAAGAGGAATTATAACTCCTCTCCCCTTTAAGAGGGGGGGCTTCCATACAAATTTCCTCCTAACTTGAGAACTAATCAAGCAAATAGAACAACATTTGGCATGTGGGTGTTTTTTTGGTGACAATAATTTATTCTATGGTGAATTGAGACCCCTCCCCTCTTTATAAGAGGAATTATAACTCCTCTCCCCTTTAAGAGGGGGGCTTCCATACAAATTTCCTCATAACTCGAGAACTAATCAAGCAAATGCAACCAAATTTGGCATGTGAAGTTTTTCGAGAGCAAGAAAATTTTCTATGGAGAATTAGGACCCCTCCCCACTTTAAGAGGAGGGGCTCCTGTACAAATGAAATACAAATTTCCTCATAACTCGAGAACTAATCAAGCGAATTGAACCAAATTTGGCATATGTGTGTTTTTGGAGACATTTTTTTTTTCAATGATGAATTGGGACCCCTCCCCACTTTAGGAGGGGGGGTCCTATACAAACGAAATACAAATTTCCTCATAACTCGAGAACTAATCCAGCAAATGGAACCAAATTTGGCGTGTAGGTGTTTTTGGAGGCAAGAATTTTTTCTGTGATGAATTAGGACCTCTTCCCACATTAGGAGGGGGGGCTCCAATACAAATGAAATACAAATTTCCCCATAACTCGAGCACTAATCAAGCAAATAGAACCAAATTCGGCATGTGGAGGTTTTTGGAGGCAAAAATATTTTCTACGGTGAATTAGGATCCTTCCACACTTCAAGAGGGGGGGCTTCTACACAAATGAAATACAAATTTCCTCATAATTCGAGAACTAATCAAGCAAATGGAACCATATTTGGCATGTGGGTGTTTTTGGAGGCAACCATTTTTCCCATTATGAATTAGGACTTCTTACCTTTTTAGGAGGGGGGGGGCTCCCATTCAAACGAAATACAAATTTGCTCATAACTTTAGAACTAATCAAGCAAATGGAACCAAATTTGGCATGTGAGAGTTTTAGATGGCAGAATTTTTTTTCTGTGGTGTATTACGACCCCTTTCCCTTTTAAGAGGGTGGGCTCCCATACAAATGAAATACAAATTTCCTTATAATTTGAGTACTAATCAAGCAAATGGAACCAAATTTAGCATGTAGGAGATTTTTGAGTCTTGAATTTATTTTATGATAGTTAGAGACCTCTCACCCCTGTGGTAGGGGGATATGGACTCTCATACAAATAAAACAGAAATTTTTGCGAAACTCAAAAACTAATCCAACTCGAGAAATTCGAGACTCTTCCATAAAACATTAATCAATAACAAGACCACAAAAACTATCTATAGTAACACTAGATCATTCAGGACGAGCCGGTCGCGAGTGTTGCCGGTGACCCGCCGTCTGAAGCGCCGCCCACTGGGGGGCTTGCAAAACTCGAGATAGTGACAAAGATCATCCGAGATTCATGATTTATGTACAACACAGGTTAATTTGTGGCAATACGAAGTTTGTCGGGTCAGCTAGTATATATATATATATGAATATGCATTGAATCCAACTAAATTGTAATCTTCTCAATTAGACATTACAAAAGTAGATGCAAAACGAAAATCGTCGTGGGCTCGACCGACAATTGTAATCCGCCCAGCTTTACGGAGCCACAGAATACAAATACATCTCGGAATCAGGATGTGAACATTACTGTTCAGCCTGCCTCAACAAGCGGTAAATCTAATGTGATGAAACGATACCTTCTTGGAGAAAACGTGACAAAGGCAGAAATACTGTGGGTACTGGAAACTGTTTCATCGCACAGTTCTGTCCGCAGCGCAAGTTCTGATGCAACGCTATTTCCCCTTATGTTTCCGGACAGTGAAATAGCGTCAAGGATCCAGTTAAGCAGAACAAAAATAAGCTACCTAATTACCTTCGGCATCGCACCATATTTTTCAAATGGCATTTTTCGTTCTCTGGAAAATTGTAGAGACATTGTTGTTGGTTTCGACGAAACGCTCAACAAGATATCTCAAAAACAACAAATGGACATCAGTGTCCGCTACTGGTATGATATCAAGAGTACGGTAGAATCCAAGTACATCGGCTCAGCTTTTCTAAGCTCAACGCGTGCTCAGGACTTGATCGACGGATTGAAAAAATGTTTCGAAGCAAATCCTAGTTTAATGAAGAAAATTGTTCAAATCAGCATGGACGGTCCCAACGTGAATTGGAAAGTGATGAAACAGCTAAGTGAAGAAATCCGTGAAATGCGAGGCAGCCAAAATTACGAGCTCACGAACATTGGAAGCTGTGGCTTACATAACGTCCATAACTCATTCAAAGAAGGGATTAAAAAGGCTGGATGGAAGATGGACGAATTCCTTCAGTGTTTGTACAGCCTTTTTAAAAATGTTCCTTTACGACGTGCGGAATACACTGCAACTACTGGGTCGACTATGTTTCCCCTAAAATTTTGCGGAATTCGGTGGGTAGAGAACCAGAAGGTGGCCGAAAGGGCCCTAAACATGCTGCCGTACCTGAAAGCCTACGTAACTGCAATCAAAAAACAGAAGGAACGTAACTATAAAGATGCACACCCTGATTTTCGTAGGAGCTTTGTTGCTGTCTCTACAGCTAGCACTTTTAGTGTGGTTGCCGAAACTGTTGAAGATAAGTTGTTGGGTGCAAAATTAAGCCTTTTCATAACATCGGCTGCTATAATTGAACCGTTTTTAAAAAATTTTCAAAGCGATGAGCCTATGGCACCGTTTCTTTTCTCCGAATTGACAAATCTGGTTAAACAATTAATGGAGAAATCGATTAAACCTGAATTTTTGAAAGTAAATACGAAATCCCTCGTAAATGTTGATCTTTCCCCCGATTCATTCCTACCAGCAGCGAAGGTGGAATTGGGATTTGCCGTGAAAGCTGCAATAAAGAGTATCACAGAGAAAAATACAGTATCGGAAAAAAATATTTTAATTTTTCGGCAGCAGTGTAAAGAATTCTACATTGCATTTTTACGTAAAATGAAAAACAGATCGCCTCTTTCTTACCCTATGACAAGATATATTTCCTGCTTGGATCCAAATATTATCTCGAAGTATCCCGAAATAGCAAAAAAGGCTAAACTTTTGCCTTGAACATCTGGTCGAGAGGGACAGCATCTGCGGTACCTTAGCGGACAAAATTAAAACGGAATATATCGAAGTATGTCAGACTGCCGGCTCCAGTGACATAATGAAAAATTACCGTCGTTGCGATGAGCGCTTGGACAGCTTCTGGGTAAAAATCATGAATACAACTGGAAAAACCAATTCTAAACTCATGGATTTTATTAAAACGATTTTAATATTATCGCATGGGAACGCCGCGCTGGAACGGGGGTTCTCCGTGAATAAAGAGTGTCTGATAGTAAATCAGACGGATGAAAGTTTAATGGCTCAGCGTATCGTGCACGACGCTATATTGGATGCTGGCGGTGTTGCTAAAGTTGAAATTACAAAAAGCCTACTACAATACGCCAAAAGTTCTCATGAGCGATACCTCGAAGCTGCGAAAAAGAAGAAGGAGGAAACTGCCGAAATGAGCATCCAGGCTGAGAAGAAGCAAAAAGCGGTACAGGAAGCAAGAGAACTGGAGGCTAAAAAAGTGCGAATACTTGCAGAAGCTCAAAAGGAGATAATGTTGATTGACGAGCAGATGAAACATATTAACAAATAATTTTTCAAGATAAATATAATGCTGCTTTCAACTTTGAATATTAAAAAGGTTTGCTTTTTCTTTCTCAGTGATGTGTGTAATAAAAACATGCAGTATCTTTAATAACTATGACACGATTTTTATCTTCGCATATATCTTATAATGGATTAACGCATATCAGAAAATCGGTTGGCACTTTCAGTAATTCCTAATTCGAACTAGGGGATAGAGAGCATTGATTTTGAATTACAGAAAGGTTTGAGTTCTAACGGCAGTGAGGAATTTTGACTTCAATGACTTAGTCTTCCTAGATTAAAAAATAAAAATGGAAAGGTTGGTTTCAAATCTTTATCAGCCAAGCAATATAAAGTTCTAACTTCGCTGTATCCTCTTCTTTAATACCTATTAGAATGAATTTCTGTCTGTCCGACCCTTATAATAGACTTAGAATCGATTCAGTGATCGGCGTGAAAATTTGTATGCAAGTATTTTTTTGGACCGGGAAGGTTCTTATGATGGTTGGAGACCGCTCCACCCATGGAAAAGGGGAGGGTCCCATCAAACGAAACATAAATTTCATAAATGTTACCCCGATGATCAATGTTACCCCCGTTTTAGGGTACTGTTTTTCATTCATTCAGTAAATTTAAAGGTATATTTTAAAACCAAGAATTTTTCATAAATGCGACCAGGAAAACCGGGAAAAAACCAGAAATTTGAAATCACAGATTGAGTTGCCACCCTGAAACTAAATTATTCAGGAATTTGTAATTGAAAACAAACAAGCGGTTTAAAAGTTTAAGCATAACTTAAGCAAACCTGTTTTGACAAGGTAATAATTATCGCCTGTTTCTTAGAGATGACCAAACCGATTTATGCGCTATTTGTCTCATTTGAAAGATAATATAGCCGGATAGATCACTATTGAATGATTTTTTGGTTGGACGTTTAATTTGAAAGTTACGAGCAACCGTATTCACCACACCAAAATTAACAAAAATTAATTCAGATTTTAACCAAGATAATTAACACAGAACAGAAGTGGAAGTAGAAATCCAAACACGTACTTGCTACTTTCTACAGATACTAGCGAACCTGGCGGTAGCGAGTCACTTTTTTCCATGAAAACACACGAACGCATACGAATGCCCACGAAAGCATGTGCAAGCAACTGCTAATGCGATTGGCAGCGAGCGTTCTGCTTATATTGCTGTTATTCGCTTCTATCCGAAAACCTTCCCAAAGAAAAATAAAAAACAAAAAAGACTGTTACCAGTTTTGATCGTCGAATCGTTCGGACTTCCACTTCTGTTCTGTGTAATTAACCTAATTTCAATTATTTTAATATCAAACGAGATGTTTCGACACTACGAACATATATGCAAAATTTCATAAGAATTGGTTTTACCGGTCAAAAGATATTAACCCTCGAACACTCGCGCCAACTTTTGTAACGCAGTTACTCGCGCGCACAATAGCCGCAAACCAAAGAAAACGTGTGCACTAGAGTTTTGACTGGGAAAACTTGGTTTTAGGTTTATCGAACCTTTGAAAGAGTTTCTTGAAATTGAAAGCTCTATCGTTTGGTGGAATTCAAATTTTGATTAATCCTCCTAAAAGTGAAATAAAATATTTTTCTTCAGTGTCAATACAACACATTGATGTGTTCTGCAAAGTTATAGAGCATATTATTACAAGATATTTTGCTAAAGACAGTAGAGTAACTTTCTATCTCTGCAGCGAAGATAGAAAAAACTTATTTATTGTATATGAATTTGTAAAATTAGTTTTTCTATTTTTGCTCTTTTTGTAATTGTTGTATGACTTTTTCATGTACTACAAAATTGTACAAATAGTAAAAATACACAACTTTGCTCAATATAGTATACCTTTATGTTTGATTGTTTAGGAACTGTAGAACTTTGATTATAAAGAATACCCTAATTTTGACTCCGACTTACTCGACTACCAGCAGACGGATACATTTTAAACATTTTACATTTGCTGAGAGTTTTGCTGCATACATTTTTCCAACAATTTAAATCATTAATGCATTGAATAATTGACATTTTGACGCCCAATAAGTTTGTTTGTCAATAAATTGACATTTATGACATTTTGCGCACAATAAGTTTGTTGAAGAATACACGTTAGTTAAACAACGTTTTGTAACTTTATAACAATATGGCGTTGAAAACCCTACACGTGTTGTACAAAATACAGCGTGAGTAACCGAACGTTAATAAAAATTGATGAAAATTATTCAAGAAAACTCTATTGATGTGATTCAAATAGAATGGTATTACAGAAAACTATGCATAGCTTAAAAACCTATAAACTAGACCTTTACTAGACAATGTATATGTTAAAGAATAAGATTTCCTCTTACAACTTACTTTTATTTGCACTTACTCAGGTTAATAACAACTTACTTATCCTTACTCAGCAATTTCATGAAAAAAGGATCTATCAAAATTTAAAAGTGTTCCTATTTTGTTCAAATTTTGTAAACTTATTCAATTTTCAAAAATTTTATGTAAACCAACGCACTACGCAACGATAACCAATAGATGAATCAGTGGCGACTCGTGGTGGTTTAGCTTACCTGTTCAACCAGCGAAAAATACAAATAAATATGCAGCTTTTTTTTATTATCGAAATTCTATATTTTATTTATAAAACAAACATTAGGGGTATTCACGTAGCGCTTGCTAGGTTGCGTAAACGGTGTGTTTCGTGTATACGCTGCCGCAATTCGCATAGCAGTTCCGGTTTCTATGGAAGCGCCAGAGTAACGGCAGTATAAATACGCAATACTCCGTATACGCAACATAACAAGCGGTACGTGAATACCCCTATTATTTAAATAACAACCGAATACGGCGGTTTACTTTACCAGCAAACTCGTCTCTGAATTTTAACTACGAACCTAAGACTTTCCGTTCAATTTACCTATTGAACCAAATTCAAGAATAACCACCACACGCACCACAAGCAATATGCGTAAGTTGTTCAATGCTAAAGATGAACGAGTTAAGGGGAAACCGAAAGTGGCTCAAAGATGGCAGGATAAATGGCTACCATTCGAAGCATGTATTGTTTTGCGCCTTAAAAATGCATCTGTATTGGCAGAGCACGCTTTCGCCACGTAATCAGTGCTTCCAGCGCTGTTATAATGTCCTAAAACTTGCAATTCAATTTATCGATCTGCTGTGTATCAATAAACGCTCAGCAAAACATAATTGCTAATGGAAAATAAATTGAACTGAACATATCGATCATTACGTGTTCATAAAAGCGACCAATGTATAATTTGGAATTAGTTAATAGATATTTGGTTACGCACATATTTCGTTGAACTAGCGATTTCCGAAAAAGCAGCAACACAGTATCAAACTTTCGTCACATCAATGAGCTTTTAAAGAGCTTTCAACTTTCGCCGCATCGATGAGCTTAGAGTGAAATAAACAAACAAAACGCAAACGCAGGAATCAAAAACGCAATCCGATGCAAGCGGATTAATTAAACATCCTAGTGATCCTACGCATTATTCAGTTGCTGCTGTTAATTTTGATTGAATCGGAATGCCTTGATAAAGAAAACAAACCCTTTTTCGGGATGTTTGTAGTCAGTGCAGTTGGCTGCGGATCAGCTGTTTATGTTTGCAAGCTCCGCTATTTGACATATATTACCAATACTAATGCAATATTCAAATAAACGTTTAGGTTTTTAACGAACACATGAGATGTACAGTACAGTGTTTGTCGCACTAACACAATAACGTTAGCCACTTTCGGTTCCGCCTTAATGAGAAAATTTTGCGAATAATGCATGCCATCCCCTTCGTACCAATACGTTGTTCCTGGTGCTAATCTCTAAAGCAACGTTCAAGCGTCGTATTGAACGTTTTGCTCATTAGCTTCGTGACTAGATAAAATGGAATCAAAGCGCAGGCCATAGGGATATGTGGTAGTAAGTTGTTCAATGCTGAAGATGAACGAGTAATGAGACAATAATGATCGCTTTCGAGTAAAAGCTGTTTCACATTCTCTTTTTATCTCCTTCGTACCCAGAATCAACACCAGGAATAATGTGTTGGTATATGCTTATGCATTGAGATCAAAGCAACGTTCAAACGTCGCACAGTGCGTTGAACGTATGGGACTGCGGGACAAAAATCAAAACTGTTAGTTTTAGTCATTTTATCAAGCTAGTGTAATGAAAAAAGTAGTTTGTGATAATAGAAGCTAGTATTTGCTTAAATGTCTCAAAATATTTACATAATGGCAAAAATGTCCCAAACACCAAATTTTTACGCAAGCATTGCAAAAGTTTTTCATCATTATATGGGTTGCCGTCGGCTATATAACTACCAATGTTGTTTGTGAAAGCAGCATTTGTACTAGAAATACTTTGGTAAATTCAGCAATGCCATCTAGTGTTATATTAAGTAGCACTCGAAGATCAACCTTGGCTGCAATTTCGGTAATCGAAAAGTTTTTCTTCAGTGCATGAAAGCTTGGAAAGCTATGTTTATGGAAGACGTTTGCACTTCTAAGCAAAATATAGTTTCGCGCTAACAAATCTATATCTGTGAACAGGGCTAGTGTTTAAGTAATACTTAAGCCTTTTTTGCCATTCTCAGCCGTAACGGAAAAGTAATTAATAATTTTCCGTGGCATAATTTGAGACAAAGTCTGTAGCTCGACGTTCTGTTTTTGTTGGGAAATTTTTGAAAACCTTTTAATTAGATCCGCGAAACGAATTTCCAGCAGGAAAAACGTTATCATCGATTATTCGTCATTATTCAACCCGAGAAACGGGAAAAATTGGCAATACTTAATACCGATTAAGTTTATTAATTTTTTCAAAGAAATATTTACTCGCTATATGAAATAAAATCGCTTTGAGTTTAATTTTGAACAGTAATAGCACAAAGCTTCATAAACAGTGGTTTCTTCTAACAGGGATAACATAATAACGGAAATCTGACGGTTTATCAGTGCTTGACGTTGATCTACAAATATTGAAATATCTTGCAGAGTTGCAAGTAGTTGCAGCTAAAACCTGTTCGATCTTGTAGAGGACAGTTTGAACAATTATTTTGTGTATATTTTAGCTTGGAAGTCGGTGGAACATTTTTTAAATCAGTAATCAAAGTTGGAGTTCTGTTTTTTTAAAGGATAATATCTATGTCGTTCCTATGGGGCGATTTCTAAGGAGTGAGGTCAAAATGAATTCCTTCTATAACCAAAATTTATTCTACTAATCTTGATTGTTATTCTCCATTTTAAAGATTTTGATTACACAAGCTATGAAACTTTTACGAGCGTGAAGAATAACCTTCAAAAATGAAAGCAAAAGCACTCTGCAACTTGACAGTTTGAACGCTTGTAATAGTAGTTGTGACGCTTTCCCAAGCAAACTAATACTTGTTTATATAGCAGAAGGCATCTATAAACAATTTTAAATACTTAGTATACCCGATTAAAAAAAAGTGAAAAATGATTTTTGTCTATGGCTCAACGCACTGTGCGTCGTGTTGAACGGTTTGCTCAGCAGCTTCGTAAACTAAACTAATAATTTACCGAATTAATCGTATTGCATATGCGTCGGTTCAAACGAAATCATGAACTAGTGATGAAAAAAAGACCATATAACAAAGGATCCTTTCACCACTAGGTGGATTAAATCGGGTTTTTACATTGTACCTAAACCTAAAACTAAATTTCTCTCGCAGGAAAATTGTAATCTGTTCCACAATAAATTCGATTAAAACCACGGTGTTTCTTATGTTGCTTTGCAACAACTAATGAGTTGATTTTCCCAAATAAATTTATACTAATTTCAAACAAAATTTGCGCATCAATAGATGCTTTCCAATCAATAGATACTAGAGCTTAGAAATTTTATATGAAAAAGAGGAAGAAAGGTTACTAATAATTCTATACGATTTATTTTCGCTAGTGACACTTTAAAAGATAATATCATGTATCATGTTTTACTAAATAAATAACTGGGTCCACTCATGCCAGCAAAAATAACAAGCGCCGAAAATTATATCGATCATATTTTCCATCCTCAAGCATGTTTATGGCGCTGCTTTTGTTTCTTTGATCTCATCGTTTCCTAAAACATCTAACGAGCAATATCGTATAAACGATACGATCAAGCTAATGACTATTTTTTCATTAAAGTTTATTCAAAAGATCTCAAGCTTTGATTTTCATGCAAAAATAATTAACTGAAAGAGCGCCAACTAAGAAAAAGCCCAATTTCTCTTTTTTGTTTTTCATTTCTAATGCTCTACTCAGTAATTTTTTCAAATTAAGATATTATCTTTTTTGGATAAGGATTTTGAAAAATAAAAAACGGATATTTAAAAATATAGTCAAGTTAGTTATAGATGTTCCTGAGAAATTAAAAAATAATTATTGCGGCAGTAGAAAGGTTAGGTCACACCGCTAGGTGGATTATTTCGGGTTTTTTAACATTTTTGCACTGTCCCAGTCTATTAGATGTTGAAGACTAATGGCATGCATCGCCACACTAGAGTCGTTTATGCGTTTATTCTCTGTTGCATTCCTATGTTCCCTTCACAACCAATGATAGAATAGAGTTGTGTCGGAAGGCCCGATATTTGGAGGTGTATTGTGATTTAGGAAAGTCTACGAATAGCGAAGTCTCAGTTTTTGTCTCAGGTTTTGTGGGGTTACATCTTATATAATATGTGTATAGCTTTATATACTCGATTTGACAATTGATAGTTTTTCCATGGGTTTTCTGTCGGGTTTCCGCGGCGTAGTGGGATCCGTATGCATTGCGTCTGGGCCTTTAGGAATGGTTCGGTTGCGGGCACATATCTTTACACTTCTCCCAATAAGGTGATAATTGAAATGATAGTAGTAAGACAATGTTGACTTTGTTTTCACCGTTATCCCTGTTGACACAGTTAACAGTCAGCATAGTATTACGAGGTAATATTCGTTATCGATAGGTGAACACATAATAAGACTTAAATGAAATGCAATATAACAAATAAAATCGGGGCAATAGACTAGTGTGGAAACCTTAGTGCATTATTCGGCTGTTGATCTTTAATTCAACTAATCAAAATGCAATATAATGAAAAATAACTCGGTGGTGCCGTGACCAGGAATCTGTCTGTCTGTCTGTCTGTCTGTCTGTCTGTCTGTCTGTCTGTCTGTCTGTCTGTCTGTCTGTCTGTCTGTCTGTCTGTCTGTCTGTCTGTCTGTCTGTCTGTCTGTCTGTCTGTCTGTCTGTCTGTCTGTCTGTCTGTCTGTCTGTCTGTCTGTCTGTCTGTCTGTCTGTCTGTCTGTCTGTCTGTCTGTCTGTCTGTCTGTCTGTCTGTCTGTCTGTCTGTCTGTCTGTCTGTCTGTCTGTCTGTCTGTCTGTCTGTCTGTCTGTCTGTCTGTCTGTCTGTCTGTCTGTCTGTCTGTCTGTCTGTCTGTCTGTCTGTCTGTCTGTCTGTCTGTCTGTCTGTCTGTCTGTCTGTCTGTCTGTCTGTCTGTCTGTCTGTCTGTCTGTCTGTCTGTCTGTCTGTCTGTCTGTCTGTCTGTCTGTCTGTCTGTCTGTCTGTCTGTCTGTCTGTCTGTCTGTCTGTCTGTCTGTCTGTCTGTCTGTCTGTCTGTCTGTCTGTCTGTCTGTCTGTCTGTCTGTCTGTCTGTCTGTCTGTCTGTCTGTCTGTCTGTCTGTCTGTCTGTCTGTCTGTCTGTCTGTCTGTCTGTCTGTCTGTCTGTCTGTCTGTCTGTCTGTCTGTCTGTCTGTCTGTCTGTCTGTCTGTCTGTCTGTCTGTCTGTCTGTCTGTCTGTCTGTCTGTCTGTCTGTCTGTCTGTCTGTCTGTCTGTCTGTCTGTCTGTCTGTCTGTCTGTCTGTCTGTCTGTCTGTCTGTCTGTCTGTCTGTCTGTCTGTCTGTCTGTCTGTCTGTCTGTCTGTCTGTCTGTCTGTCTGTCTGTCTGTCTGTCTGTCTGTCTGTCTGTCTGTCTGTCTGTCTGTCTGTCTGTCTGTCTGTCTGTCTGTCTGTCTGTCTGTCTGTCTGTCTGTCTGTCTGTCTGTCTGTCTGTCTGTCTGTCTGTCTGTCTGTCTGTCTGTCTGTCTGTCTGTCTGTCTGTCTGTCTGTCTGTCTGTCTGTCTGTCTGTCTGTCTGTCTGTCTGTCTGTCTGTCTGTCTGTCTGTCTGTCTGTCTGTCTGTCTGTCTGTCTGTCTGTCTGTCTGTCTGTCTGTCTGTCTGTCTGTCTGTCTGTCTGTCTGTCTGTCTGTCTGTCTGTCTGTCTGTCTGTCTGTCTGTCTGTCTGTCTGTCTGTCTGTCTGTCTGTCTGTCTGTCTGTCTGTCTGTCTGTCTGTCTGTCTGTCTGTCTGTCTGTCTGTCTGTCTGTCTGTCTGTCTGTCTGTCTGTCTGTCTGTCTGTCTGTCTGTCTGTCTGTCTGTCTGTCTGTCTGTCTGTCTGTCTGTCTGTCTGTCTGTCTGTCTGTCTGTCTGTCTGTCTGTCTGTCTGTCTGTCTGTCTGTCTGTCTGTCTGTCTGTCTGTCTGTCTGTCTGTCTGTCTGTCTGTCTGTCTGTCTGTCTGTCTGTCTGTCTGTCTGTCTGTCTGTCTGTCTGTCTGTCTGTCTGTCTGTCTGTCTGTCTGTCTGTCTGTCTGTCTGTCTGTCTGTCTGTCTGTCTGTCTGTCTGTCTGTCTGTCTGTCTGTCTGTCTGTCTGTCTGTCTGTCTGTCTGTCTGTCTGTCTGTCTGTCTGTCTGTCTGTCTGTCTGTCTGTCTGTCTGTCTGTCTGTCTGTCTGTCTGTCTGTCTGTCTGTCTGTCTGTCTGTCTGTCTGTCTGTCTGTCTGTCTGTCTGTCTGTCTGTCTGTCTGTCTGTCTGTCTGTCTGTCTGTCTGTCTGTCTGTCTGTCTGTCTGTCTGTCTGTCTGTCTGTCTGTCTGTCTGTCTGTCTGTCTGTCTGTCTGTCTGTCTGTCTGTCTGTCTGTCTGTCTGTCTGTCTGTCTGTCTGTCTGTCTGTCTGTCTGTCTGTCTGTCTGTCTGTCTGTCTGTCTGTCTGTCTGTCTGTCTGTCTGTCTGTCTGTCTGTCTGTCTGTCTGTCTGTCTGTCTGTCTGTCTGTCTGTCTGTCTGTCTGTCTGTCTGTCTGTCTGTCTGTCTGTCTGTCTGTCTGTCTGTCTGTCTGTCTGTCTGTCTGTCTGTCTGTCTGTCTGTCTGTCTGTCTGTCTGTCTGTCTGTCTGTCTGTCTGTCTGTCTGTCTGTCTGTCTGTCTGTCTGTCTGTCTGTCTGTCTGTCTGTCTGTCTGTCTGTCTGTCTGTCTGTCTGTCTGTCTGTCTGTCTGTCTGTCTGTCTGTCTGTCTGTCTGTCTGTCTGTCTGTCTGTCTGTCTGTCTGTCTGTCTGTCTGTCTGTCTGTCTGTCTGTCTGTCTGTCTGTCTGTCTGTCTGTCTGTCTGTCTGTCTGTCTGTCTGTCTGTCTGTCTGTCTGTCTGTCTGTCTGTCTGTCTGTCTGTCTGTCTGTCTGTCTGTCTGTCTGTCTGTCTGTCTGTCTGTCTGTCTGTCTGTCTGTCTGTCTGTCTGTCTGTCTGTCTGTCTGTCTGTCTGTCTGTCTGTCTGTCTGTCTGTCTGTCTGTCTGTCTGTCTGTCTGTCTGTCTGTCTGTCTGTCTGTCTGTCTGTCTGTCTGTCTGTCTGTCTGTCTGTCTGTCTGTCTGTCTGTCTGTCTGTCTGTCTGTCTGTCTGTCTGTCTGTCTGTCTGTCTGTCTGTCTGTCTGTCTGTCTGTCTGTCTGTCTGTCTGTCTGTCTGTCTGTCTGTCTGTCTGTCTGTCTGTCTGTCTGTCTGTCTGTCTGTCTGTCTGTCTGTCTGTCTGTCTGTCTGTCTGTCTGTCTGTCTGTCTGTCTGTCTGTCTGTCTGTCTGTCTGTCTGTCTGTCTGTCTGTCTGTCTGTCTGTCTGTCTGTCTGTCTGTCTGTCTGTCTGTCTGTCTGTCTGTCTGTCTGTCTGTCTGTCTGTCTGTCTGTCTGTCTGTCTGTCTGTCTGTCTGTCTGTCTGTCTGTCTGTCTGTCTGTCTGTCTGTCTGTCTGTCTGTCTGTCTGTCTGTCTGTCTGTCTGTCTGTCTGTCTGTCTGTCTGTCTGTCTGTCTGTCTGTCTGTCTGTCTGTCTGTCTGTCTGTCTGTCTGTCTGTCTGTCTGTCTGTCTGTCTGTCTGTCTGTCTGTCTGTCTGTCTGTCTGTCTGTCTGTCTGTCTGTCTGTCTGTCTGTCTGTCTGTCTGTCTGTCTGTCTGTCTGTCTGTCTGTCTGTCTGTCTGTCTGTCTGTCTGTCTGTCTGTCTGTCTGTCTGTCTGTCTGTCTGTCTGTCTGTCTGTCTGTCTGTCTGTCTGTCTGTCTGTCTGTCTGTCTGTCTGTCTGTCTGTCTGTCTGTCTGTCTGTCTGTCTGTCTGTCTGTCTGTCTGTCTGTCTGTCTGTCTGTCTGTCTGTCTGTCTGTCTGTCTGTCTGTCTGTCTGTCTGTCTGTCTGTCTGTCTGTCTGTCTGTCTGTCTGTCTGTCTGTCTGTCTGTCTGTCTGTCTGTCTGTCTGTCTGTCTGTCTGTCTGTCTGTCTGTCTGTCTGTCTGTCTGTCTGTCTGTCTGTCTGTCTGTCTGTCTGTCTGTCTGTCTGTCTGTCTGTCTGTCTGTCTGTCTGTCTGTCTGTCTGTCTGTCTGTCTGTCTGTCTGTCTGTCTGTCTGTCTGTCTGTCTGTCTGTCTGTCTGTCTGTCTGTCTGTCTGTCTGTCTGTCTGTCTGTCTGTCTGTCTGTCTGTCTGTCTGTCTGTCTGTCTGTCTGTCTGTCTGTCTGTCTGTCTGTCTGTCTGTCTGTCTGTCTGTCTGTCTGTCTGTCTGTCTGTCTGTCTGTCTGTCTGTCTGTCTGTCTGTCTGTCTGTCTGTCTGTCTGTCTGTCTGTCTGTCTGTCTGTCTGTCTGTCTGTCTGTCTGTCTGTCTGTCTGTCTGTCTGTCTGTCTGTCTGTCTGTCTGTCTGTCTGTCTGTCTGTCTGTCTGTCTGTCTGTCTGTCTGTCTGTCTGTCTATCTGTCTGTCTGTCTGTCTGTCTGTCTGTCTGTCTGTCTGTCTGTCTGTCTGTCTGTCTGTCTGTCTGTCTGTCTGTCTGTCTGTCTGTCTGTCTGTCTGTCTGTCTGTCTGTCTGTCTGTCTGTCTGTCTGTCTGTCTGTCTGTCTGTCTGTCTGTCTGTCTGTCTGTCTGTCTGTCTGTCTGTCTGTCTGTCTGTCTGTCTGTCTGTCTGTCTGTCTGTCTGTCTGTCTGTCTGTCTGTCTGTCTGTCTGTCTGTCTGTCTGTCTGTCTGTCTGTCTGTCTGTCTGTCTGTCTGTCTGTCTGTCTGTCTGTCTGTCTGTCTGTCTGTCTGTCTGTCTGTCTGTCTGTCTGTCTGTCTGTCTGTCTGTCTGTCTGTCTGTCTGTCTGTCTGTCTGTCTGTCTGTCTGTCTGTCTGTCTGTCTGTCTGTCTGTCTGTCTGTCTGTCTGTCTGTCTGTCTGTCTGTCTGTCTGTCTGTCTGTCTGTCTGTCTGTCTGTCTGTCTGTCTGTCTGTCTGTCTGTCTGTCTGTCTGTCTGTCTGTCTGTCTGTCTGTCTGTCTGTCTGTCTGTCTGTCTGTCTGTCTGTCTGTCTGTCTGTCTGTCTGTCTGTCTGTCTGTCTGTCTGTCTGTCTGTCTGTCTGTCTGTCTGTCTGTCTGTCTGTCTGTCTGTCTGTCTGTCTGTCTGTCTGTCTGTCTGTCTGTCTGTCTGTCCGTATGTTCCTTATAGAATCGAAAACTACTGAACCAATCGGCATGAAAATATGCATGTAGAGGTTTTTTGGGGCCAGGAAAGGTTTTAGTGATGGTTAGAAACCCCTCCCCCCACTAAGAGGGGGGGCTCCCATACAAATGAAACACAAATTTCTGCATAACTCGACAACTAATCAAGCAAATAGGACAAAATTTGGCATGTGGGTGTTTTCGGTGACAAGAATTTATTCTATGGTAAATTGAGACCCCTCCCCTCTTTATAAGGGGAATTATAACTCCTCTCCTATTTAAAAGGGGGGGCTTCCATACAAATTTCCTCATAACTCGAGAACTAATCAAGCAAATGGAACCAAATTTGGCATGTGAAGGTTTTCGAGGGCAAGAATATTTTCTATAGTAAATTAGTACCCCTCCCCACTTTAAGAGGGGGGGCTCCCGTACCAAAGAATCACAATTTTCCTCATAACTCGAGAAGTAATTAAGCAAATGGAGCCAACTTTGGCATGTGGGTGTTTTTGGAGACAAAAATTTTTTCTATGATGAATTGGGACCCCTCCCCGTTTTGGGAGGGGGGGATCCTATACACATGAAATACAAATTTCCTCATAACTGAAGAGCTAATCAAGCAAATGGAACCAAATTTGGCATGTGATAGTTTTCGAGGGCAAGAATATTTTCTATGGTAAATAAGGACCTCTCCCCACTTTAAGAGGGGGGGGCTCCTATACAAACGAAATACAAATTTCCTCATAACTCGAGAACTAATCAAGCAAATGGAACAAAATTTGGCACGTGGGTGTTTTTGGAGATAAAATTTTATTCTATGATGAATTGGGACCCTTCCCCACTTTAGGAAGGGGGGCTCCTATACAAATGAAATGCAAATTTCCTCATAACTCGAGAATTAATCAAGCAAATGGAACCAAATTTGGCATGTGAAGGTTTTCTAGGGCATGAATATTTTCTATGGTGAATTAGAACCCCTCCCCACTTTAAGAGGGGGGGCTCCTATACAAACGAAATACAAATTTCCTCATAACTCGAGAACTAATCAAGCAAATGGAACCAAATTTGACACGTGGGTGTTTTTGGAGACAAAATTTTTTTCTATGATGAACTGGGACCCCTCCTCACTTTAGGAGGGGGGGCTCCTATACAAATGAAATACAAATTTCCTCGTAACTCGAGAGCTAATCCAGCAAATGTAACCAAATTTGGCATGTGAAAGTTTTCGAGGGCAAGAATATTTTCTATGATGAATTAGGACCCTTCCCAACTTTAAGAGGGAGGGCTCCTATACAAACGAAATTCAAATTTCCTCATAACTCGAGAACTAATCAAGCAAACGGAACCAAATTTGGCACGTGGGTGTTTTTGGAGACAAAAATTTTTTCTATGATGAATTGGTACCCCTACCCACTTTAGGAGGGGGGGCTCCTATACAAATGAAATTCAAATTTCCTCATAACTCGAGAACTAATCAAGCAAATAGAGCCAAATTTGGCATGTGGAGGTTTCTGGAGGCAAAAATATTTTCTATGGTGAATTAGGACCCCTACCAACTTTAAGAGGGGGTGCTTCTACACAAATGAAATACAAATTTCCTCATAATTCGAGAACTAATCAAGCAAATGGAACCATATTTGGCATGTGGGTGTTTTTGGAGGCAACCATTTTTTCTATGATGAATTAGGACCCCTTACCTTTTTAAGAGGGGGGGCTCTCATACAAACGAAATACAAATTTCCTCATAACTCTAGAACTAATCAAGCAAATGGAACCAAATTTATCATGTGGGTGTTTTTGTAGGCAAGAATATTTTCTATGGTATATTTTCTATGGATTTCCCCACTTTAAGAGGGGGGGGCTCCTATACAAATGAAAATCAAATTTCATCATAACTCGCGAACTATTCAAGCAAATGGACCCAAATTTGACATGTAAGTGGTTTTGGACGCAAGATTTTTTTCTATGGTGAATTGAGACTCCTCTCTTCTTTAGAAAGCGAGTTATAGCCCATCTCCCCTTTAAGAGGGTGGGCTTCCATGCAAATGAAATGCAAATCTCCTCTTATCTCGAGAACTAATCAATCAAATGGAACCAAATTTGGCACGTGGGAGTTTCAGATAGCAGAAATTTTTTCTATGGTGAATTACGACCCCTTCCCCTTTTAAGAGGGGAGCTCCCATACAAATGAAATTCAAATTTCCTTATAACTTGAGAACTAATCAAGCAAATGGAACCAAATTTGGCATGTGGGAGATTTTGGAGTCTTGAATTTATTTTACGATAGTTAGAGACCTCTCACCCCTGTGGGAGGGGGATATGGACTCTCATGCAAATAAAACAGAAATTTTTGCGAAACTCAAAAACTAATCGAACTCGAGAAATTCGAGACTCTTCCATAAAACATTAGTCAATACAAGACCACAAAAACTATCTATAGTAACACTAGATCATTCAGGACGAGACGGTCGCGAGTGTTGCCGGTGAACCGCCGTCGGCAGCGCCGCCCACTGGGGGGCTTGCAAAACTCGAGATTGTGACAAAGATCATCCGAGATTCATGATTTATGTACAACACAGGTTAATTTGTGGCAATACGAAGTTTGTCGGGTCAGCTAGTATAAAAATAAAAATAAGTATATAATTGCAGTTAGAGAGACTCAAAAAAAAGGATAGAATGCCATATATAGGGTAGACGCTCCATTAGTCGCGTAGCTGGGCACAGTGTAATTTCTTTTCTCTTGTTTGTTGGGGTATATGTTCCAATTGGTGCTTGGATATAGATTTATCAACCACTGGGTGTTTGTCGCAGGGCGGGACAATTGCATTCATTGTACGGGAGCCTTTGTGAAGAGAAGATGAATTTTCCGATTCAACTATGTTGTACCAATGGTTGCGCTGATGTTTTCTTAGTTAGGTTTGGTGTTCCTTTGATTGTGTTGTTCCGTATTCTTTGCTGGGTTGCTTAGTAAAGGGCGTTGTAGTGCAACTATGGAGGTGAGCCCTTGTAATTGTGCGCTTCAACTGCGCCTGTAGTTGTGTTGGATTTTGGAGGATCGGGGTTTTGGCAAGTAGCGTTTTGGTTTTGGATGGTGTAGTTTAATTAGCAATACCCCTGGGAACTTGTTTTGTGTAGTGAGCGTGGTTGTTTTGTTTAGAATGCTACGGTGAAGAAAATATCCATTATGGCTATTGGATCAACTACCCTAATAATAATAAATCGTATTTGCGGATATGAATAGATAGCAAAACTCGCTTCGGCCGGCTGTTAGGAGTTCAACTTGCTAGTAATAGTGACAATATGTATCGGTACAATGGCCCAACAATATTTCGACTGTTGGTTTAAAATATTTGCAAATATAAATCGGTTCACATCTTAAACATTATTTTAAACAGGCTTATCGAAACAGACGGCTCAATAAATATCGAATATAAGAATAACACTATAAGAATAAATATAAAAAATACAAAAATACACAATATCCTAAGACAAAAAAAACTGATCACATCACTTATCAAGGTGAATCCCGATCCAACGACACCTACTTTACTAACAAAATTCAACTCCTTCCTGTATTCTTCGCGGGGATGCAGAGGTTAACACGGTCCCTAGAACAACAAAGATTACACTAACACTCCTCCCCCAATCCCACCTGATTGCAAGGACGTGGCCTGCCCAGTTATTGATCCTTCATATATTGAGTCACTGAATTTTGCAGAGTGAGAATGACCGGTCCCTCCCAACTCCATTCGTTTGATTCATTGTGCAATTTCACTGATTCGGATCAATCACTGAGTGCAACCATTGATATGTGCAATCAGTCTAAGCTAAGCTAAGCTGTTGCATTCCTATGTTCCTTTATCCTGGCTTGGATTTTGCGGCGAGTTTGGCCAATATATATTGATGGGCAGTCTTTACAGTTAATTTGATAGATTCCTGACCTGTCTTTGGTAGGAATCTTATCCTTCGCGTTGCAAAATGAATTGCGTATGGTAGGGTAACCAACGTATTTTGGACCCCATCAACAGCTGTACATAATTTGGACACTTACGGCAAAATCAAATGGAAGTGTCCAAATTATGTACAGCTGCTGATGGGGTCCAAAATACATTGGTTACCCTAGTATTGCTTTTGTAAACTACGTGATAGCCGTGTCGTTTTAAAATGTTTTTAATCGGGTTGGTGACTTTGGGATAGAACGGTATGCTGATTTTTTCGACATTCTCTCATTGATTGTAGTGTAGTTACATTTTGTTTGTGCTTCTTGCGCTCATGTACCCGGATAATTATATCGACAAACTGTTTGTCGTATCTATTAATTTTGGCAGCTTTATGTATATTTTCTTTTTCCACTATGAAGTCCTCTTCTTCCATAGGGATGTGGAATAGACGGTGTGCCATGGAATGGAAGGCCGCTTGTTTTTGGGCTCCAAAATCGTTGGAATCAGACGTGATGTATCGATCTGTGGATGTTGGTTTTCTGTAAATTCCAAATTTTAGAGTGTGGTCCTGGTTTTTGGTTATTAACAGGTCCAAGAAAGGTAATTTTCCATCTGGCAGAATAAACCAGTGCTGTTGGCAGAATAAAACAGTGCTATTGCCCGGGACCTGATGGCATCCCTGCTGTGCTGTTGAAGAAATGTTGTGAAGTTTTGAAATCGCCAATCGCTTTATTATTCAACCTCTCCATGCAATGTCAGCAATTTCCTCGTATTTGGAAGTCCTCCTTTATGTTTCCTGTGTTCAAGAAAGGTGACAAACGGAATGTGGAACACTACCGAGGAATTACTTCGCTGTGCGCTTGTTCAAAAGTTTTCGAGGCAATTGTTTATAAGTATCTCTGGTTTCATGTTAAGAACTATATATCTACGTCACAGCATGGTTTTTTTCCTGGAAGATCTGTTTCAACTAACCTGCTAGAGTTCACCTCTCTATGCTTGCGCGCAATGGACCAGCGTTTTCAAGTTGATGCAGTCTACACTGACTTGAAGGCTGCATTTGATCGCGTGGACCATGAAATTCTGCTGGCTAAGCTTGATAAACTGGGTGTGTCTGCTGGTTTAAGAGCCTGGCTCCATTCTTATCTACGAGACCGCAGGATGGCAATAAAACTTGGTGCGTCTCTATCTTGTTGGTTCCAAAACAATTCAGGAGTACCTCAGGGTAGCACGTTAGGACCAGTACTGTTTTCTCTGTTTATAAACGATATATCCCGTCTATTACCGTGCGGCAGTAGATTGCTTTATGCGGATGATGCCAAAATCTACATGATCGTTCGCAACTCCGACGATTGTCTGAGACTTCAAGAACTGATTGACCGGTTTTCTGAATGGTGCACTTGCAACTGCATGACTATAAGCATCCCAACATGTACCGTCATCAGTTTCTCCCGGAAAAAACATACATTGGTATACGACTACCGCATCAATGATCAAGTCTTGCAACGTGGTGACAGGGTTACTGATCTCGGAGTTATTTTGGATGAGCAAATAACGTTTAGACAACATTACGAGATGATCATCAGTAAAGCAACTCGACAACTGGGAATGGTACTAAGGATTGGCAAAGAATTTCAAGACCCTGGAACATTGCGCGCTTTATACTGCTCGCTGGTACGTTCCATTTTAGAAACAAGCTGCGCTGTATGGGACCCCCACTATGACTACTGGTCCCAACGAATTGAAAGAGTTCAGAAACGCTTCGTCAGGAAAATTTGCCATATGCTGCCTTGGAGGAATCCCGAAAGTCTACCATCTTACGTAAACCTATGTAGTCTAATTGGCATTACCTCACTTGAACAACGGCGGAAAGATATCATCGCTACTATGGCACACAAGATACTAGTGGGGATATACGATAGCCCTGCTGTACTTTCCTCGCTCCAACTGTATTGCCCTTTGCGCCCTCAACGACATCAACAGCTTTTACGTATAGGAACACACCGTACCAACTATGGCCTGCATGAGCCAATTCGACATTTGGCAGTAGAATACAATCGTAGTAGACTACTTTTTGACTTTTAATACTTGACCAATTGTAATTGTATGTGTATATATGGAATCTAGTGTGATATGTAATGTAATATGCTATTTGCTATTGTCATAAAATGTATTTAAGGTTAAGAAAAGATGCTGGGTTTTTATGCCTCTTTGAGGATGCGTGATTTAGGCATTCTCAAGGTGGCTTTTCCCAGCCAGCATTTCATTTAGACCAATAAGTCGGTTGAAATTATTCAATAAATATCAATATCTACTTCTTTTTCCGCTGTAAATTTTATGGTGGGGTATCGAGAATTTAGTAAATTGATTGTTTGCGGCAGGTGCCTTTCTTTTATGATCGCGAGAACATCATCAACATACCGTTTCCATACTCTGGGGAAAAGCTTTTCTTTTCCCAATTTGACCTCGAAGTCACTTATAAACGCTTCTACCAGTGGTCAAGCCGAAAATAAAATTGGCTTGCGGGAAGGGAACGGCTGGTAGCATACGACCGTGATGGCGTCTTTGCTCGGTTGAGCCCTCAGGATCCTCCCACCCCAATCGCAGCGTCACAAAAGAAGCGGACTGTATCTAACACGTTGGCAGTGGATGTTGCGCAGAATACACAAAGTCTTAACACTTTAAAATAACATTTATTAACACTTAACTTTACATAGAAATTTAATCAAACGTATTGAGTGAAAACTGAATTAAGACTGAATGGTAACGAAGACGCGCATGTCCTTTTTATCGGTAGGAATTTTCCTTTGCTCTCGTCCTTGCTTCGGAAACATCCAATCGACGCTCGTTCCCCATTGGTCGACTGAAGTGATGGTGTGATGTTGCGAAATGATTTCGGTGGACATCGGGTGGTGTCGTTTTACATGTTCGATCATGTTCAAACGCGATGGACCTACAAATTTTCCATTCGTCGTTGTAGGCATTTTTTCTTTCTGCTTTTGCATAATTAAGGGGGCATAGTACTTTTTGCACCATATTTTTGGCCTTATTTCAAATATTTTTTTCTCAAAAACGCGGAAGGTGAATCGATTCGGGTTTTTTGCATTCTGAACATTGTATTTTAGACTAATTTTTACAATTTTGTTTACATATAGGAACCTCTTCCCCCCTCCCCTACGGCTCCTTGAACATGATCATTCGAAAAAAACATGAATTGCGATACCATGGATTGGCGCTCGGGGGCTTATCCAAATTGAAAAATTAGAAAACTACATGAAAGTATACTAAATTATCTCGTGTTTGACCCATCCTTTTCTTAAAATTCGAACGCATAACAAAATGGCGGACATTCAAACATAAAAGTAAGGTTTTTAGTCGAAAGAATTGATTTTAAACATTTCTAAAAACTACAAAAATTGCAATATCGAAAAAAGGATGGGTCAAACACTAGATAATTTTGTTGGCTTTAAAACAAAAAAAGAATCATGAGAATTGCTTGAGCCGTTCTTGAGATATTTATGGTACCGACTTTGAAAACCTGGTTCCGAGAAAAACGCAATTGAAGTTTTTATGCGCTGTGCAATCGTTCCAGACATGCGCGGCTCAAATAACTGTAACTTTGTCATTTTTGGAATTCATCGAAACGGCTTCAAACACATATGCTAAAAATGTTAATCTTTTGATATAAACAATAAAAAATAATTCGATTTTTTAGAATTGAAAAAGTACTATGCCCCCTTAAATAACTTGTCATTCTCAAGCCATTTTTCAAGCATTGAACATCTTCCCCGCGGACTGAGAAGAATTCTCAGTCAAATTGTCTTCTATTGGCAAAATGTACAGTTTGGAAATTGGACGCTTCAAGACCTTGTCCCTAATTTTGATGTCAATTTTATGATGCAATTTTATGCTTTCGAAAAGAAATCAAAATAGTGAAAAGATCATTTTGCACGGTTCCTCCCACTTGTAGGGCTTCGTTGAGTGACACGTAGCTTGGAGACATTTTTGCCGATGCGTCAAACACTACTCTCAGCTTGGTGGTAGAGCTTGTAGGGCGCAGGACGGCATGATGAGGCATGTAGTAGCAGCTCAAATTAGTTTTATATCTTATCACTCGCGGAACACCGTACTGAGGGAGATTTCGGATCAACAGGTTAACGACCGTACTTAAAGTTCAATCAACTTAAACATCGGATTCTGAGGCCAGCTCAGCCGTATTTATTTGAACTTCATTTGCATGTGTTCGTTGCAGTATTTGAATCTGCTGTTGCATCTCTGATATGGGCTTAGCTATTACTGAGCCTTTTTCTTATACATAACAATTCTTCCTCTTTTAGAATTTGAATACAATTTTTTTTAAAGTATTTACAATTTTATAGCTAATAATTTTCATGTTTCGTATAACCACTTGATTGCGCTTAACATTCTAAATTCTTATTCACTTAACTAATTAATATACAATCATTGACAGTTTTGTATTTTGTAATATTTATATTTCACTTTCGATTGTGTCCTTTGACACCTTTCTATCTTGTTTGTATATAAAATTTGCTCAATAAAATTTTCTTTTTCAGATTGTGCCCGTTGACACCTTTTACTTTATACATAATTTTCGTTTAATAATTTTTTTGTTTTTCAGATTGTGCCCGTTGACACCTTTATGCTTTGTTTGTACATAATTTTCAATTAGTAATGTTTTTCTTTTTCAGCTTGTGCCCATTGACACCTTTCACAATTGTTTTTATATAACCATACATATAACCTTTTCTTTTTTTTATAAAAACTTCTTCACGTTTTCTTAAATTACATCTTTTCTCTCGCCAAAAAAAAACTTAAATAAAAACTTTTCACTTTTCAATTCCTGTTGTCTCTATGCTGTCGTAATCTGTCAGATCGTCGCAATACCGAAGATCCCGCTTTGCTACTTGAACCATCATTGTATCGGATTTTCTTTTCTTTATTCTTTGATATCGTGTCAGAGAAATGAAAGAGTTCGTCGTCTGACATAGTCCTTTCACGCTTGCAGGTCCTTCTGCACGGAACTGTCAGATTCTGACGACAGTTAGTTACTTTGGGGACCCTCAATTGCTCTCGATGCGCCTTTAGCACCACGCTTCCAATAGAAATCTGGAAGATTGTAGGAGAATACTGTTTTACAAATTTAGCTTCAACCCATCTTGAACAGTCTTTTATATTGTGATTTTTGTACCAAATAATATCCCCCAATTTCAATCGAGCAATAGGGTCCACAGAAACTGATTGTTTATTACTAATATCACAGATTTTTGATTTATTATCATCAATAAAATCGTCAATTTTCTTTGGCTTATTTATTTTCTTTGGATTAATTAAATCCAATAGGATTTTTGGCGTATATTTGAAAATCCTCTCCGATGGAAAACTACCATCTTTAGGCAAACAAGAATTCCGATAATTCATCAAAAATAGATTAATTTGATCTTCCGTTTCCATCCGCTTTACCTCTGAATCAAAAAGGAATTTTTTGAACACCTCCTTTACAATCCTGACAGACCTTTCGGCTTGCCCGTTACTAGAAGGATTGTAAGGAGGGCTTTTCATGACAACTATACCTTGCCTTTCCAAAAACGAAATAAAAGCAACCGAATTAAATGGTGGGCCGTCATCTGTAACCACCACATCCGGAAGACCAAATCTGGCAAAAAAGGAAGTGAATTTCTTAATAACCTTGCTTGCGTCTGTTCCAAACCTCATCCATTCTACTTCGATCCATTTCGAAAAACTGTCAACGATCAGTAGAAATACCTTTTGACCAAAATAAAAAAAAATCCGCGTGTATCCTACTAAACGGACGAATCGAAGGAAGCCAGTGAGTTTGCGTGCTAACTTTGGGTGTTACTGCCATTCTATTACACGGTTCACACGCGTGGACGAAAGCTTGAATAGCAGCGTTAATACCAAACCAGAACACAGACCCACGAGCCATTTGCTTCATCTTTACCATACCAGAATGATTTACATGCAACAATTTCAAAATATCTCCTTGCATCGATTTTGGTATAACAACTCTATCCTGGAAAATTAGACACCCGTCAACCACTTCCAGGTCGTGTCTATTAGAGTGAATATTCATCAAGTCTTTGTCTATTCTCTCAGCCCAACCATTCTGGTAATAAGCAATTAATCTTTGTAAAAACACATCACGACTTGTTTCCTTGGCTATCTTGGAGCAATCTATGGGAACTTCCTGAGTAAAATTTATGCTCTTTACGAATTCCCTATCATACTCTTCTGGAGTATCCTGTTCAAGCGGAAAACGAGAGCAGAAATCCGCGTTGCCCATTTGTGCTGATGGTCCGTAACATATAGTAAAGTCATAGATAGAAAGCTCTAAAATATACCGCTGTAACCTAGTGACATAAATAGCATTTTTACCCGTCTTTCCAAAAATTCCAACTAGAGGCTTATGGTCAGTATAAACCGTGAAACTTTGTCCATAAAGGAATTTGTGGAATTTTTCAACTGTACTTACTAGTGCCAAAGCCCCTAAATGCAGAATCGGATAAGAACGATGTGCTTTATTCAAGGAAAACGAAGTAAAACAAATTGGCTTTTCTACACCGTTAACCACATGTGCGATTACTCCACCCAATCCATAACCTGAAGCATCTGAAACAACTACGATTGGCTTTTTTGGGTCATAATATTCTAAAATATTTGCATCCAATAAAGCAGCCTTGCTTTTAATAAAAGCCTGTTCGCATTCTTTACTCCATTCATATTTAACATCTTTCTTGAGTAATTGATACAGACAAAACAGTTTTGAAGACAGATGCGGAACAAACTTGCCATAATAGTTAAGGAGACCCAAATAAGCTTTCAACTCAGTTACATTTTTAGGTGTAGAAAGTAGAATCAATATATATAGAATGCCAGTGTCGCTGTTTTACTACGGGACTCATTGTGGTAAACATGATGCTAACAATCTGTATCAAGTCTGTGAATCGGGAACTTCATTGTCAAAGTTGCTCATTGTTATTTATCTGTTCTTTATCTGTGCGCTCGTTGGTGCTGTCATCAGTGCGCTCATCGCTGTGTTTTCATGCCAGTGAAATGTTTTTTAACGTTCTTTTTCTTTCCGTCCGGATGAATTGAATCCCACAACTGCGCCCTTTTGCACCGATTTTTCCAGAAATTTGCAGCAAGCGAAGTTTCCAATCACACTACTTGGCAGCCATATTTGAAATTTTAAACTGGTTGTCAAAGTTTGACAATAAGATTCCTTTTTGATGAATCTCAGGAACACACACATATGCATATATACTGTAAATACATTATCTGAACAAGTGTGATGTTTACCACGCGCACTGCAGCGACACTGGCATTCTATATATATTGATTATACTGTGTAGAAGCTTGGTTAATTGTAGTCATTTATCTGGGCTTGGAAGCAACCCATTGTAAGATATAATATGCCCTAAATAAGGCAAACTCGACACGAAAAACGAACATTTCTTCCAATTAACTTTGATGTTTGCATTCCTTAGTCGTTCCAGTACTGTATAAAGCTTCTTACGACAATCCTCCATATCAACTCCTGCAACTAGAACATCGTCTAAGTAAACAGAAACATTGTCTAACCCTGCCAGAACCTGCTGAAAAATAGCAGCACTAGAAGACGCTCCCTGAGGCAAACGATTGTATGTAAACAGTCCCTTTATGGTATTTATTACCATTATTTTCTTAGATTTTTCTGATAAAGCTAACTGGGTGTATGCACCTTCACGGAAAGAAATCTGTTTCTGTTTTCATGAATAAAAAATCATGAAAACAAAAAGCTTGAAATTTCATGAAATCATTACTATGACTATGACTATGACTATGACTATGACTATGACCAATATCATGAACTATAACAAGTATTTTTGTGAATACTTTTCATAATTGCTTTAAGTGTTACACGAACTGCCAAATCGGGTCTTTGAAATCACAGCAGCCAATGAAATTTGTTAATGATTTAGCAGTATGTGACGATTCTGTTAAATGAAGAACTACAGTTTTTGTGCTTTTAAGTGTTATTGACATGAGCTGTGTGTTAAAAGTGCCAATATAGTGATGGATAGCTAAATGGAAAAATTCGCTACCGTGAAAGTGCAGGAAAACGATAACAGTGGAGGAGGTTATGATATCCGATATTCTGGATATGGAAATTAAATTATCAATCCGTTTTAATGACGGCAGTTCCGTTGAGGTGACAATGAAGGCCGCTTCACCCAGCGCCGCAAGTGGTGAAAAAAGAACCTGCCTCAGACATCATCGATGCGCCGAGAAAGCAAGAACGGAAACGCCTCCATTGGCATAGTAATAGCTCTTGGCGAAATGGCCGCATCTAGTACCAGAGAATATCGTAAAGAACCGGCAATGACTTATGGATCAGAGATGAATCCGGTCCAAATATCGTTTGATGGTTTAGAAATGCTCAGAGATCAACCTGTTCAGTAGATAGCTTACCGACTCTCATCGAGCATAAGAATTACGAGGATTGATTCAACTCCGACCACTTTTCAAGAAATTACCAATCTATCGATCGATCGATCCAGGCAACTCTAGTAACATCCCGCATGAATTTGAACCATACTCTATCCATAACCATGTCCTCCAATCTAGAAGCATTTTTGAAATTGTTCTGACTACCGCATCCAAACTGTTGCCTGGTATAAGGCCCTATTTAGAAAGTCACGTCGAGTGTCACTTTGCTCGACTGGTCTACTTTCGGCATTATGATTTTACCTCGTAACTCGACTGGGTCGACCGCTAAAAAGTTACTGACTCAACTGTCAGCAAATTCTGAGTGAGCTTGTTTTATTTTGGCAGTGCATTGGACCGCTACGCTGCCCGTTCTCTCCACACTCGACTCTCGACAGTGATTGAGTCTAGTCGAGCTACTCGGCAGAGCTTACAAAATATGGCTCATAATACCAACAATATCAGTTATGGGTATTCGTCAAGCAACCATAAAATCAATGGGTTGTTAAGAACCTTCATCATACAAAAACGAGTGATTTTCCATACATATTTTTGAATATAATAATGATAATGGTTGATTCGCATACTGTTTGAATTTTATCGTACCATTATAACTATGTTAGGTAGTCAAAACATTACAATTAATACTGCAATAGCTATAATAACGAAATGGTTGAATTATTTTCTTGACACTACGACATATGGTCGATTTTGGTTTTATGAATTGAAAAAAACTGAAAAAATAAAATTTAGCTGACATTTTATTAAACTGCCTGGGCATACAATTGCTAAAACTGTTTGGCTCATTGTTTCCGTTGCTGTTGAGCCAGAATCACAGAGCTGGGATGCACGACATTTGGTGACTGGAACTGTTGTTGCTGCTGCTGCCTCTGCTGTTGGTGTTGTTAGCAACATCAACCACTACGGGAGCAGCTGCAGCTTGGTGTTGTAATTGTGCCTGTTGCAGAGCAGCTACTTGCTGAAGAATAACCTTATACTGTTCTCCGATCGTATACCGAACTAGCTGTTCTTGTGTGATTTGTAATTATTATTATGCTGCTGTTGCTGTGTACCAGAGCAAGTGTACCTGGGAGCATTTGTCGGCATCAACCATCTAGTGGCCGTTTAGATATGAAGTGGTGATAGTGGCCTAAATGAAGAAAATTGCGATTTAATTTTTAAATTCAGCGTATTCTACTAAAGATATACATACTTAAAACTGACTGAGCAACTGTAGATCAAGCTTGGCGAGCGCCACATTGTTCTTCGCTAACATCGGCTAGGTTGATATTATTGCTATCTTCTTCGATCATTGACGATGTGCCTGACGCACAGTGGGACCATTCTGGAAAAAGGCGGTCAAAAGTCTTTTCTCGCTTTTCCTGACGTTTTCGAGCTTAGGTATCTTAGGAGAAGTTTCATAAAAAAGTATTCTGCATCTAATGACATTTTTATATAATTATATATTAAGGGGATAACAAATTTGAAAAAATTAATTTTTTATAGAAACTAGATAGCATGGTCATGTGTTCGGCAAAGTTGTAGAACTTTGAATTTCATTAAACTTTGCCGAAGATACTATGTATCTGCGTCATATGGTTTGCGAGATATAATTGACTTTCTTTCGTGACCCCCTTAAAATCAGTTTTTTAAACTTCTTGTACACAAAACCTCATCTAACAGGTTCGACATGTTCTACAAACTTTTGGATAATATCAAAATACGTAGCTTTCTAGAAGGTGTATATATCATATGTTGCTTTATTTGCTTTGAAAATGGATTTGAAGCATAAAGTTTACCGTTTTTACAACTAATTTTTTCCGTAAATAGGCAGCTACTGGCAGCTAAAGTTAGCATCGCTTGAACCTCCATAGAATGTAGTATAAGTGTGCCAAAAAATTTTGGCCGGGTCTGGCCGGGCATTTTGGTTATTTCAATTACATACATATATGCTGGTTTTAATAAGTTATCAGGGTTTTTTTCATTCGTACATGTTCATAATAATTTCACAGGACCTCGTCCACGTCTGTTTCGCTATCTGTTGCAGAATTAACTTCGTTCTGGGATTTTTGTAAAAGTTTGTATGCTGCTGGTAACAACCGCATTGATTTTTTTTACTGTTGGTTTTCTTAAAGTTGAAATCAATGGATCCGACGTCATTAACAATTTTTTGAAAACATTTTCGTTTGACGATATTCTGTTCAGAAATCAGATTATTTCAATAATTACATAAAATCATGATTAATTACTGTTAACATACCTTGAACATTTACGTGCACGCTTTATGTCTTTGATACGGCACTCTTGCGGTTCTTCCGAAAGACGACCGACTGGTAGAACAGCTGCATCTATTATTTTTTCTATTACCGTGAATTAACCACAATATCGACAAACGAAGATGTTTTCAGAATATTTTTAATGACGTCGGATCCATTAATTTCAACTTTAAGAAGACCAATAGTAAAAAAAATCAATGCGGTTGTTACCAGCAGCATACAAACTTTTACAAAAATCCTAGAACGAAAATAATTCTGCAACAGATAGCGAAACAGACGTGGACGAGGTCCTGTGAAATTATTATGAACATGTACGAATAATAAAACCCTGATAACTTACTAAAACCAGCATATATGTATGTAATTCATAATTGAAATAACCAAAATGCCCGGCCAGACCCGGCCAAAATTTTTTGGCACACTTATACTACATTCTATGGCGGTTCAAGCGATGCTAACTTTAGCTGCCAGTAGCTGCCTATTTACGGAAAAAATTACTTGTAAAAACGGTAAAATTTATGCCTCAAATCCATTTTTAAAGCAAATAAAGCAACATATGATATATACACCTTCTAGAAAGTTACGTATTTTGATAGTATCCAAAAGTTTGTAGAACATGTCGAACCTGTTAGATGAGGTTTTGTGTACAGGAAGTTTAAAAAACTGATTTTAAGAGGGTCCCGACAGAAAGTCAATTATATCTCGCAAACCATATGATGCAGATACTTAGTATCTACGGCAAAGTTTAATGAAATTCAAAGTTCTACAACTTTGCCGAACACATGACCATGCTATCTAGTTTCTATAAAAAATTAATTTTTTCAAATTTGTTATCCCTTTAATATCGAATTATATGAAAATGTCATTAGATGCAGAATACTTTTTTATGAAACTTCTCCTAAGACACCTAAGCTCGAAAACGTCAGGAAAAGCGAGAAAAGACTTTTGACCGCCTTTTTCCAGAATGGTCCCACTGCGTGACGGGGTCAACTGAGTTTGGTTACCAGCGCTGGGCAAACTCTTGAAATTCATTCCGATTAAGTTTGCAATAGCATCAATACCTAGACAGCTATGTTTCTTTCAGCGTTACTGAATGCTGGATAATAATAGACTTGTATGTACTCCGGTGTTGACAAAAGGTCCAAGCGAAAGTTGTGTATTATCTCACAGAAAATACGGGATGAATTGTCAGATCAATATCTGAAAAGTTAAATTTACAGTGATGTACTGGAGGTGGCAGCAAATATAACTTACTGTTAGCTAAGTAAAATGTTAAGCTAGGTTCTGTAGCATTTTCTCGCTCGGAACTGTGAGCACTTCTACTGCCAGCGAAAGCGCCGCTTAATCCAATTCCGCTTATACCAAATACACCACCGGCCGTGTTAATGTTGCTGTTACTATTGCTGCTAGTGGTCGTTGTGGTGATGCTGTTAACACTGGACTTCGACTACTGCAACTATATCTCGCACCACTAAAGTCGCCGCTACTACCGATGCCGGAATTCAATTTTAAACTGTTTGAATCAAGTTATTCGGTATGTTGACGTTTGCGACACTTTTGCACTTTTGTTGGTTCTATTATCACTTCTACGAATCTACGCATCGAACGAGTTCAAAAACGTTTTGTGAGGCTTGCGTTGAGAGGTTTACCTTGGCGTGATCCAGCAAATCTACCGCCGTACCCCGATAGATGTCGTCTCCTGGGTCTCCAGACACTCGAGCATCGCAGGAAAGTTCAGCAAGCAGTGTGTGTGGCGAAGATATTAAATGGCGAGATCGATTCACCGACAATCCTGTCTGCCTTAAACATTCGTGCGTCGCAACGCTCACTTCGATCGACCGGATTACTGCAGCCGCGATTCCACCGGACAACCTTTGGATCTTACGAACCAATAACGGCCTGCATTCGAACTTTCTCCGCTGTTGAAAACCTTTTTGAGTTCAACGAACCGTCGTATAAGTTTGTACAAAAATTAAACAGTATAAGATTTTTATGAACATGACTTAGAATATTCAATAAGACATTTTTGTTAGTTGAATTTTAATTAAACAAATAAACAAATAAACTTACCATCCGGTTTGTTTATATACATTTTGTCAATTCCCGCGGTTTCGATTTGAGTTTTCATGAAAGATGACTGTATAGATTGTTTCATAATGCATGCGAATCACTTTTCCTTCAATAAAAACTATACAATTTAATTATTATCTGCCGGGCGAACATAGAAATTTCAATTCAAATCATAATACCATGTAAACAAACCAATTGCTGTCAAAAGACTGAGGTTGGGAGCTCCCGTTCATGATTTCAAGATTTTTGTCCAAAAATCATGAGTAACATTCCACATGCCAGGAATTTAATTCATGGTTCCAAGTTGAATGATTCATGATTTCAATATCTTGCTCGCAAAATAGTAACGCTTAGGTTGCGTTACGATAAAGAAAAGTATGAAATCATGAATATTATTCATGGTGTATATTCATAACATGAAAATACACTAGATTCTTGAAATCATGAGTCATTTTTCGCATTATGGAGATCAAATTTCTACCCGTGTTCTAAATCCAGCGAACAAAATACCTTGCAACCAGACAGTTTAGCGAACAAGTCCTGCGTAGCGGGAAGAGGATATGTGTTTGGAATGATTAATTTATTAATGGAAACCTTACAGTCAATAACCATTCTGATCTCCTGATTTTTTTTCATCACTACAACTACAGGGGAAGCCCACTCGCTAGTCTTAATTGGTGTAATAACCTTTTCCCTTTCTAACATGTCTAAATGTTCTAAAACCTTTTCTCGTAATCTGTACGGAACATCGTAGGCGCTCTTAAATATCGGTGAATCATCCTTCAACACTAAGTCAGCCTCATACCCTATAATCGGAGAAGAAAAATTTTTGAGGAAAACATTGGGAAAACGTGTTTTAATGTCCGAAATTATTTTATCTTTACTGTCATATGAACGAATATTGTTAGCAATAGAAGAATTAGCAAAAACTTTTCTCCAGTTTGTATAGAAAACGTCCAACCAACTACGTCCTAATAAAGGAAGAAAATCGTTTTTACTATCTAAAACTATCAACTCTAAACGCTTATAAATTCCGTTAATAATAACATCAACCAACACCTTCCCCAAAATTGAAAGTTCAGATCCATTAGTAACAATCAATTTCCTTGAACATTTTTGCAGTGGCATGTCAAAAAATTTGCAATATAATTGTTTTCAACCCCTTGCACACGGTTGTAAAATTTAAACCTCTGAATTAAGTCCGATTCACTTTTATCGAACCGCTCTTTCAATTTTTTGATCATCTCATTATATGGTATGGTTGATAAGTCTTTAGCTGGGTACAGTAGCTTGAGTTCCTCAAACACTACTGGCCCACTCAACGTAATGAGCAGAGCTTTTTGCGAGTTCTCGAACCTGGTTGTATTGAAAGACATATCCAAGACGCTCAACATAATTACTAAATGAAGCACCAGGGACGTAGGGTTCAATAGAACCGATAATGTTAGAAGCCATGTCAGATGAAATTATGCGAAGCTGACGTATACTATACCACTCAGAACAAAATCTCTTCACGCGCTCTCTGCCGCTGACAACCAGATGAACGCTATGGATGCGTAACGATAAGTAACGCACGATAAGTGGACGCTGCTAAACCAAATCCTCTCACGCGTCGATGTGGTAAACTGGTAGGTAAGCTGCATACCACTTCAAACTTCAGCAAAAAAAATCTATACAGCTGCACACAATTCGAAGGTAAGCTCAATACGCTTCAAGCAATATAGGCGATGTATGTGTTGTTGAATTAGCAAAAAAAAACTATTCTCCCGTTGGAGCACCGAATTTAAAACTTTCTTTAAACGAAAAATTGCCTTTAAAAAAAACACTTTAAATATACTTTTTGCTTCACTTTCTTCCTTACAATTTATTCCGTATCACGTATTCCGTATTCCGCTCAATTCAACAATTCAAAATTCCTAACGGGAAGCCTTTGCCTCTCACAAGCCGCGCACTATTTCCGCCAATTTTTCAAATAGTAGACCTTTGCCTTTCACAGATATTTTCCCCCTCAGCGACGCTATAAATCTGAGAAAATCTAGCACCTTTGCACACAAATTTTCGTCAGTTTTCCAACTAATTTCCACTACTAAAAGCACTTATACCAACCTTTGCCGTACAATTTATAAAAATCACCGAAGAAATCTTCAAAATGCCTTTGCATTACTTAAATTTCACTATTTGCATCATTTGAACTTAAACGCGTGCCGGAAACTTTTCTCGCTCGTCGCCAATTTTTATATCTTATCACTCGCGGAACACTGTACTGAGGGAGATTTTGGATCAACAGGTTAACGACCGTACTTAAAGTTCAATCAACTTAAACATCGGATTCTGAGGCCAGCTCAGCCGTATTTATTTGAACTTCATTTGCATGTGTTCGTTGCAGTATTTGAATCTGCTGTTGCATCTCTGATATGGGCTTAGCTATTACTGAGCCTTTTTCTTATACATAACAATTAGGTGGGTCAAAATTTTCATTGATTTCTTTACAATGCCCCAACTCTTCATACTCTTTGATAAACTTACTGTATTCCAGCTTTAAGCTTCGGAGAGCGAGGCTACGGTTATCGTCGAGACGATCTTCGATGGAATGGCGAAATGGCAAATGAACTATGTACCTGTTTATTTAGCCTAAACAGGGTTTCAAAGTTCGCGATCAAAAATACTCGGAAATAACGCTTGTAAAAAATGTCCCCCATAAACCAACCCAAACAAGAAATCGCATCAACTTGCTATTTTGAAGGTATATAAACTAATCATTTACAATGTATTGAAAGGTTATTATGCGTTGGATAAGTTTTGATTACGAAAATAATATTTTTCGAAACTTTGTACTTTTCGAGCTTCACGGGGGTGAGTTTGTGCCAAGCCATAATGATCGATCCTATTTGTTGATTTCACATACACAACAAAAATACGTCAGTATACACCAGTACACTCACATTCTTTACTATTGAGCACAATATTTTGACAGATTAGATTGCATCATCCATTTTGGAGCATAGGTCTGCTAAATAATTTAAACTAATTTTTACTTTTTCTCTGGAAATTTCAGATGCTTTGAATAAACACTAATATAAGACGAATATATTATACCGTGTATAAACTGCCAGTTTTAAGGACTGGGGAGGGGGTGGGATGGGCCACATGTTCTGTGGCCGCGGGTTCTCGAACGAAGTAATGGTTACTTTTGTTAAATGATCAAATAGGTATGCCCCCTTAGGATACATCCCTTGATATATCTCCCTCTTGTTAACCCTAGAAACGCTACTGGCTATAAAAAGGCTGTCCATTGACTACGAACTCATTTTTAGTTATTTCAGACCTCCCCGGGTTATTTTCATTCATACTTTTTGTATGATGCGTTGTTTTTGGCCGACCCCCTGCCCCTGATGGTCCACTTAGTTCATGGACGGCCCCATATGAACTACTTTATTCTGATATTTATGTGTATTGTTTATAAACATGCTAACGTTCACTGTTTAAGTTTTTAGCTTAACTTTAAGTTTTTGGCACAATGTCACCCCCTAGAAGGGGCGAGATTGTGCCAAAGTTCATGCACTTCCAGTAAAATTAGGTTTCATTGTAACTAAACCGTCTCTACGGCAGTTGTTAATTGAACAATTTAGTACATATTGACAGGTTTGAAATCAACTTAGTTCCTAAATTGTGTGTATACTGAGCTAAAGAACAAAAACATATGCTTTTTTGGCACAATCTCGCCCCGGACGACAGTATCAAATAAGCTGATTTTATAAATGATAGGATGTCAACAGTTCAATATATATGAGTAGCTTACTGCGTCTACATGTCAGAACAGAACAGTTCATAGTGCAAACGATTCCCGTGCAGAGTTATAGCTATCCCTGAGATTCACTTCTTGGATTCTCCTATAAGAATCCTGCTTCTATAAGCAAGGTATTCTGTGCGAATCCTGTGCAGAATTTCTTCACACGATTCCAATGTGAGGAATCCCAGAGACTCTGCTCGAATCTTTTTGGTTCGTCCTGGTAGAGCTGCGGAAAAAAGAACTCACCGTCCAAAAACGCCAGTACGAAGAGCACGTGCCGCTAGTCCAGAGAAGAGGTTCACCAGCAACGACAAACGAAGTTTCTACAAAACGGTCAGGTGCAAAAATTTTGCCATAGGTGATAGGTGCTCTCCCTATCCTGTGTTTTAAACTGATACCGTTAGCAGAGTTCTTCGTCGGCGAGTACCAAGCTGGTTTTCATGAGGGTCGCTTCACGATGGATCAGATATTTACCGTGCGTCTAGTAACTCATCATATTTTTATGGATTTCAAGACGGCATACTCTTCAGTCAAACGAAATGAGCTGTGACAGTTAACGCTAGGACATGGTTTTCCCATAGAACTAATTATGTTGATTCGTGTGACGCTGGATGAGTAAACATTATGAGTCAGAATAGCAGATGAGACGTGCTTTTTGATTTTGCGGATGACGTCGATATCACTGAAATCAAAAGTAGAGCAGGGAAAGAAGCCTTTAGGTCATTTATTAAGAAATTGAGACTTACCATTAACACCCCCAAAACGAAGTACATGACGTGGAAATCCAAATGGTGTTGGAGCCGAAGAGGAACTGAATACATTTTGGTATGCTCATGACATGTGACAACGATGTAAATCGCAAAATAAAACGACTAATAATTGCAGCTGCGAATTTTCCTTTACGCAGGTATTACATTTTGTAGCTGAAGTCCCGTAGCTTGCAAATTCGCATAAAACTGACGCTCTAGAGAACACTAATCCTCTCGGTGGCTTTTTACGGACATGAATCATGGACGCTAAAAGAAGCTGATCGACGAATGCTTGGGGTTTTAGCGTAAAAATTTGCAAAATCCATAATGGAGTGTAGCGCAGACGCATGAACCACGAAGAATTAAGAATGCAAATATGCTGTTATGCTGAATGCAAATATGCGTCGAGAATGCTCGACGAAAGAGTAGCCAAAATTATTTTAAGCAGAGAATCAAGAAGAGGCCGTAGACTTCGGAGTAGACATCGGACTGATAGATGTGCGCTATCGAGGATGATGCACGTTCAGTTGGTGTTCGATGGGTTTGAAGAAAGGTAGCCCAGGATTGAGTACTGGAGGACCATAACTCAATCGGCGCAGGATCGATAACGGACCGTCGTCACTGAAGTAAACTAAGTATGGAGCCGACAGTTCAATATTTATGAGTAGTCAAATGACTGCGGATGAAATACTAATTCTACTTTTAAATACTCAGAATTGAAGCTGGTAATATTTTCGGAGCTTGGACCCCAACAGCTCTACTTAAATGATTTCATGAATCATGGGGCCCCAGCAATTGATCATTCGTGAGTCGTAGAAAAAGTTTAATTGAAATAGAAATTTTGGTTTAAAGTTCGGAGCCCCAACAGTCCCATTTGAAGCTGAATTTTCAATCATCAAATCGATTGATTTTATAAATCATAGGGCCCCAGCAATTGAACATTCGTGAATCGTAGAAAAAGTTTAATTGAAATAGAAATTTTGGTTTAAAGTTCGGGGCCCCCATTTGTCCCATTTGAAGCTGAATTTTCAATCATCAAATCGATTGATTTTATAAATCATGGGGCCCCAGCAATTGAACATTCGTGAGTCGTAGAAAGAGTTTAACTGGAATAAAAATTTTGGAAAATCTCATTTTTTGTAACGACGAAATTTTTACTGGAGCCCACCGGGCATTTGCCCAGCTGCCCGGTGGGCCAGTCCGCCCCTGGAGTTAACGCTTGTGCATGAAATAGAAATGGAAATTTAAAATAGACAGCGGAATTTCCGAAAACCGCCAAAAAAAATTCTTTCGTTTTTGTCTTTATTTCGTAGACTTCTGCATGGAAATTAACAACGTATATATTGAAAGCAAGAATAGATTTGGTTTTCACGTTTAAACTTAAAATAAAAATGCCTAAAATCCATATGTTTTTTGCTCGATTAAAAAATTCTTTTTGTTTTTTCGCTCCCCCCCCCCCCTTCAGTGGCCCAACACCGGAGGGACAAAAACTTTTTAAAATATTTGTAATGGCCTTATAGGTTAGTTCCGCATGTAGAATGTAATATAGTTGAGGTTAGATATATGTGTAGTATGTAGTATAGTATTGCATAATTTATCTTTATGTGTAGCATGTGTCTCGTAAAGCGGAATGGAGCGGAATTGAACGGATTTGATTTTAAATTCAATCCGTTTAGGCCGAAGCACCGGGAGGGCTTGCTCAGTTCCCTAGATGAAATGCTGGTATGCACAGAAATTTCTCTAGGAAACTGAAACCAAATCCTACCCACGATTCATGAGATTTTGACTTACTCATGCAAATTTAAAATTATCGCTAATTAGAACGAACGAGTGTTCAAAAATTATGTGATGTCTTTATTTGCGTAATCGAGACATTTTCTATGAGATTGCCATAGAATTTGTGGCTGTTATGCGATTATGGACAGCACAGCACTGAAAAATATACACACACGTACATGTATACATGTATACATGTGTATGCATGTATGAGTGTGCATGGGTGTATAGGTATGAATGAATATATATTGGAGTGTTCTATGATGAGTCGGAATTTTCTCTTATACTTATACTGATATAATGGGCAGGAAGTTATAGTCAGTAGCTGTGTTTCCTGTGTCAGTTTCCTATGTTATTACTATTATTACTAATATTGCTACCGTGGTTGTATTGTTTTGGATGTAATTAATTATAATTATTATTTTCTCATTTTTCGACTAACCGCGTTAACGGTATTCAACTAACAATATAAAATTATCATGAATGACGCTGTTGGTCTCCCAAGGACCCTCCTAATGCTGATGAGCTGCTGTCGGAGAGTCCATCAAGTCGGACGGTGGCAACTCACCGCACAGTGGGGAATCGCTGGCCAGCAGCCAAAAAAATGAAAGTTCATTTTGACTCTTCGTTGTATTTTTCCTGTGATTCTATACTATTGAAATGTTCAAATCCAAAATTTTAGATCAATATAACAAAATTTGAATTTTCTATGAATCTTGAAAGTATGCTATCTCAGCATGTTTTAGCGTTTTTTGGAAAAATAATGCAGTATTTCAAAATATGCTCGATATCTCATGGTAGCTCGGAGTTCAACGATGTCTGAGGAAAAGTACTTCAAAAAATAGTGCTGAATAAACCCCATATATTGAGTATGCAGTAATTTTATCATAGTATGCCACAATTTTAATTTTCATTAAAATAGTGCCATATTTTCGCATAAAACACGCTTAAAAGTTTTGAAGCCAAGGTTCGCCACTATTGACCCTACCGGTAAAAGTTAGCGTAAGATATGAGCTTTCAAATGGATATAGTCTCATTTAGCGCAGAGTACAGATGTTACGCTTGTAAGGCTACTATATCGGAATTCAGTAATATAGACAAAATGCAAACACTCAGAGTAAACGTAGGATATCTAAATTATGGGATACCTCCTTTACATGGTTGGATAAGCTGCTTTGAATGCATGGTCCAAATTGCATATTAACTAGATTTTAGAGGTTGGAGAAAATTTAGAGGGTACGGCAATAGTAATGACTAGGGATGCTATACCGATTTTACCGAAACCGGTTTTACCGGTATTACCGGGCTATTTTCCAATACCGAATTACCGGTTTTTCCAAGACCAAAAACCGGTATTTTCGGTATTTTTTTGCATGATCAAATAACAACTTCCTCCCATGGGTAGGTAGGTGGTTTGACGCGTACTTCGGCTAACCGACCTAATCTTAGTTCCGCATGTAGAATGTAATATAGTTTAAGTTGGATATATATGTAGTATGTAGTATTGCATAATTTATCTTTACGTGTAGCATGTGTCTCGTAATGCGGAATGGAGCGAAATTGAACGGATCTGATTTTAAATCAAGTTCGTTTAGGCCGAAGCACCGGGAGGGCTTACTCAGTTCCCTAGATGAAATGCTGGTATGCACAGAAATTTCTCTAGAAAACTGAAACAAAATCCTACCCACCATTCATGAGATTTTGACTTACTCATGAAAATTAAAATTTATCGATAGTTATAACGAACGAGTGTTCAAAAATGATGTGATGTCTTTATTTGCGTAATCGAGACATTTTCTATGAGATTGCCATAGAATTTGTGGCTGTTATGCGATTATGAACAGCACAGCACTGAAAAATATACACACACGTACATGTATACATGTGTATGCATGTATGAGTGTGCATGGGTGTATAGGTACGAATGAATATATGTTTGAGTGTTCTATGATGAGTCGGAAATTCTTATACCTATGCTGCCAAACTACAATTATTAATGGGCAGTAAGTTATAGTCAGTAGCTGTGTTTCCTGTGTCAGTTTCCTATGTTATTACTATTAATACTAATATTGCTATCGTTGCTGTTACTGTCACCTCTATTGTATTTTTTTGAAACGATGGTTCTACAATTGATGAAGGGACGGTAGGGGAAAGAAATGAAAAGTTTTGGTGAAGGAGGGGAAGAGCGGAAAGGAAGAGGGGGGGGGGAGTATTGGCAGCTATGCTTTCCGCTCTTCCCCTCCTTCACCAAAAATTTTCATTTCTTTCCCCTACCGTCCCTTCATCAATTGTAGAACCATCGATTCAAAAAAATATTAATATATGTATAACCTCATTCCAAGGTCAAGACTAAAAATCAGAGGGGTTGTGTACAAGACACGACCGCATATATAGGTGACGCAGGACTACGTAAGTCTCTTTGTAGTGATAGTAGCATGTATTCATGCTTGTAATCATTCGATTCTTCATGTATACATGCTATATGCAACATATATAAATGCTATATGCAACATATATACATGCTACATGCGTTGTATGTAACATTTATCAAAGTAGTAACATTGCATACGTTCAATTCTCAAAAGATTGTGCATTTGAAAACAATTTAACAAAATCAAGAACACAAACTATTGCTTTCCTGCTACCTTACTGAAATTAAAGATTGTTTTTATTACCCATGGTTCCCCACGTTGAAGGGATTTTACCAATTCAATCCTATTTTATCAACAGCACATCTTTTCAATACACTTCTAATGAAACGGTAAGCATGCGTATTCACGGGAAACTAGCAGTCATTGACTTTTCGTCGGAAAGCCCAATTTCGGAAGCAGCTTTTCGGCCCAAAAGCGGGATTGTGTTTATAAAAATGTATATACTGCATTCTTTTTGCCAATCTGAACACAGCGAATATATTTTCATAAACCGAATTTTTGTTTCAAACAAAAAAACTGCTTTTGAAATTGGCAGCATCGATTATGACTAATTTCACCTTCATACAGAGTCGTATTATAACCGAACACTACAGCTGTAGCACATTTTTCCAACACAGATATCAAATTCGCCGAGGTTTATTCGTCTCGCAGTAAACAATTTGCGATCTGTTGGGACAACGAACTTGTGTCATTTTTTCTGGCACACTTCCCTAACACAGACATCAAATTGGACTAGGCTTAATCGCGTTCGTAAGAAATCTGTTGGTACGAGGGGGCTTTATCACTCTTTCTGGCATACTTCCCAAGCAAGGACATCAAAATGGTCTAGGTTTACCTGCGGTGTTAAGAAATCTTGTTGAAATGAGGAAACTTGGTCACTTGTTTTGGCTTACTTTCCAAGCACAGATATCAAATTGGTATAGGTTTAGATCATCGCAAAGAATCTTTCAACCAATCACGAAGCGAGAATTCTGGTAAAAGATAGGTTCATTATTTTCAATTTTTCAATAGTTCAACGTCAAGAACCCATACTTTTCTTCATTTGGGTCAATTCTTAGAAGATTTTCCGATCGATTAGTGTAAGAATATTGAAAATCGATCGGAAAACCGCTGAGCTATTAGCGCTCAAAACCTTTCATTTTTCGTGACGCTCGCATTTTTCGATTTTTTGGAATGACACCCTATCTCAAAACTTGCCGTAAGACGTAGTCCTACGTCAAAACTTGAGATTAGTCTACTTCTATTATATTATTTTTGTTTTGGATGTAATTAATTTTTCACTTCTCAGCAGTAACGCTGGAAACTTTCACCTACCCCGGGCTATCCGTTTTGCCAAAGTGGTTAGGCTCTGAGGTCTCATTCATCAGTTATTAATTTTTTTGGTGTTTGAATGTTTGCTTCGGTTGGATCAGTTATGGTGGTTCAGGAACCTCCGTACAATGTTGCAGGTACCCAAAACCACCGCTTTCTGGATTACTTGTAGTTCGGTGCGCAGCTCCAACTCTTCTAAGGAGCGCAGTAGCGTACAGGGAACTAGTCCAGTAGCAGAGATTACTACTGGAACTATTCGTACTTCCTCCAGGTGCCACATTTGCCGTAACTCCTCGGCCAAATCATGGTATTTCGTGATTTTGGTCGAGAAAGTTGATTGCACATTGTGGTCTAGCAGTACAGCAATATCGATGAGGGTGACCCGCTTTATCCTTTTGTTGTAGACCACAATGTCAGGGCGATTGGCACGTATGAGGACATCCGTTATAATCTCGCGATCCCAGTACAGCTTTACACAGTCATTTTCCAGGACTGGGTGGGGCAGGTATTTGTAGTAGGGTACGTAGCAGTTTACCAAGTTATGCTTCAAAGCAAGTTGTTGGTGCACAATCTTGGCAACCGTATTGTGGCGATTGAGGTAGGCTGTTTCTGCTAACGCTTGGCAGCCTGCAATGACATGCTCAATCGACTCCCCTACTACATTGCACTTACGGCAACGATCCTCTATGTTTTCGTGCAATATGTACCTGCGGTAGTTCTTCGTTGCAATAACCCGGTCCTGGATGGCTACCATGAATTCATAATCGCCAAGTGGCAGTCACACCGGACGCACGCGTTTTCGAATCGCTGCTGCGCGCGCTCTTCATAATTCTAAATTTTTATTTTACCGCTTAAACCGTCGCGTAAGCGTTTTTAACAATAACATAGTGAATAATTTTGTGTTTTAATCGCGCGTTTTTATCATCAATCATGCCGTGCGGAGTTAAATCGTGTGGTATCAGTGACGACCGCTTCCTATGGAAGTGCGAATATTGTAACAAACAATATCATGCAGCATGCATCGGAGTGCAACGGCAGCGTGAGCATTTTATCACGGCTTTCATGGTGCCTATGTGCGCCGATTGCCAGGAAATACTACGGAAGGAAGCCGACGTGAGGAAGATGCTTCATCAACAGGAACAACTCATAGAAGCCATTACCTCACAGACCGACGCTAACCATCGTGTTGCTGCTGACTTAAAGAAATTCTGCCTGGTATCGGAACTTTTCGATAGCATCGAACACCTGCTCAGCGACGTTAAAGTAACATTGGCAGCAATAAACACAAATAACAAAATGTGCAACGCGGTCAGTCAGCACATTCAGTCGTGTGACTCACAAGCGCACACGACCATAACTGGCATCAACGAAGCAAACTCAATGATGTCACAAAAAATAAAAAAATATTTGGACGAACGGCTATCAAGCCTAACAACCGACATGGCTCTATCGATGGAAAGAGCCGACACATCATTACCTCAATATAATTGCGAGTCAACCCTTCGCGAAATTCTGGACGAGGTAAAATTGGTCTCAACAGCTGTGTCTGCTGTTGAAACGAATGCAACAGCTGTTTCGCCGCCACAGAAGTCATTACAGGAAGAATTAGCAGAAACTTCATCAGCAAATAATGAAAATCTACAACCTAAGACTGACCATTCATCTCCAGGATGGCGATTTTTGGGCAATAAATGGCGCTGGATGCAGAACTGGTCGATGTATGACGCCAAACAACGGACTCGTAGGCTTCAGGAAAGAGCAGCGGAAAAAGCCAGACGTAGCAGAAAACGCAGAAAACAACAGCGCATCAAAACTAAGAACAATATAAATAGCAATCATAGAATCGGTAAACAAACCCGTACGAATGCTTCGGACAAACAGCTACTGGCCATAGCGAAAGTACAATTTGCTGGTCCACCATCAAATACGGACCACCCAATTGCAGAACTTTCAGTGCCAAAGTTTATTGACTTTCAAAAGGGTGAAATTCTAAACCCCTACCACACGGGCCACCAGACAAAACACAATAGAATTGAATCACCACCAGCGGGAAATAGCACTGCGTCAACACCGTTAACGTCATCATCGCACTCAACATCTACCTGGACACCCGACCCGATGCGTCCACCTATCGTCAGCTTAACGCAGCAATCAGCTGGCGGAGACGGACGTTTCCTGAAAGCGCGACTGCGAGATCCGAAAATTATGTATCTCATTCGTCTTTACCTGGCATACATGCACGACAAGGAACCGACGTTCTGCTACGAAGGTATGACGAACACCAGCATAAAAATGAATTTGGCTTCAGAAGGACTACCGGTCTCTGCGCAGGACCTGCAGAAAATCTTTTTCGAGGTACATGAGGAATTTGGTGTACCGAAACAGGCAGCATCTGACGACTTGGAAGGTTATCGACGGCATCTCAACAATCAGAGAATCCAGTACCTGCAACGTGCGAGGGAAAGCGCCGGTAAATTTAGCCATCCGGTCCGAAGCACCAACCAGAATTTTCGGAAGTAACGACTCCTTTCGATGAGAAAGAGGTAACTAATTTAAGTATTTCTTCAACCGACCCTCTTCCGTCAATTTCTTCACTAAAACAGAATGTGACTGAAATTTTGATTTATTGTCAAAATTTCAATCGCATGAAAAGTCCAGCCAAAATGAAGGAAATTTATAAAAATTTACATAGCTCATCCTTTTCTGTTATTCTGGCAACTGAGACAAGCTGGAATGAAAGCGTAAAAAGTGAAGAAATTTTTGGAAGTGCCTTTAACGTATTCAGAGACGACAGAAATTTTCTTGAGTCTCAAAAGAAGTCGGGTGGCGGAGTCCTCATAGCTTTGTCGTCTAATTTCAATTCCGAAATTATAACAACAAAATTTAAAGAATTCGAGCATGTCTGGGTAAAATCACATTTAGCAGGAGAAACACATGTATTCGCCTCGGTGTATTTTTCTCCAGACCAAGCTCATAAAACAACTTACGAAGCATTTTTCCAAATTGCCGAACACATTCTATCACAACTGCCTCCCGAGGTTAAAGTTCACATTTATGGAGACTTCAATCAACGCCATGCTGACTTCATTCCAGACTCTGAAAATGAATGCATCTTACTCCCAATCGTTGGGGAGAATGAAACACTGCAGTTTATTTTCGACAAAACTGCCAGTTTGGGGCTGAACCAAATTAACCATATTAAAAACCAACAAAATTGCTATCTAGATTTTTTGCTTACGAACATTTATGAAGACTTCTGTGTGACTGAATCATTAAATCCACTATGGAAAAATGAGGCGTTTCACACAGCAATTGAATATTCTTTATTTATACACAAATACCATAGACCCAACGATTGCGAGTTCGAAGAAGTTTTTGAATACGAAAAGGCAAACTATGAAAACATTAGACGTAGATTAAACTGTGTTAATTGGCAACTTATTCTCAAGAATGAAGATAATGTCGAAGTTGCTGTAGACACATTCTATAAAATTTTATTAGAAGTAATGATACAGAACATACCGTTAAAGAAAAGAAGACGTCACAAAAATACAAAAAGTCCAGTCTGGTATAACAGTAAGATTAAGAACTTGAAAAATCGCAAACAAAAGGCCCATAAAAATTATAAAAAACATGCCAGTACTGAAAATTTAGCAAGATATTTGGACGTATGCAACCAGCTAAATTCTGCAATCAGCAATGCGTTTGAAGAGTACAATTCAAAAATTGAACTTGAAATAAAGTCCAGTCCTGAAAACTTCTTTAATTACGTGAAAACTAAACTAAAATCTGACAATTTTCCATCCATAATGCATCTTGATGAAAATGTTGGGGATAGCCCGGAAAATATTTGTAAGCTCTTTGCAAAATTTTTTCAAGAAATCTATACAACATTTTCTGAAGAAGATCGCGATCGCGACTATTTTGCATTTTTTCCGGATTCTCCAATGGATATTGGCGTTAACCAACTTCAGGCTCAGGATATTTTGCAGGCTTTGAAAAATGTGGATGCCTCAAAAGGTCCTGGGCCTGACGGAATCCCTCCAGTATTCATAAAAAATCTTGCAATAGAGTTCACTGCTCCTCTGTTTTGGCTTTTTAACTTATCACTAAAATCCGGAATCTTTCCAAAAATATGGAAAAGCTCATTTCTGGTGCCTATCTTTAAATCGGGCCGGAAATCTGACGTACGTAATTATCGTGGTATTGCCATTATCTCTTGCATTCCAAAACTTTTCGAAGCTATTATCAATGAAAAACTATTCCTTCAAATTAAAAACAGAATTACATAAATGCAACACGGTTTCTTCAAAGGACGTTCGACTACGACAAATTTACTGGAATTCATAGACCACTCACTGAATGCAATGGATAATGGAAACCATGTAGAAGCACTCTATACGGACTTTAGCAAGGCATTTGATCGCATTGACATACCAATGCTGCTTTTCAAATTGCAAAAAATTGGAATTGAGCCAGGGCTCCTGAAATGGCTTGAATCGTATTTAACTAATCGCCAACAAATAATTAAATTTTACGGAAAGACCTTGAATCCAATTCAAGTCACTTCTGGTGTTCCTCAAGGCTCTCATTTGGGACCTCTTCTTTTTATCTTGTATGTAAACGACATTTCCTTCATTCTCAAGGAACTTAAAGTGCTAATATATGCCGACGATATGAAGCTCTTTTTGGAAATAAGAAATGAAGAAGACATCAATGTATTCCAGAACGAAATACACATATTCTACATATGGTGTAAAAAAAGCTTATTAGAACTTAATGTAAAAAAGTGCAACCTTATATCATTTAGCAGAAAAAGAATTACACCCGAAATATCAATCATATTAGGAAATCAAATAGTAGAAAAATGTGAAAAAGTTAGGGATTTAGGAATTATCTTACACTCCAAACTAACTCTCATCGACCATTATAACACAATAATACACAGAGCAAACAACATGCTAGGTTTTATTAAACGCTTTAGCTATAATTCTTCAGATCCATACACCATCAAAACACTATATATTGCTTATGTGAGGTCAATACTGGAATACTGCAGAATTGTATGGTCTCCTTTTTCAATAACGCACGAAGAAAGAATAGAATCAGTACAAAAACAATTTCTCTTATATGCTCTTCGTAAATTAGGTTGGACAGCATTTCCTCTTCCATCATACGAAGCACGCTGCATGCTTATAAATATACAATCATTAAAAGAGCGTCGTATTTATGCAATGGTCTCATTTGTAAACGATATCGTTTCGCACCGTATTGACTCAGCAACACTTTTATCAAAACTGAACTTTTATACACCTACCCGGCAACTTCGTAATCGAAATTTATTTGCCATAAGCCATTATCGTACTAATTATGCAAAATTCGGTCCACTAAATCGTATGATGGCAGCGTACAATCAATACTGCGAAACTATTGACTTTACAATGTCTCGGCATAGACTTAAACATCACTTTAATTCAATACGTAATCATAACGCGTAGATAACGAAACAAAGGAATAAGAACACTTTTTAATCACCATCTAATTATAAGACTTCTATATAAGAAACTGTATATGCATTATACTAGTCTACATCGGTTGACGAAATAAATAAATAAATAAATAAATAAATCCTTCTGTCTCCGAAAAGAGATCACCTCGCACCAACCACGTATTTGATGCTGCTTTGTCTACGTGTGATTGTTCTAACTGATGGGGGTGCGTCCCATGCAGCTCTTTTTGCTTCCACGTTGCGATCTTTTCCTCGTCGGTTTTAAGAACGCAGTTCAGCTGATAGTCATGCTGCGCCAGGTGCAGAGCGCTGAACCCGTGGTCTGCCTCGCAAACAGTGCGATAGATTTCATGACGGTTCTGGCTTTCTACGAAATATCTCCGCAACTGTTGGATCTGTGAAGCACAAAGTGCCTGGATATCAATCACACCTATTCCTCCTTCACTTCGTGGTAAGGTGATTCTTTTGGTGGCCGATTTTGGGTGGTGCGAACGGTGTTTTGTCAGCGATACTCTTAATGCTCGTTCGATCGCTTCCAAATCCGTTTTGGTCCATTTGACCACCCCGAAGCTGTATGTCAACAGCGGCACGGCAAACGTGTTTATAGCCTTGATCTTGTTGCCGGCCGAGAGAAAAGTCTTCATTATACGGTTGATACGATGCAAGAAATTTTCCTGCAGTTCTTTCTTGATCATCGTGTGGTGAATACCTTTTAGTTGCAGGAATCCCAGGTATTTGTACGATTAACCTTCAACCATACTCCGAATCTCTTCTCTAGGGTTGACGCGGAAACTTTCGGCGTCCATAACTTTACCCCGGTGAATATTGACGAGTTGACATTTGTCGATGCCCAACTCCATTCGGATATCGTTGCTGAACGTCGAAACCACTTGCAACAATTGATGCAGTTGATCCTTCGTTTCCGCAAACAGCTTCAAATCGTCCATATAGAAGGTGTGGGTAATTTTTGTTCTCGTTGTCCCACTCTTCAACTTGTAGCCATAACTGGTTCGGTTAAGTATTCTGCTAAGGGGGTTCATCGCAAGGCAGAACCATAGAGGAATAAAGGTGTCACCTTGGAAGATCCCCCTTCTTATGCTAAGAGTTCTGGACCGTAACACTGTTGCTCCGTCGGTAATGTGCAGCGATGTGTTCCACATTCTCATTGCGTGCTTCATTAGCCTGATGACGCCATCGTCTATTTTATACAATTCCAGTACCTTAATGAGATACGTGTGTGGTACGGAGTCGTATGCTTTTTTATAGTCGATGTACGCCATACCAAGGTTTCGTTTGTTTTGGCTTGCCTGACCAACAATAACTGCATCGATGATGACTTGGTCTTTGCAGCCTTGTGTGTTTTTTAGGCAGCCTTTCTGTTCTTCTGTCATCACTCCGTTGGCATCACAATGGTCCTGCACTTTACTACTAAGTACCGACGATAGCACTTTGTACAGACTTGACAAGCATGTTATTGGTCTGTATTTGGCTGGATCAGCTGTGTTTCGGTCCTTCGGTAGAAGGTAGGTTACCCCCTTAGTGATGAATTCTGGGAGTGTTCGGGGGTCTCTTAAGACCATATTGAAGCATTCCGCTAACCGTCCGTGAATTGTAGAGAACTTTTTATACCAAAAATTGTGGACAAAGTCTGGTCCAGGTGCGGCCCAATTCCTAGTATACCGTGTAGCCTCACGAATATCCTGGGCGGTCAATACTACAGCGGCCATGCTATCAATTTCATCACTATTTTCCTCCTCTTCTACCAACCACATCCCATCATTGTTGTGTTGAGCGGGGTTCTCCCATAAATTGGCCCAGAATTGTGTAACTTGGCCAATCTCCGGAAGTCCTTCGCTGTAGTTGGGTTTCTCTTTTCTGATGTGGTTATAGAACTCCCTTTCGTTAGTGTTGAACATTCGGTTTTGTTCTTTCCGTTTCGAGCATTCAACATAACGTCGCATCCGCTTTGCAAGAGCACTTAACCGCTGTACATGGGTGTCGAGGATCTCCGTGACGTTTAGTTCACTGAGATTTTGGAGCTCTGCGGATTGAACAATTTCCATTACTTGACGAACCAGCCTTCTCGATCGATTTCCCCTTGTATACTGTGTTAATCGACCGATTTTTACCCGCAAAGATGCAATTCTTTATTGCAATCGTCGCATCCAAGCTGGTTTCTGTTTACTGGGACGTGCACGACTTTCACTAATGTCTTGGGGATAAGTCCGCATACCCAAAGTCCTCACAACGGCTACAGCTGCGGAATAAACAATACACTGCAGTTCCTCAAGGTTCTCGGCGGCCTCAGAATACCGTGGCAAAATACCCTCGTTAAGAGTGCTTACTGCATTCGTCAGCCGATAGGAATACTGCAGCTTTGGTATCCGGTGTCGAGATAGGGGATCTGTACCTCGAAATTGTGTAACCGCTGCGTCCATTTGGAAAGCTAGTTCGTCTCGTAGCTGTTGTTGTTGTCGACCCATGTCTTGTCCTGGGGCGTGTGACTCCCCAACTGGTGTGTTTACAGATGCAACTGATTCGCGTCTTGCTGCATCTATTCCAACAGAACTCCTCCTCGACGTATCACTCGATCTATTCCCTGTTCCCTCAAGCTCCCTTTGCACTTCCAACTTGATGGTATCCAGCTCTGTGGTAGTGAGCATGTTATTCGACAGTATTGTTCGTCGTCGACTGTACAGTTTGTTCCGATCCGATCGAGGGAACCGTTCATTGAACATGTCCAGCATCATTGGTCTGCCGGACATATCCGTCTCCAACCTCGTGCAAACGTAGTAGCAGCGGATCACATATATATTCATCTCTCTCATCCACATGATCCGTTGCCGTGGGCGGCCTGCCAAAGTGAGCGACTGACGTCGGTCAGTCGTAGCAACATTAACAGGTGCAGCATTGCCTTGGTGGTGTCTGTTGTTGCTTCGTCTGTTTCGCGTTCGGTTTACGGGCTGAGCCCGTTGACTGGGAGGTCGCTCTTGCACCTGATCATCCTCCAGCCGCTGGCCGCTCGCTCTGTCCCCCGTTCCAGGACCAGCTCCAGTAGGGGCTCCCTCCTCGGGCGATCGCATGATATCTCGATTTCTTAGATTGTACTCCATATTGGGTTGACTTTTATTTCCGGAAGCCTAACCGGTTAGTGAGGTCATGGGCTAAGGCACTTATAGCGGTACCCGCTCGCTTTGTCAGGACTGGTGTTCGGGTATTGTGGTTTTTCATGGGAACTATACAGAGCCCACTGTTGAGCCCCACCACACCCATAGACCATCCCCGCTGCTTGTCCGGGATTGCTTATTTAATTCGCAACTAACCATTATATCTAATGGCCGTTAGTTATCCGCAACTTATTATTATTATAGAGTTTTGGCACTTCTCAGCAAAAATGCTGGAAACTTTCACCTACCCTCGGGCTTCTTTATGCCAAGAGGGGTTAGGCTCTGTGGTTCTCATTCACATTTTTTGTTGTTGTTACGTCTGCTCCAGCTGTGTTTAATTGTGGTGATTCAGGAACCTCCTCGTAATATTACAGGTTTCAAGAACCACCGCTTTTTGGATATTGTCCAAATTTTTTTGGAGCTCTAGCTCTTCCAGGGAACGTTGTAGGCTACAGGGCACTACTCCGGTGGCTGAGATGACCACCGGAACTATACGTACGCCCTCAAGGTGCCACATCTGTTTTAACTCCTCGGCCAAGTCGTGGTATTTCGTTATTTTGGCCGAGAATGTTGACTGGACATTGCGATCCAGCGGTACAGCGATGTCTATGAGGGTAATGTGCTTCCTCCTTTTGTCGTAGATCACAACGTCAGGACGATTGGCACGTATAAGGACGTCCGTAATAATCTCACGATCCCAGTACAACTTTATGCAGCTATTTTCCAGAACCGGGTTAGGCAGGTACTTATAGTAGGGTACGTAACAGTTTACCAAGTTGTGCTTCAAGGCGAGTTGCTGGTGCACAGTCTTGGCAACTGCATTGTGGCGTCCTAGGTAAGCCGTTTCGGCTAAGGCTGGACAGCCTGCAATCACATGCTCGATCGTTTCCCCTACTGAATTGCACTTTCGACAACGGTCTTCTATATCTTCGTGCAATATGTACCTGCGGTAGTTCTTCGTCGTAATAACCCGATCCTGAATGGCTACCATGAAGCCTTCCGTCTCTGAAAAGAGATCACCTCGTACCAACCACGCATTCGATGCCACTTTGTCTATATGCGCTTGCTCTAATTGATGGGGGTGCGTCCCATGTAGTTCCTTTGCTTTCCACGTTTCGACCTTTTCTGGTACGGTTTTTAGGTCGCAGTTCAGCTGGTAATGCTCCTGCGCCAGATGCAGGGCGCTGAACCCGTGGTCTGCTTCACAGACAGTGCGGTAGACAACATGACGAGTCTGACTATCTATGAAATATCTCCGCAACTGCTCGATCTGGGATACGCATAGCGCTTGGATGTCAGTAACACCTCTTCCTCCTTCCATGCGTGGTAAGGTGATTCTTTCGACTGCCGATCTTGGGTGGTGCGAACGGTACTTGGTTAGCGATACTCGCAAGGTACGTTCAATCGCTTCCAAATCCGTTTTGGTCCATTTAACCACCCCGAAGCTGTATGTCAACAAAGGCACGGCAAACGTGTTTATCGCCTTTACTTTGTTGCCGGCAGAGAGGAGTGATTTCAAAATACGGTTGACACGATACAGGAACCGTTCCTGCAGTTCTTTCCTGATAGTCGTGTGGTGAATACCTTTCAGTTGCAGGAATCCCAGGTATTTGTACGATTCACCTTCAATCATACTTCGAATTTCCTCCCTTTCTTTGCTTGCTTATTTAGATCACCGTAACACTAATATTATTAGAACTTGTTGATTCTTTTCGTTTCTTTTCGATTCTCCCTTTCGTTGATGCGGAAACTTTCAGCGTCCATTACTTTACCCCGATGGATATTTACGAGACGACATTTGTCGACGCCAAGCTCCATCCGAATATCGTTGCTGAACGTTGTCACCAGCTGCAACAGATGACGCAGCTTCTCCATAGTTTCCGCAAACAGCTTCAGATCGTCCATATAGAAGGTGTGGGTAATTATTGTACTCGTTGTCCCACTTTTCAATTGGTAGCCATAGCTGCTTCGGTTAAGTGCTTTGCTGAGGGGGTTCATCGCAAGGCAAAACCATAGCGGACTGAATGTATCGCCTTGGAAAATCCCCCTTTTTATGCTGAGAGTTCTGGATCGTAACACCTCTATCCCGTCGGTAGTGTGGAGTGAAGTGTTCCACATTCCCATTGCGTGCTTCATTAACCTGATGATGCCACCGTCTATTTTATACAATTCTTGTACCTTAATTAGGTACGAGTGGGGTACTGAATCGTATGCCTTCTTGTAGTCGATGTACGCCATACTGAGGTTTCGCCTATTTCGGCTTGCCTGTCCCACAATGACTGCATCGATGATGACTTGGTCTTTACAGCCTTGTGTGTTTTTACGGCATCCTTTTTGTTCTTCAGTCATCACTCCATTTGCATCGCAATGGTACTGCGCCTTTTGGGTGATTACCGACGAGAGCACCTTGTACAGGCTTGAAAGACATGTTATTGGCCTGTACTTGGCGGGATTAGTTGTGTTCCGATCTTTGGGTAGAAGATAGGTTACCCCTTTAGTGATGAATTCTGGCAGCTCCTGGGGGTTTCAGCTATCAGCAATATAGTTGTCTAGATTCATTTATGACCGCGAATTCAATTTTTTTGCGGTGGGCCTATTACATGAGGAGTATACCCTGATATAAAGCTTTGTGGCATAGAAACAAAAAGTTTCGAATTTTTCTGAATTAATGTGTTCAAGAGAAAATTTTGAGAAAATTTCTCAACCTTTTAATAATTTTCATATCTACACCCGTGATTTCAGAACTAATACTAGGATTGGCAAAAGATCTTCGAGCTGTATTTCCGTCATTACTAGAGATGCCAATACCGGGAGGTATTTTGAAAACCGGTTTTTCGGTATTGATAAATGCAATACCGGTAAAACCGGTAAAAGTTAACTCTTGAAAACTATATTCAAAAATCATATGATTTGAAGAAGTTCCTTCCATAATCAACGATTCTCAATTTCTGTCGCGTAGATAATTGACTAGTTCATTAAAAATAATATTTAACAATGCGAAGAGAATTTACCATGTCATCTTTTAAACGAGAACAAATTTCAATGAAAAACTTTCGGAGGCAGAGAATCTTCATTTGGCCTTCACAGAGAAAGAAAGAATAATTCGTAGTGATAAATTAGAAATGTAGCGTAGGCAAACCCTTGTTCAAGAGCTTTTAATAAGCTGCTTATATACTGACATTTATGATAAATTATAACTGAAGGTTCAGTTGATTTTGGTTCCTCTGCCTGCTCGGTTTCTGAGTTTATTCCATTGACTTTTAAAATAATAAAACCTTGCAGAATTTTATTATTAAAACATCCTTGATGCCTTGAAGAATATTACAAAGTCATTGCACATAGCGCGGCTAATTATAAAACGAATAAATTTAAATATACGAACTCTCTCGGAAATTCTATCGATACAGTAACTCGAACAGCAGTTGTGCGATAGGTGAAAGGTGTTCCGAGAGTAGTTTTAGAGTGCGTAGTTCGTAGAGCTTGCAATTTTCCCGGCACAGTAATTCGCCAGCAGCCAAGGCTGGTTTTAGCACTGCGACAATTTCTTATTTCTTCATGAATTCCTCATCGCTTAAATAAAGCGTATCCTTGTTTCTCAGCAACGAAAACAGTTCTCTTCAACGACCACCTCGACACCAGTAACAGAGGAGCTCAACATGCAAGATGGCATGATCAAATCGATAGTGATTTGCGACTTCTGAGACGACTGAGAAATTGGCGACGAGTAACCCAGGGATTGGAACAAGTTGAATGGAGACGACTGCTTAAAAAGCATGAGGCACTCCGGCTCTATGCTGACAGCGGTGAGGTATTTCAGGGTTTTCCCTTTGGAAGAACTACATAATTGAGTTATTATTTGTAGAACCTTCAATCATGAATTCAAGTTTCCCCATGCTTTAAACGTTTTACCAGCGATTCAGGCTTCTTGAGTTGTTATTTGATCATCTGTTTCTGTTTCTGTTTGCAGCACGAGGTGGGACAGTTAGTGAGAAGAAGCGATAGAGATCAGGCAGAGAAAGAAAAGAAAAGAAAAGAGGAAATTTTTAGTCAACATGTTGATTGCAATTTTCGGGTTAGTATAATATCACGAGAATTCTATGTCTGTCCTTCACCTATGCTACTATCGACTAACTACTCGCTAGGATGGACGCTACTCATCTCTCCAACTACCCATGTCATCACGATTGACCCAGCGCTGTTCAACCACCTATGCTCATTAAAAGTCATAACCGCTTCTTTATCTACCATCTTTGCAGTATTGTAGCTGTTGGCGTAATTTTCGAATATTTTGTGCGGAATATAATTCAAGAGCAATATTATCGCTCAGAACTATCGAAAAACTACTTGAACTTCCGAAAAATAGAGCAGATGCAATATAATACTCGCTCGTATTATTCCCGGTGGCATTAATTGCCTATTTGTAGCGGTAGTCAACCGGTTTTTCGGTATGCTCTTCAGACCGTGGTCAAATTAAAGCAATTCTGTAACTAAGAAAGGATAAGGTGGATCATGTAGAACCTCACTTGGAGATATGTATATATGCCGTGTTAAGTCTTAAGTGCAAGCTGTCAATGAAGCAAGACTTAATAAGATGTTAACGAAGTTGATAATTCTGTGAGGATGGTATTGAATCGAAAAAATCCTCATACCATGGCCATATATTATGTACTATGACCATATTTTAGGAAGTGGGAATGATGGTATATTGAGGACAGCCCTTCGCTATCGCTTGAATCAACAGGAGAATCGAATATCTGTTTTACTTGAAGAGCTATACTCTAAAAAGATTTAGTTAGAAGTGGAATTCCAGTTGAAGTCTGCCAGGATTGGGCAATGGACAGAACAAAATATATATCGAGGCTATAAAGCTTTTCGAGAGATCCACTAAGTCCGACCGCGACGACAGCAGCAAGAATGAAGAGGAGCAGGCCGCCGGTGAGTTGCCACCGTCCGACTTGATGGACTCTCCGACAGTAGCTCATCAGCACTAGGAGGGTCTTTGGGAGACAAACAGCGTCATTCGTGATAATTTTATATTGTTAGTTGAATACCATTAACGCGGTTAGTCACAAGACATGCAAATCACTCTAATAAGGCGGGAAATGAGAAAATAATAATAATAATAATAATAATAACTCGGTACCGTTCGAGGAGGTGAGGACTCAACGGCGCTTAGCTGCAAGCGGCCGAGCGAGTTGTAGGTTGCGGATAACTAACGGCCATTAGATATAATGGTTAGTTGCGAATTAAATAAGCAATCCCGGACAAGCAGCGGGGATGCTCTATGGGTGTGGTGGGGCTCAACAGTGGGCTCTGTTTAGTTTCCATGAAAAACCACAATACCTGAACGCCAGTCCTGACAAAGCGAGTAGGTACCGCTATAAGTGCCTTAGCCCATGACCTCACTAGCCGGTTAGACTTCCGGAAAGAAAAGTCAACCCAATATGGAGTACAATTTACGGAATAGAATAATAATGCGATCGCCCGAGGAGGGAGCCCCTACTGGAGCTGGTCCTGGAACGGGGGACAGAGCGAGCGGCCAGCGGCTGGAGGAAGACCTGGTGCAAGAGCGACCTTCCAGTCAACGGGCTCAGCCCGTACACCGAACGCGAAACCGAAGAAGCAGCAACAGACACCACCAAGGCAATGCTGCACCTGCTAATGTTGCTACGGCTGACCGACGTCAGTCGCTCACCTTGGCAGGCCGCCAACGGCAGCGGATCATGTGGACGAGGGAGATGAACATGTATGTGATCCGCTGCTACTACGTTTGCACGAGGTTGGAGACGGATATGTCCGGCAGGCCTAGAATGCTGGACATGTTCAATGAGCGGTTCCCTCGATTTGCCAACCAGCTTGACCGGAATAAGCTGTACACCCGACGACGAGCAATATTGACAAACAACATGCCCACTACCGCCGAGTTAGACAGCATCAAGCTGGAAGTGCAAAGGGAACTAGGGAGTACAGGGAACAGATCGAGCGATGTGTTGAGTAGGAGTTCTGTTGGACACGATGCAGCACGGCGGGAATCGACTGCATCCATAAACATGTCAGTGGAGGAACCATCATTGCATGCTCCAGAACTAACAATGGACCAACAACGACAACAATTACTTGACGAACTAGCTTTCGAAATGAACGCAGCGGTTGCACAATTTCGGGGAACAGACCCCTTATCCCGACACCGGATACCAAAGCTGCAATATTCCTTCCGGCTAACGAATGCAGTAAGAATCCTTAACGAGGATGTTTTGCCACTGTATACTGAAACCGCTGAGAACCTTGAGGAACTGCAATGTATAGTGTATTCCGCAGCTGTAGCCGTTGTGAGAACTATGGGAGTACGGACCTTCCCCCCAGGTAATGGTGAGGCCCATGTACGCCCCCAAACACGATAACCCGCATGGATGCTACGACTAGAATCTAGGATAGCATCGTTGAGGGTGAAGATAGGTCGGTTAACACAATACAAGAGGGGAAACCGATCAGGAAGGCTGGTTCGTCAGGTGAAAGAAATCGTCAAGCCCGCAGAGCTCCTAAATCTCAGTGAACTCAACATCACTGAGATCCTCGACACCCATGTACAAAAGTTAAGTGCTCTTGCTAAACGGATGCGACGTTATGTTGAATGTTCAAAGCGGAAACAACAAAACCGGATGTTCAACACTAACGAAAAGGAGTTCTATAACCACATCAGCAATAACAAAATCGATTACAGCGAGGGACTCCCAGAACTTGGCGAAATTACACAGTTTTGGGCCAATATATGGGAGAACCCCGCTCAACACAACAATAATGCGATGTGGTTGGTAGAAGAAGAAGAAGGCAGTGGTGAAATTGATAGCATGGCCCCCGTAGCAGTGACCGCCGAGGATATCCATGAGGCTACACGGTATACCAGGAATTGGGCCGCACCAGGACCAGATTTTGTGCACAATTTTTGGTATAAAAAGTTCTCTGCAATCCATGGGCGGATGGCGGAATGCTTCAACACGGTACTAAGAAACCCCCAGGAGCTGCCAGAATTCATCACTAAAGGGGTAACCTATCTTCTACCCAAAGATCGGAACACAACTAATCCCGCCAAGTACAGGCCAATAACATGTCTTTCAAGCCTGTACAAGGTGCTCTCGTCGGTAATCACCCAAAAGGCGCAGTACCATTGCGATGCAAATGGAGTGATGACTGAAGAACAAAAAGGATGCCGTAAAAACACACAAGGCTGTAAAGACATGTTATTGGCCTGTACTTGGCGGGATTAGTTGTGTTCCGATCTTTGGGTAGAAGATAGGTTACCCCTTTAGTGATGAATTCTGGCAGCTCCTGGGGGTTTCTTAGTACCGTGTTGAAGCATTCCGCCATCCGCCCATGGATTGCAGAGAACTTTTTATACCAAAAATTGTGCACAAAATCTGGTCCTGGTGCGGCCCAATTCCTGGTATACCGTGTAGCCTCATGGATATCCTCGGCGGTCACTGCTACGGGGGCCATGCTATCAATTTCACCACTGCCTTCTTCTTCTTCTACCAACCACATCGCATTATTGTTGTGTTGAGCGGGGTTCTCCTATATATTGGCCCAAAACTGTGTAATTTCGCCAAGTTCTGGGAGTCCCTCGCTGTAATCGATTTTGTTATTGCTGATGTGGTTATAGAACTCCTTTTCGTTAGTGTTGAACATCCGGTTTTGTTGTTTCCGCTTTGAACATTCAACATAACGTCGCATCCGTTTAGCAAGAGCACTTAACTTTTGTACATGGGTGTCGAGGATCTCAGTGATGTTGAGTTCACTGAGATTTAGGAGCTCTGCGGGCTTGACGATTTCTTTCACCTGACGAACCAGCCTTCCTGATCGGTTTCCCCTCTTGTATTGTGTTAACCGACCTATCTTCACCCTCAACGATGCTATCCTAGATTCTAGTCGTAGCATCCATGCGGGTTATCGTGTTTGGGGGCGTACATGGGCCTCACCATTACCTGGGGGGAAGGTCCGTACTCCCATAGTTCTCACAACGGCTACAGCTGCGGAATACACTATACATTGCAGTTCCTCAAGGTTCTCAGCGGTTTCAGTATACAGTGGCAAAACATCCTCGTTAAGGATTCTTACTGCATTCGTTAGCCGGAAGGAATATTGCAGCTTTGGTATCCGGTGTCGGGATAAGGGGTCTGTTCCCCGAAATTGTGCAACCGCTGCGTTCATTTCGAAAGCTAGTTCGTCAAGTAATTGTTGTCGTTGTTGGTCCATTGTTAGTTCTGGAGCATGCAATGATGGTTCCTCCACTGACATGTTTATGGATGCAGTCGATTCCCGCCGTGCTGCATCGTGCCCAACAGAACTCCTACTCAACACATCGCTCGATCTGTTCCCTGTACTCCCTAGTTCCCTTTGCACTTCCAGCTTGATGCTGTCTAACTCGGCGGTAGTGAGCATGTTGTTTGTCAATATTGCTCGTCGTCGGGTGTACAGCTTATTCCGGTCAAGCTGGTTGGCAAATCGAGGGAACCGCTCATTGAACATGTCCAGCATTCTAGGCCTGCCGGACATATCCGTCTCCAACCTCGTGCAAACGTAGTAGCAGCGGATCACATACATGTTCATCTCCCTCGTCCACATGATCCGCTGCCGTTGGCGGCCTGCCAAGGTGAGCGACTGACGTCGGTCAGCCGTAGCAACATTAGCAGGTGCAGCATTGCCTTGGTGGTGTCTGTTGCTGCTTCTTCGGTTTCGCGTTCGGTGTACGGGCTGAGCCCGTTGACTGGAAGGTCGCTCTTGCACCAGGTCTTCCTCCAGCCGCTGGCCGCTCGCTCTGTCCCCCGTTCCAGGACCAGCTCCAGTAGGGGCTCCCTCCTCGGGCGATCGCATTATTATTCTATTCCGTAAATTGTACTCCATATTGGGTTGACTTTTCTTTCCGGAAGTCTAACCGGCTAGTGAGGTCATGGGCTAAGGCACTTATAGCGGTACCTACTCGCTTTGTCAGGACTGGCGTTCAGGTATTGTGGTTTTTCATGGAAACTAAACAGAGCCCACTGTTGAGCCCCACCACACCCATAGAGCATCCCCGCTGCTTGTCCGGGATTGCTTATTTAATTCGCAACTAACCATTATATCTAATGGCCGTTAGTTATCCGCAACCTACAACTCGCTCGGCCGCTTGCAGCTAAGCGCCGTTGAGTCCTCACCTCCTCGAACGGTACCGAGTTATTATTATTATTATTATTATTTTCTCATTTCCCGCCTTATTAGAGTGATTTGCATGTCTTGTGACTAACCGCGTTAATGGTATTCAACTAACAATATAAAATTATCACGAATGACGCTGTTTGTCTCCCAAAGACCCTCCTAGGGCTGATGAGCTACTGTCGGAGAGTCCATCAAGTCGGACGGTGGCAACTCACCGGCGGGCTGCTCCTCTTCATTCTTGCTGCTGTCGTCGCGGTCGGACTTAGTGGATCTCTCGAAAAGCTTTATAGCCTCGATATATATTTTGTTCTGTCCATTGCCCAATCCTGGCAGACTTCAACTGGAATTCCACTTCTAACTAAATCTTTTTAGAGTATAGCTCTTCAAGTAAAACAGATATTCGATTCTCTGGTTGATTCAAGCGATAGCGAAGGGCTGTCCTCAATATACCATCATTCCCACTTCCTAAAATATGGTCATAGTACATAATATATGGCCATGGTATGAGGATTTTTTCGATTCAATACCATCCTCACAGAATTATCAACTTCGTTAACATCTTATTAAGTCTTGCTTCATTGACAGCTTGCACTTAAGACTTAACACGGCATATATACATATCTCCAAGTGAGGTTCTACATGATCCACCTTATCCTTTCTTAGTTACAGAATTGCTTTAATTTGACCACGGTGTTCGTAGAAAAGTGTATTTCGGAATCCTCTCAGCAAACCACTCAATTTTTCCGAATAATCAGCTAAAGCTAAATTGAATTTTATTAGTTATAATTCATAGTAATGTTGCATATGACTTACAATCTAGTCTCCGAATTGGTTCCTTACGAACAGAATAACTTTTAAGATAGTAATTTTAAGAAATTAGTCTTAGACTCTAGAAAATAAGTTTAGTTAATAAGTCATTTTAAATTTTAATTAAAGAAAAAATACTTTTATAATTTTAGCGATAAGAAATTCTCTGAGAAATATTAATATGTCTACCACTCGCTACTAATCTTTTTTAACAATATGTTTCTAAGCTGCTGACTGCTGAGTTAACATCCGAGATTGTTTATGATATTTATCGGTAGGTGGAGTTTTAATCGATTTGCTACACGGAGTTATGATCCACAATTTATATGTCTGTTCGAGGGGTCTCATTAACTACGATTGCACTGAACATTCTCCCCCTCGTGTCGCCTGAGTTTCTACATCGGCGTCACATACTGTGATATCTAGAAGTGCAAGCTTAGCCATAGGTCTCTGAAGAACACCGCTTGCCGTCAAAACCTCTGCTCGTCGCGGAACTCCATCACGGCCGGGAAAAGTTCGTAGCACGCGCCCTCTGATCCATCTGTTTCTGATGTTCTCGTCTACTATAAGCACCAGTTCACCTGCCTTAACCTCCCGTACGTTTGCAAACCATTTGGTTCTTCTGGTGATGGTCGGTAGATACTCTTGGATCCACCGTCTCCAAAATTGATCTAAAGTTTTTTGGATCAAATCCCAACTCCCCCTAATTGCAGCTCCCTCACTAACAGGACTCTTTACCGACTGTTGGACCCCATTTGAACCAAGTATCAAAAAATGATTTGGGCTTAATGCTCCTGAATCTTCCGATCCCAGTGGAACAAAAGTCAAAGGTCTAGAGTTGACCATATGCTCAGCATCCGCTAATAACGTTGCAAAGGATTCTTCGTCCAGTTTCCTTTCAACAGGAAGTGCTCCCATCGCCACCTTGATTGACCGCACCATTCTTTCCCAGCAGCCTCCCATATGTGGAGCTGCTGGTGGATTGAATCGCCACTGTGTATAGCCGTCAGTGAAAATATTGCCTAATACTGCGTTCATTTTATTCAAGTGTTCTTTCAGCTCCCTACTCGCACCAACGAAATTGGTCCCATTGTCGGTGAAGATTTCCTGTGGGGCTCCTCTACGGTCAATGAAACGACGTATGGCTTTTTTGCATGAATCTGTAGATAAACTCGAAGCAACTTCTAAATGTACAGCTCTGATAGTAAGGCATGTAAACAATGCCACCCAACGTTTTACCGCACTCCTGCCTATTTGTATCAAGTATGGTCCGAAATAATCGATACCAACAAACGTAAATGGTCGAACAAAAGGAGTTAGACGGACACGTGGCAGCGGGCCCATTCTCGGTATCGCAGGAACTGCTTTATGCACACGACACCACATGCATTCTTTTTTAACCAGCTTAACCAGGACTCTAAGCCTAGCGATGTAGAATTTCTGCTTTACTTCATTCACAACAGTTTCGTCGTTAGCGTGACGATATTTACGGTGGTACCAATCTACCAATAATTTGGTCATTCGATGGTTCTTGGGCAAAATCACGGGATATTTTGTCTCAAACGAAATGCAATCAGCGTTTTCCATTCTGCCCCCTACGCGCATCACTCCATAATCGTCGATTATTGGAGTCGCAGATGCAATTGGACTGGTTTTCTCTATTTGGTACTCTTTTTTATCTACTTCCGCATTACGCTTTAAGGTAGCGACCTCATCAGGAAATTCTTCAGCCTGAACAAGACGCCATAAACTTCTCTCAGCAGCCTGCAATTCTTCCCTTTCCAAATCTGCATTTCCCCTAGCTCGACGGCGCCTAATGAAACGATGTACATACGCCAAACTCCGAAGCAAGCGCTCCCACTTTGAAAATCTCTCAAACACAACTATCGTTTTAGTTACAAGATGCGCAAAAACGTAAGCAGGACGTAGCTCCTCTACTGTTTCGCCAACTTCGCGTGGATCTTTAGGCCACTCATCTTCATTGTCATATAAAATTCGTGGACCTTTGAACCACCTGCTATCTGTCTCGAAGGTTGAATCATTACCCCATTTAGTGGCATCATCAGCAGGATTGAGGCGTGTTGGAACCCATCTCCATTCGCTAGGGCTTGAAAGAGTGAGAATTTCGTTCACTCTAAATGCAACATATGGTCGATAACGTCTTAAATCTGATTTGATCCAGGATCTCACCGTATTAGAATCACTCCAAAAGCATGTACGTTTGATGTCATATGTATGACCTTCCTCGACAGTCTTCCTCAGGCGGGCTCCGATTACAGCCGCCATCAACTCAAGTCGTGGAATCGAAAGTGGCTCCAAGGGCGCCACTTTGGTCTTAGAGGCTACTAGTGCGCACCGTAATTGACCCCGATCTACTATTCTGAAATATGCCACCGCAGCAAATGCCTCCTCACTGGCATCAACAAACACGTGAAGCTGTAACGTGTTGAAACTTTCACTGTCGTACCCCGGAAAGTAACAGCGTGGTATCTTCACATTCTCAACTGTCTGGAGCACAGCAAGCCACTTTTTCCAACGAGAGAATGTCTGCACCGATATCTTCTCATCCCAACCAATGTTGGCTCGCCATGCCTCCTGGATTATCACCTTCCCGTGAATCACAAACGCAGCAACAAGTCCCAAAGGGTCATATATGCTCATTACTACTCTCAGAAGCTCTCTTTTGGTAGGCACGACTTTTGCATTCACTATACGCAGGATATCATCTCTAAAGTTTAATAAAAATGAAAACACATCCTTTTCTGGTCGCCAGATCATCCCTAGCAGACGTTCGTAATCAGACTCTTTGTCGGCCACGAAGTGTTTAATTGCAGTCGGGTTAAAATCTCCAATTCTTTCCAATACAGCGGGGTTGTTGGAAATCCAGTTGCGGATCTGAAATCCTGCTTTGGCATGAACTTTTGTTACCTCCAAAGCTATTTCGACAGCCTCCTCCACAGTGTTTACGCTTTCAAGGTAGTCGTCCACATAATGCCTGGACCTGATAGCTTCCGCTGCTTTAGGATGTTCCGCCTCATAATCAGCTGCGTTTAAGTTTTTAATGTACTGCGATTGAGCTGGGGAACAGGAAGCGCCGAATATTGCTACATCGGTCACCATTGTTTCAATCGGTTCTTCCGGTCTGTCTCGCCAGAGGAAAAGTTGTGCACTACGGTCTTCCGGTCTTATCAGGATTTGGTGAAACGTCTCCTTAATATTGGAGCATATCGCCACTTCCCGCTGGCGGTATTGAAATAAAACAGATAACAACGGGGTCAACAGATCTGGTCCTTTTAGGAGCATCGTGTTAAGTGATACTCCTTTGACCTTAGCGGCAGCATCCCAAATCAGTCTCACCTTGCCGGGTTTTTTGGGATTCAAAACAATTCCGATCGGTAAATACCATATACGAGATGGGTCAAAACTAGCCATTTCCGCTGCTGTCGCCTTATGTGCATATTGCTTTTGTTGAAACTCTGCAATCTGTTTACGAACAGTTCAGGATCTCTTGCCAACCGCTTTTCCAAACAAATCAAACGTTTTTCGGCCATTTGGCGACTATCTGGGAATTCAAAAACGTCATGCTTCCACAAAAGACCGGTGGAAAACCGACCACTCGATGTTCGTACTGTTGTCTTCTTCAGAATCTCTCGTGCCCTTTGAAGATCTGCGCCGTCGACTTGGGGAGCTACTGTCACGCCTAGACTTTCTATCGAAAAGAAACTGCGTACATACTCATGAAGATTCTGATCACTAGCTTCAGTGCAAATGTGCATCTGACGATGTTGAAAAGGTGTTTTTGCACCTACCACATTTCCATACACCGTCCAGCCGAGTCGCGTTTTTGTAGCGATCGGTTCATGTGGAAGACCCTCACGAAGTTTTAGCGAAGCCAACAAATGGGTATTATTTAGACCAATAAGAATACCTGGTACAGCTGATTTAAAGCTTTTGACAGGTAGGCCTTTTAAATGCTCGTATTGCTTTACCATATTATTATAGTCTATGGTCTGCTCCGGAAGGCCGAGATTGGCAACGGTATAAACATTTGATATTATGTGCTGCTTTCCACCATCGGCGCCCGATATTTGCATTTCTACTCGCGTTGCATCCGACAGTTTTTTGTTAATGCCACCTGTCCACTGAATGCATAAAGACTCGTTTTCCCCCTCTATACCCAGTGAATCAACAATTGTTCGTTCTACTAATGAAACCGATGAACCGTCATCGAGAAACGCTAACGTTGTGATCTTTCCCTTTTTACCATACAATGTCACGGGAATCATTCGGAACAATGTCGACGTCATTGCTTGACGGTGAATGGTAACAGTTGCATTCACAGATTTAGATTGATTGGAGTCTACTGGCAAGGAATCGTAGTGTAGAAGTCGATTATGCCGTTTCTGACACCCATTTACCCCACATATTTCACCTTTACAAGGCCATTTAGCGTGAGAGGGGAGACATCGCCGACAAAGCTTTCGGTCTTTAACGATTTTCCATCTCTCATCTACGCTCTGCTTTTTGAAAGTAGCGCAATTGACTACTGGATGACCTCCACCACTGCAGATAGGGCACACGGTCTTACTTATTGCAGAATTCGACGATTGGTGTCGTTGACCTTTGATAGGATCACTCTCCTTCTCAGCAACAACTACTGCATCTCGTGAAGATAGTTCTCCTCTCTCCGTAGTATGTGTGTTGATGAACCCTTTCTCTTTCCTACGATCGTCTCGCTGAGCATGTCTATTGTCCACAGTACTGGACGTTACTCCGCTGGTAGCAGACGCAATTTTAGCCATATAATCGCTGAAGGTGCTTAAGTCCACTATTGGCAGTTGCTGTTGGTATAAAGCCCAGTTAAATTTAACCGTATCTGGCAACTTATCGACTAACTCCTGCAGAAGTACTGGATTAGAAAGATGTTTATCCTGTCCAACGGCGCGCAGGTGTGCAGCCAGATTTTGTACCATCAAACCGAATTTCGTAAGTGTTTCCAACCGATTAACCTTTGGAGCAGGAGTTTCTCGTACTTTTGCAACCATTGTTTGAACTATCTGTTCCGGGCGGCCATACAGTGTTTGCAAAGTAGTCAAAATCTGGGATACCGTAGATGGATGAAGAAGAAGACTGCTTACCGCCTCTTTTGCACTACCTTTGAGGCACCTTTGCAGTCGCAGCAGGTTTTCTGAATCAGAAAAACCGCACACCTCTGTCGAATGCTGGTAGCTGCTGATGAACAGCGGCCAATCAATTGGATCTCCAGCAAAAATCGGCAACTCCTTCGAAACAACTTGCCTAGCAGCAATTTGCTGTGCGGTTGGCATGTGTATAACTGAGGAAACCATGGTATGCGGGTGGGACTGTGGTATGAAAGAAGCAGAGGGCAAATATGGCGGAATATGTGGCATACTTTTCCTAGGTTTATGTTGGGCATAACTTGCAGATGACTTCGAAGTACGACCGCCGGTTGGAGTTTCGGCAAACTCATCAATGGGTTTTCGGTTAGGTAATGGGGAGCTACAATTTATTCCAGACAATGGGGGAGTGTGAATAGATTGACCACTTACCGATGCGGCATAGTCCGATTTTCTCTCACGGTAGCGTTGTGGTTGATTCGGAATTTTCTGGGGTGAAATGTACCAGTCTTGTATAGCGGTTTCTCCTACAAGCCGCCCGCTGAAACTCTTGTCAGATATGCTCGAGTGTTGCTCTGCGTTTTTAAACGATGCGCCTACTTTATCAGCGGCTTGCTGATGATGCAACGCAAGCTGTTTCTTGAAGTCGTTTTCCAATCCACGCAAACGTTTTAGCTCGCCGTCCTGCTCCTCGAATAGTTGCTGACCCTGTTGCAATAGCTGAAGTTGCAGTTGCATTTCTCCTTCCATGCGCTGTTGATCGTGTAGTGTTTTAGTACGTTCCAGTTCCAACATTTTTACACGTTCTTCTAATGCCAGTTCTCGCTTAACTTGTTCTTCGCGTTCTTTTCGAATTTGTGACTCTTGGTTACGCAAAACTTCCGTTTGTTGCTTCCAAATTTCATAGGACGATACAATTTTTGCAGTTTTAGGAACAAAGCTCTCCTTGGAGGGGCCCGCTTCCACTTCTTCTAACACTTCGAGTAGTGGTTGCGCATTGACTCGAGGTAATGCAGGAATTAACTTGTGATCTACATTGCCTTTGGAAACGGCATTAGCGTCACCTTCCAGAGTTAAATCGATCACTGCGCTCGTCGTAACCTTTACCGGGTTTAGCGGGTAGGTGTTTATGTATGTTGTTGGTGGTGCGTTCTGTGTTTTGGTAACTTTTACCAGAGGAGTTGAAGTGAACTGTGTGTCTAACCTTTCGACCGGAGTTGCAGTGGCTGGAAGAAGCTCATCAACCGACAAAGGAGTAGCCACTCGTTTTGCAATGGCGAGGCCAGTATCCGAGACAACTTCTCTTTGAGTCATAACCCATTCTCCTACCCTATTTCTGCTCGTTCGGTTAGAACGAAAGCTTTGCACACTCGCAATTTCACTGTTATTATCCTGCTGGCTCTGCAGATCATATTTCTTGGCAAGATAGAGTTTCGTTCGCTCCATTTTCTCCAATCTGGCCTTCTGCAGCAATATTTGTTCCTGCGCCAACTGTTCATTTTCAATTTCGTCCATCAATCTTTTCTCTTCTTCCAGTCGCTCGAGTTCTCGAGTAAATTGGGCCTTTCTTATACTCGATTTATTCGACTGACCACCCGCATATGAACCTGGCGGGGGAACTGTATTTGATGGTACACATTGAGCGCATGTGAAGCCGGTTTCACGTACAGCAGCCGATGTCACTTTGGTGCACGAAAGGTGGTACCATTGATCACACGTAGTGCATTGGACCATATACGTCTCAGCATTATTCCCACCGTCGCAACCGGCGCAATCCCGTTTATTCGCTCGATCACTATCGATAACAGTCGCTTCGATGGGTGCATCACAAAGATCCTGCCCTTCACAATCTCCCTCTTGAGTTTGGAAGTTATGCTTTCGTGCCTTTTTGGCTGCTGCTCGTGTCCTGGAACGTGTTTGTCTTACATTAGAGCGCTGTGATTCCATAGCGCTTCCGTAGATTCTTTAGTTTTCTGTTCGTAGAAAAGTGTATTTCGGAATCCTCTCAGCAAACCACTCAATTTTTCCGAATAATCAGCTAAAGCTAAATTGAATTTTATTAGTTATAATTCATAGTAATGTTGCATATGACTTACAATCTAGTCTCCGAATTGGTTCCTTACGAACAGAATAACTTTTAAGATAGTAATTTTAAGAAATTAGTCTTAGACTCTAGAAAATAAGTTTAGTTAATAAGTCATTTTAAATTTTAATTAAAGAAAAAATACTTTTATAATTTTAGCGATAAGAAATTCTCTGAGAAATATTAATATGTCTACCACTCGCTACTAATCTTTTTTAACAATATGTTTCTAAGCTGCTGACTGCTGAGTTAACATCCGAGATTGTTTATGATATTTATCGGTAGGTGGAGTTTTAATCGATTTGCTACACGGAGTTATGATCCACAATTTATATGTCTGTTCGAGGGGTCTCATTAACTACGATTGCACTGAACACACGGTCTGAAGAGCATACCGAAAAACCGGTTGACTACCGCTACAAATAGGCAATTAATGCCACCGGGAATAATACGAGCGAGTATTATATTGCATCTGCTCTATTTTTCGGAAGTTCAAGTAGTTTTTCGATAGTTCTGAGCGATAATATTGCTCTTGAATTATATTCCGCACAAAATATTCGAAAATTACGCCAACAGCTACAATACTGCAAAGATGGTAGATAAAGAAGCGGTTATGACTTTTAATGAGCATAGGTGGTTGAACAGCGCTGGGTCAATCGTGATGACATGGGTAGTTGGAGAGATGAGTAGCGTCCATCCTAGCGAGTAGTTAGTCGATAGTAGCATAGGTGAAGGACAGACATAGAATTCTCGTGATATTATACTAACCCGAAAATTGCAATCAACATGTTGACTAAAAATTTCCTCTTTTCTTTTCTTTTCTTTCTCTGCCTGATCTCTATCGCTTCTTCTCACTAACTGTCCCACCTCGTGCTGCAAACAGAAACAGAAACAGATGATCAAATAACAACTCAAGAAGCCTGAATCGCTGGTAAAACGTTTAAAGCATGGGGAAACTTGAATTCATGATTGAAGGTTCTACAAATAATAACTCAATTATGTAGTTCTTCCAAAGGGAAAACCCTGAAATACCTCACCGCTGTCAGCATAGAGCCGGAGTGCCTCATGCTTTTTAAGCAGTCGTCTCCATTCAACTTGTTCCAATCCCTGGGTTACTCGTCGCCAATTTCTCAGTCGTCTCAGAAGTCGCAAATCACTATCGATTTGATCATGCCATCTTGCATGTTGAGCTCCTCTGTTACTGGTGTCGAGGTGGTCGTTGAAGAGAACTGTTTTCGTTGCTGAGAAACAAGGATACGCTTTATTTAAGCGATGAGGAATTCATGAAGAAATAAGAAATTGTCGCAGTGCTAAAACCAGCCTTGGCTGCTGGCGAATTACTGTGCCGGGAAAATTGCAAGCTCTACGAACTACGCACTCTAAAACTACTCTCGGAACACCTTTCACCTATCGCACAACTGCTGTTCGAGTTACTGTATCGATAGAATTTCCGAGAGAGTTCGTATATTTAAATTTATTCGTTTTATAATTAGCCGCGCTATGTGCAATGACTTTGTAATATTCTTCAAGGCATCAAGGATGTTTTAATAATAAAATTCTGCAAGGTTTTATTATTTTAAAAGTCAATGGAATAAACTCAGAAACCGAGCAGGCAGAGGAACCAAAATCAACTGAACCTTCAGTTATAATTTATCATAAATGTCAGTATATAAGCAGCTTATTAAAAGCTCTTGAACAAGGGTTTGCCTACGCTACATTTCTAATTTATCACTACGAATTATTCTTTCTTTCTCTGTGAAGGCCAAATGAAGATTCTCTGCCTCCGAAAGTTTTTCATTGAAATTTGTTCTCGTTTAAAAGATGACATGGTAAATTCTCTTCGCATTGTTAAATATTATTTTTAATGAACTAGTCAATTATCTACGCGACAGAAATTGAGAATCGTTGATTATGGAAGGAACTTCTTCAAATCATATGATTTTTGAATATAGTTTTCAAGAGTTAACTTTTACCGGTTTTACCGGTATTGCATTTATCAATACCGAAAAACCGGTTTTCAAAATACCTCCCGGTATTGGCATCTCTAGTAATGACGGAAATACAGCTCGAAGATCTTTTGCCAATCCTAGTATTAGTTCTGAAATCACGGGTGTAGATATGAAAATTATTAAAAGGTTGAGAAATTTTCTCAAAATTTTCTCTTGAACACATTAATTCAGAAAAATTCGAAACTTTTTGTTTCTATGCCACAAAGCTTTATATCAGGGTATACTCCTCATGTAATAGGCCAACCGCAAAAAAATTGAATTCGCGGTCATAAATGAATCTAGACAACTATATTGCTGATAGGACGAATGACAGAAGAAGTACAAAAATAAATTTTTCTTGTTGTTTAATTATGGTCACTTTAACACCTTGGGTCTTTTGTGACTTCTGCGGGATTAGGAATTGAACCCAGGTGTTCGGCATGAGAAGCGTGAATTCTAACCACTACATCGGGATTGACCCCCCCAAAAATAAGGCTATTGCTTCATGATAGTGATAAAAATACAAAGGAATACAGTCATCCCAGTATTACGGGCCAGTTAAGCATGATGCTGCTACAAAATAATCGGTAGAAACACAGATTTAAATAATTCACAGATTATTTATAACTTAATTGGTTATCAATATACCATAGTTTGATGTACTGTAGGCAATCTTGCTCAAAAATTACACACTTTTTTGCAGAACAACAAAATGTGAGCATATTTCATTCCCAGTATTATGGGCCACTTTTAAACCTGGTCAGAATTATGGGTCAATGTTCCCAGTATTATGGGTCAGTAAAACAACATAGGTTTTATTTCGAGAAAATCGCACGCACGCGCGCGCCTATTTGTGTGTGCGTGCGTGTGTGTGTGTGTGTGTGTGTGTGTGTGTGTGTGTGTGTGTGTGTGTGTGTGTGTGTGTGTGTGTGTGTGTGTGTGTGTGTGTGTGTGTGTGTGTGTGTGTGTGTGTGTGTGTGTGTGTGTGTGTGTGTGTGTGTGTGTGTGTGTGTGTGTGTGTGTGTGTGTGTGTGTGTGTGTGTGTGTGTGTGTGTGTATGTGTGTGTGTGTGTGTGTGTATGTGTGTGTGTGTATGTGTGTGTATGTGTGTGGTTCTCGCAATTTAGGGATCTTGTTGTATCTTGTACTGCACTCAGCAACTGTCTGAGTGAGTTGAGTTTAGATTCAATTTTTGCTTCTTCTTCAGGAAAGCCATTAAACTGACTCAGTGTATGATGGATGGTACTCAGTGCTGTGTTCGGATTTCGAGTGGAATGTCAAGTTCATTCGTGTCACGCAGAGGGCTTCATCAAAGTGATGGTCTCTATGGCAAACCAAGTATGAAAAGGTGGCCTAAGCTAAACGGATACGATAGGCAGGGCATGTTAAGTTCGTTAAGTTCTTGAATACCGTGTTTGTTTACGTCTGTTCAAATTCAACTAAATTCCGCGTCAAAACTTGCTTTTAATACCCGGATTTTAGTGGAGACTACTGCGTATTCATCGATACTGCTAGTGATACTGGAATATACCCGCTACGTACTTTATTTGTTCGGTTTTGCGTGAATTTTGTGCAAATTTCGCTGCCTATTGTGCGCTGATTGCATCTACCACCGTATTGCTGCGAGTGTAGGGTATTGTCGTTATCGTCGGGCCACTGTTATGGTCGGGCCATCACGATTTTACAGTTTTAGTAACTCATGATATCTATGATACAACAATTTTAAAACTTCTCACTGTGATAGCTTACTTTTCACAATATTGTGAGTTTCAATCGTGTATTCAAAACACCCGTACTGAATTCAGTAACTAATTCTTACAAAAAAAAGTTTTCCAGGTGCAATGAACTTTTCTTCAAGAAATGATTCATGAAATGCAATTATTGAGATAAATTTTGAAAATGTATGAAGTGTGTTGTGCTGCACACGAAGACTATAGAAAAGCCCCCTCCGGTAAGGTGTTTGAGAAGGCTAAGGTGAAATACTAGAAAGGTGCTATTTGTAAAGGTCGGGCCACTTGTTAGTCATGGTTGGGCCACCATAATTTTAAACGCAGAAGCACAATAATCGCTAGAGACTGTCAGTCACGTAAAATGTCATGAAATAAAGCCAAATTAATACGATGAAAATCTAGATTTTTGTTGTTTTTTTTTTTCATTTTAGTTGAACACTTCGGAAAAGGCGATTGTAGCAATATTAATTCTACAAGATCGCCAAAATTTCGCAAAAATGCAATTAAAAATAGGATATTGGTACCTATATGAGTCGGTGTTCACGGAATTCATTCTTTTCATGTCTCTATATAGAATTTCAATACGTATGTCTTAGATTTTCTGCGGTGGCCCAACGTGTACAACATGGTCCGACTATGGCAACATTTTTTGTCTTCACGTAAATGCCTATAACTTTTTTATTTTTCAAGCAATCAGTTCAAAACTTTCCCGAAATATACCTTATTCTTAGACCTTTGCAACGA